>NC_044333.1:7821242-8121830 GCF_007399415.2 Gopherus evgoodei | reverse complement strand
GTTATGCAGCTTAACTTATTATCCGAGGAGATAAGGCTGCCTGGTAACTGAACTTCTCTGCTGCAAAGATATGTGCTTCCAAAGCACCAGCCGTCGCTTGTTAGATTGTTAATAGCTGCGGTTCTTTGAGTCAGACTTGGCATGGGCCCAGAGCGAGCGCAAAATGAAAGGGGAACAAGGAGACAACAAGCAAAAGATACAGTGCGATTAAACGTTACAGTGGGCTTGGGAGCAGCTGCCAGTCCCGCCCTGCTGCAGAGTCTGTGTGCGCACGGTGTAGGGTCATTCCTGGGGGTTGGCCTTATCAGCAAAGGAATGAACGCTGTACAGCCTAAGTTCCAGCCCCAGCCTTGGCTTTGTGTCCTCCTGTAGGGCCTTCCGTGCTAGACTCTCTTTAATCTTCTGCCCACTGTCGTCATCCCCACATTAGAGAGGGGAAGCAACTTACCTAAGGTCACACAACACATCTGTCACCGAGTCAGGACTTGCACCCAGGTCCCCTGACTCTCAGCCTGATGGCTTAGCAATTAAGGCATGCAGCCTCTTCTTAAAGCCCTCTCTTTAGCCCTCATCAGCTTTCCAGGCGCCTTACTCATAGGAATGACCCATCCCCCTCCTAGCTCTGGGCCTTGAACATTGCCTGTATAGGGCAGAGAGTGACATATTTGGTCCTGAGAAGGGTGAAAGACGATAATGAGAGAGCAGCCTTGTGCTTAGCATCTCCTCCCTGGAGCTGCAGGCAGCCTGTTGCAATGCACTAACCAATAGCATCTTGGTGCCCCTCTGATGACCAGCCCGCCTGCAGAGATCAGAGTCTGCTGTCACTTCCAGACATACAGGCCTGGTTCTTGAGCCATTAATGCGTTTAAATCCAGAAATCCCGGGTTCAGTCCTTGCAACTGACCCATCCACGGGTGTCCTTACATTGCGAAACATGCCAGCGCTGACCGTTCTGTCCATCCTCCTGAAGCATCCGGTCTCCTGTGTGCTTCTACCGTGAAATCTCCACTTCTGTGCTGGGCCGTATAGTGCCCTTGAACCACACACAGCATGTTTTGGGATTAGGAAGTTCAGCATGTACCATAATACAATCAGCATCTCCCTAAGCATGCGTATTGTCTCTGTCTCCTAGAGCAGTGCTTTGTTCTAATAGTTATTCAGAGGCCATAAATGGTGTTCTTTCCCAGCCGTCTGAAGAGGCATGACAGGCTATAACTCTCTACTGCCTCTGCATTTTTCTTAAGCAGTAAGAGTCCTCTGATTGCTCCTTCTGATGAAAATTGTCCCTTGATTTCCCAAGTTTCATAATGACCTAGATGTGATCATGCCCTCCTAAATACTTGTACAGGGATCTTGCGTTGGGGAATGCTCTGAAATATTATCGTACTAATACAAATCAAAATGTGTGTATTTCTACCCTTCTGAGTTCTCTGGAGCCTGATTGTCTTCAGCTGCTGTTTCATACCCCTGTGCCCTGCTGCCGAACTGCCACAGTGACGCCTGGAGTTTGTCATGCCTGGTAATACCTCCTGGGAGGGGGACAGCTCTTAGAGGAGGATGAAGCTTTTTCTAAAAAACAACAGATAATCACTGGCAACATAAAAGACTTATATTTTTTTGTTATAAAATGTTCCCTTCCTTAAAATACCAAGAAACACATTAGAACATATTCCAGACAAAACCAGCCCACTGGTGTTTGGCAGTGAAAGCCATTTTTCAGTTTATAGGAGGATGAAATATGCCTCTTTAATTCATTATGTGCTGGGCTACGTTCCTGCCTGGTATAACTTGAGTAGCAACAATGGATGGTTTTGGCCCTTGGGGCCAGGTCCTCAGCTGGTGAAAATTGGTGTCCACTGACTTAATGGGGCTGACCTGTCACTACTGTATCTGTGATAGCCTTGTAAACTGAAAGCAAGTTAGAAAGTTTGCCAGTGAGGAATCTGATTGATCTGGCTGGGAGCAGGAACTGAACTTTTGCATCAATTTAAACATCCCAAGTGCCGGGATGACGAATGAAATGCAGATCCTACCCAAAGTCATAGATACGGTTGGGGAAACCATTTGCATCTGCAGAGAAGACCCAGTAGGGTTTAACTTTCTAATGTCTAGGGTGAGGGAATAGCATTTATTGGACCAGCTTCTGCTGGTGAGAGAGACGAGCTTTCAAGCTTACACAGAGCTCTTCTTCGGGTCTCTCTCGCCAACAGAAGTTGATCCTGGTGTAGAGGGTGGGCCCGGGTCCCCCTACAAGTCACTACTGGAGTGGCACACTAGGGATAGCCCATTTAGAGGCAGCTGGAAGCAGACGTTGATGTAACCCTGGAAGAGGAGGGAGAACTTAGCCAGAGGGCTAAGCCATGAAGAGGAAAGAGCTGCAGCTCCTGGTGCATGAGAAGCCACAGAGTAAGTGAGGGGAATGATGGGCTGAGTAACCTCATGAAGGGGCATCAGACCAGGTGGCAGAGCTCGTTCCCCAGATGAGCCACAAGGAGACGCTGTTGAGCAGTTAGTAGAGGTGATCCCCTCACAATATCCCAAATTAAAAAAAAACATTGTGGGCCAAAGAGGTGCAAACATGGTTAAACAGAGCAAAAGAGGTGGTTAGAGAGCCTTTAAAAATTGAAAGTCAAATTCTACTGAGGAAAATAGAAAGGAACATGAACTCTGGCAGCTCAAAGGTAAGAGTAGAACTAGGCAGGCCAAAAAAGACTTTGAAGAGCAACTAGCAAAAGACACAAAAACTAACAGCAAACTTTTCTTTTTAAGTACATCAGAAGCAGGAAGCTTGCCAAATGATCAGTGGGGCCACTGGACAATCTAGGTGCTAAAGGAGCCCTCACGGAAGATGAGACCATTGCAGAGAAGCTAGATGAATTCTTTGCATTGGTCTGTAGAGGATGTGAGGGAGATTCCCACGCCTGAGCCATTCTTTTTAGGTGATAAATCTGAGGAACTGTCTCAGATTGAGATGTCAGTGGAGGAGGTTTTGGAACAAATGGATAAATTAAGCATTAGTAAATCACCAGGAACTGATGGTTGACACTCGAAAGTTTTGTAGTAACTCACATATGAAATTACAGAACTACTAACTGTGTTAGCCTCTGTACAGATGACTGGAGGATAGCTAATTTGACGATTTTTTAAAAAGGCTGCAGAGGCAATCCTAGCGATTACTTCAGTACCAGGGGAAATGGTTGAAACTATAGTAAAGAACAGAATTGTGAGACACATAGATGAACGTGATATGTTGGGGAAAAGTCAGCGTGGCTTTTGTAAAGGGAAATCATGCCTCACCAATCTATTAAAATTGTTTGGGAGAGAGGAGGTAACAATCATGTGGACTAGGTGATCCAGTTTACATAGTGTACTTGGACTTTCAGAAAGCCTCAACCTATTCATAAATGATGTGGAAAAAAATGATCTTATGTGAATAGTGAGGGGGCAGAGTTTGCAGATGATACAAAATAACTTCTGATAGCTAAGTTCAAAACAGACTGCAAAGAGTTACAAAGGAATCTTGCAAAACTGAGTGACTGGGCAACAAAATGTCAGATGAAATTAAATGTTGATCAAAGAAAAGTCATGAACATTGGAAAACATAATTCCAACTATACGCACAAAATGATGGAGTCTAAATTAGCTGTTGCCACTCAGGAAAGAAAGCTTGGCGTCATCATGGACAGTTTTCTGAAAACATCAGCTTAATGAGCAGCAGCAGTCAAAAAAGCAAACAATGTTAAGAACCATTAGGAAAGGGGTACATAAGAAGACAGAAAATATCATAATGCCACTGTATAAATCCCTGGTACACCCTCACCCTGAATACTGCCTGTGGTTCTGGTTGCCCCATCTGAAAAAAGCTAGATTAGAGCTGGAAAAGGTACAGAGAAGAGCAACAAAAATTCTTATGAGTATGGAACAGCTTCCATATGAGAGGAGATTAAAAAGACTGGGACTGTTGAGGTTAGAAAAGAGATGACTAAGGGGAGAGATATGATAGAGGTCTCCACAACAGTTATGATTTTAGAGAATATGAATAAGGAAATGTTACTTACTTCTTCACATAACACAAGAACCAGGGGTCACCCAATGAAATTAACAGGTAACAGGTTTAAAACAAACAAAAGGGAGTACTTCTTCACGCAACACGCAGTCAATCCGTGGAACTAGTTGTCAGGGGATGTTGTGAAGGCCAAAATTACACCTGTATTCACCAAAGAATCCGATAAATTCAGGAAGGATAGGTCCAACTCTATGCTCTGGGTGTCCCTAAGCCTCAGACTTCCAAAAGCTGGGAGTGAATGACAGGGGATGATGGATCTGTCAGACAACAGGATAGTGGGCTGGATGGACGATTGGTCTGACCCAGGATGTCCATTTTTATGTTCTTATGATGATAACCAACTCCACTTGGCTCAAGTCCAACAGATGCTCCATGACTCACTGTCTTTTAGTCTAATAGTTTT
Source organism: Gopherus evgoodei (assembly GCF_007399415.2). NCBI lineage: Eukaryota > Metazoa > Chordata > Testudines > Testudinidae > Gopherus > Gopherus evgoodei. The sequence goes on along the minus strand of NC_044333.1, from coordinate 8,117,361 downwards.
GGGAAGCAAAGGTTGTTGGAGGAAAAAAGCTATTTTCAATGTCGCTTTTCCAAGGCTAGGGCAGGAGGCGAATTGAGGGGGGGAAATGCGACACTTTGCATAGATGCCAGCCATATTATTCCCATGGAATTATTTTTCATTCTACCAGTTTGATTTCACAGAAGCTTTTTGAGTGAAATCTAAATGGGGCAAAAGAGAAAATGGCCCTACCTGCATTTACAAATTGGCGCAATGTTTGCGTTACGGATGTTGTACTGAAGTGTGACGTGGGAAGACTAGAGAACAGAGGGAGTCCACCATCTGGTCAGATCTTCTGTGGAGTGGGAAAGTGGGAGGCAGGAAATAAGCATTAGGCGGATAGACTGAGCTAACTCAGCAGCTGTACAACAAAGAACCAGTATGTCTAGGTTATAGGGATAAAGGAGACTAGATTTCAGTTTTAAGCTTCAAAGACACCGAGCAGTACTAATAAGGACTAGTGGAGGGGAAGAAAAGTACCTTGATGGTTCCTTCTGAATCCTAGTAGCAACACTTGGAGCCGCATCCTGCAACTGGGTCTGTCTGAGTTCAGTGGGGCTGCACACGGGCAATTGGATGCGGACGTTTGTATCCAATTGCAGGATCAGGGCCATAGATGGTTTAATTATGAGTCATGTGTCTAAATCAACCTTGTAAATTTCTCCATTCAGTGACGAATGTGATGTTTTTATCAACTCAATAGTCTTTTTTTGTTTTTTCATTAACAATTATAGTAAAAGGCGGGGCGGGGGGGGAATAGCCTTGTGTCTGGACTGGTAAAATTACTTACAGTTTGACAACGGTGGTATTAGTCCTAACTCTTGCTGTATTTTTAGGTATGTAATGGGTTTATCTGAGAACAGGTCTTGTGCAGCTTGTAGTGATGCATCTCATTCTAAATAGAAACGATTAAACAAACAAACAAAGAAGGCCTAACGTGCTGTCTCATAGTTTGGGCTTTGGAATCTCTTGTGCAGTTAATCAGTGAATTTAATTTTCATTCAAAAAATGAATAAAACTTTCTTTTGTCTTTCAGATAGCTGCCCAAGAGCTGTCAGATAACAGAGTGATCACTCTCAGCATGGCTGGCAGAAAACTGGATAAAAAGGTGTGTGGGTGTTTTATTCTCAACATGCAAACATTAAACCTCTTTATCAGCTATGGGATCCTGAAAATCATTACTTGTAAAGGTATCAGTGTCTCACGAGAACCTAATGGATAGAGCATTGGACTGGGACACAATAGACCTGTGGTACTATTCCATCTCTGTCATTGGCCTGCTGGGAACCAGGGCAGGCATTTTGTCTCCCTGTGCCTCACTGGGGATATGGATTTCCTTTGTAAATTGCTTTGATATCTGTTGATGAACGAGGTTGAAGTGGAGTGGAGCTGGGACCCTGGGATCAGTTCAGGAACTGGACTGGACGATGTGACCTTTGGAGCTCCCTTCCAGTCCTGTGATTCGCTCGTGTATTGTTGCTGCTGCCGCTTTCCTTCCTCTTTTCATCAGCTTTGTTGAGTCTTTTGTCTTTTGAGGATATAAAGCAACAAATGTGTTTTCACTCACCATTCAGGGTCAGAGTCTGATCCCTTTACTCACTGAGTAGTGCCTTGCTCTACAAGTGAAGCCATTGATGGGAGGTGGACTGCTCAGGGATTAAATTGTGGGTCTTGGCTGTAACTAACAGTGCCAATATGGTTCCCTGCGCCCGGTGTGAGTGCACCTATAAATAATCTCTCTGCATACATAGAGAGTGTGTATGTCTATAAACTGGCAGGAAACAAGTGGCTCTTTATTGGGGTATCTAAAAATAGAGTGAAAGTTAACAACAGCATTGGCTGGAGCAGAGTCAGCATGTCTCTAATTATTAAATGATCTGTCTGTCAAGGCTGATATGGATTGCTCTAGAGAAACCATAAAGAGTTTGCTCTGTTCGCTCCTAATTGCTGTGTATATCTTTCCGTTCCGGATGTTTTTCTAAACCTGAACTCAGCTCCAGGGTATTCCGTTGCATGCGGGATGCATATTCTCTATAGAACCCACCCAGCATGTTGCTGTTAGGACTGTGAATGTGAAATTGCGCATGGAAAAATTCTAGACTTGTGCAGTTTTTCTACTGGAACAATTTACCGTAAAATATGGGCCAAATGGAGATAGGCATTTAGGATGTTGCAGGGTCCATCTGTACTTGGTTAATGTGTTTGCATTTGTTGAATTTATGCATTTCTCTGGGCTTCTGGGTAAAATAGTTACCTGCAGCCTTGTTTGGCTGCAAGAGTTTAATGTAGCACTTCATAAATATACCTCTGCCTTGTAAGTCTTCAGGGTTGCACAGAATTTTAGCTTCACGGTTCCCAATAAAGTTCGTGAGCTCTTTCATAAAGGCAGACCCTCTCCCTGTGCTTTTGAAAATGTGGGGCTTGGAGACCTTCTTCCGATAGCCAGTGTTACTCGTTGTTTGAGTGGCGTCTCTAACATGTAAGGGCTAGTCTACACTTACAGCACTGTAGCACTTCATGAAGACGCTACCTACGCCAACAGGAGAGCTTCTCCCATCAGCATAGGTACTCCACCTCCTGTACGAGTCTGGTCTAAACAGAGTTGTTGAACTGAAGGTGGGATTTTAAACCAGTTTAATTAAAGGGATGCAATGTGGTGTGTGGACATTCTTAGGCCTGGTTTACCCTGGGGGAGTGGGGAGGGAATCGATCTAAGATACACAGCTTCAGCTATGAGAATAGCATAGCTGAAGTCGACATATCTTAGATCGACCTAGAATCACTTACTTCGCGTCCTCGTGGCGCAGGATCAATGGCCACCGCTTCCCTGTTAGGGTGATGAGATGTTCCGATTTTATAGAGACAGTCCCGATTTTTGGGTCTTTTTCTTATATAGGCTCCTATTATCCCCCACCCCTGTCCTGATTTTTCACACTTGCTATCTGGTCACCCTATCCCCCATTGACTTTGCTTCCACCTCTCGCCGAGCTGGAGTTCAGCAGTCAATGGGAGAGCGATCGGGGATTGATTTATCGCGTCTACATTACAGGCAATAAATTGATCCCCAATAGACCAAGCGCTACCCACTGATCTGGCGGGTAGTGTAGACATACTCTTAAATTGATTTACACTTGTCTAGTGTCAGTTTAGCCGCCTCCTGTTAAATATACAACCTAAATTGCTAGAAATTTGAAAGTGCTACAAATGTGTCCGCGTTTCTGTAGACAAGTCCTGATTGTTTAGGGTTTGCGTTTCAAGAGGGCTTCGCTGTAACAGTGCACCCATCACATCACTGAAGTTTTATCACTGACTTCAAATAGGAGCAGCGTCAAACTAATGCCGAGAGCTTTTGGAAACCACACCCTTAATACTTACAATGTGGAGGTCAAAATAAATAGAAGACCAGTCTCTTTTATATCAATACTCCCATTCTAGGTGCTTATTACTAATCCTATCAGTTAATCTTCCAAAACTTGCTAGGGGATGTTTAATAACCATGTATTGTCACTTTTATTCTGTGTTATATTCTTCTCTACCTCGGCAGAAGACAACTAGGACTATGAAGTCCTCTCACTTGTAGTGAAGAGTATCATTTTCCTTTTACAGGGTGTCCTGTGCCTGAGCATCATACAGTTGAATGGAAATAATTGTGTAACCCATGTTGCATTTTCCACAGGACCTGTTTGGAAAGTCCGATCCATTTCTAGAGTTTTATAAACCAGGCGACGATGGGAAATGGATGCTGGTCCACAGAACAGAGGTGAGTGGGACTAGTATTTGAGGGCCACAGATGAAAGCTCTGGCTGGCTCCTAGGGGAATTGAGGCTGTTTTTCAAGCCTGCGGGCACCTGTAGGCTACAGCTGTGCTGAAGCTCTGTCCTCGCTGACAAATGATGCTGAGAGGATGTTTGCTGAGGTGCCATAGCCCTTCCTCTCAGCTTCACTGTTGAGCACTGTGGTTCCAAGCATGGGAGGAAACAACAGAGATCTTCTTGTTTTAAAGTTAGACTTAATGCGTGCTTTTCCCCCACCCCCAAATTTCATGTCAAAGGTAATGCCTGCTGTTTACACATGACTCTTGCCACTTAGCAAAGAAGGGAAGTAGGGCAGTTCACTGACAGCGTCACTATGATGATAGTCCCGAAAGACGGGACTGGACATAGTTTCTCTCAGCTCTTGAGGATTTAATTGAGGATCTGTTATTGCAGGTTAGTTCTTTCAGGGAACGTCACCGCTTGGCTTTCTGTCCTTGTGTTCCTGGTGGGGAAATGGTCAGCGAGGCCCTGATTCAGCAAAGCATTTAAGCAAGTGCTTGTGCCTCATTGAGTTCAATGGGGGAATTGAGTGGCGTAGTGTGACATACCAGGGTACAGTCCAGACTAATCCCCACAATCGTGGGTGCCTTACAATGCCTTGCTGAAGTAGCTCCCACCTGGGCCACTCACAAACAGCCTTCCAGCGTGCAAACCCCACTCTGAGTGTTTGTGTGACAGCAGCCTGCCAGCCACGCTTGTGTTACACTCTGGCTCTCACCAGCCTTGGTTATATGGCAGGGTGACCCCTACACACCCCCAGTCTTAGATTTTCCCCCAGAGATGTATGTCCTGTACTGCCCAACCCCCTCCTGGACAATACAAGTTATATTAAGTCCTTAAGTTATATATTCCTTTAAGAGAATAACATGCACACAATTTGTCAGCCTCAGTGACATTTCCTGGACACTTCAGTTTAAACCCACTATATTGGATAAAACAATAAAACAAGTTTATCAGCTACAAAGAACTAAATTTTAAATGAGTACAAGTAATGAGGCATAAAAGTCCTAAATGGTTTCAAGAATAAAAAAGATAAGATGTTTACTAATACCTAACTTAACAAACTATATCAGATTCAAGCAAAGTTTCCTACCACATGCTTCTGGCAGTCTTGCTGACCAAACCCTCTCACTCAGGACCACTTCTCCCAGAGTAGCTTCCTTTGTTGCTTTCGGTGCCGTAAATACGACGGGCTGGGAGAGAAAGAGGGCTGTATTGAGGTGTTTTTCCCTCCTTTTTCTAGTTTCAATCTCTCTCTGGAAAAACATTTCCAGTTGGGCACCGGGAGACAAAGAGTCTATGTGGAAGGATGTTCCCTGCTGCTTTTTTTCCCTCACCCTTCGAGCTTTCTTTGTGTCCCTTCCTGCTTGATGGCTGTGTTTACTGCTTAAGTGCAAATTAAGTAGAGCACATGTTCCTCTGTTTAGGACAGTACTGTTTGCCAGTCAGTTTGAGCAGGGCTGTGGGGTTTGGCACACGTGTTAAGATCACCATAGTATAACTTCACATACAGTGTTGCCACACATATGTTGTCAGGATGATACTGACCAGCAAATTATGTATTTTCAAATGATACCTCACAAGGCCTACCTTGTACAAAAACGATTACAGTAGGCTGCAGGATGTGAACACAGGGTTACATTCTGCCACACACAGCCACTGCTGTATAATTTAGCTCTTCTGGAATAGCTCCCTGTGTGGATGCCCTGTTTGTCATGAACAGTGGGCTGGAGTTCCTTCAGTTGATCCTTGGGCTGGCTCAGTCCTCAGGCCAGTAAATGAGCCCAGCTGGGCTGCAGCAGTATCATTTCATTGAAGCCAATCAGGCCGCCCAGCCAAGGTGCCCACAAGTCTGCCTTGGAGTTCAGCAGTAGCAGCAGGTCACTGGCTGCTCTACACTTCCGCTCACAACTGTGACTGCTCCTGCTCCTGCTCCAACCTTGTTCCCAGTCTTGTTCCTGCCCTGCTCCAGTCCACACCAGCCCTGCTCAGTTCCTGACTCTGGCCCTGACCCTGGGCTCTGATTCTCCTGGTTCCTGGCCATGCTCTGATCCATGACACTATTTCAGAATAATTAGCAGAGTCATTATTGCTAGAATAGTGTATCTGCACGGGAAGCTATTCTGTAGTGGCTCATCCTGCCATAGCTTTGCTTATATTTGGCCTGTATGTGTAGGGGCTTTGAAAATTTCTTTGAAAATTTGATCCCCAATGTGGAAAGAGCATATTATAACAATTTTTAACCATCTAAGTAATTCAGTTGTCCCTATACTACATCACACAACTCCTCAAAACTTAATAATGACAGTGGGAATAGAATTCAGATCCCACAAAAGCACCCTGCCATTTGAGCTAAAGGGGAATCTCCACTATTTTCTGTATATGGCCTATGACACACAGTTGTGCTGTCCTAATTCCAATAATTCTAATTCTGATGCTGCAGACATACACTAGCCAGTTTGTTGAAATATTATTGTGTATTTGGGTGTAATGGGTCACATTTTTGTATGACTCCATAATATCAAATGCATAATTAAGAGGACAAAATGGACTAGTCTGAAAAGTATTAATTATTCTAGGCTATCATTCACTTTTCAGAAATTGGGTTCACAACTTTGATATTCTTCTTCTGAGGGGGTGGGAAACTAGTTAATATACTAGATTTGTTGCTAGCAAAAGGGGAGGGAAATACTGTTTATAGGAAAAATATATGGTATGAGTGAGGAAAAGATGGAAGAAGCTGAAAAGACCTTGTTCCGTACTTTTACTCTGTGATTTGTGCTGGTCTTTTGAGAGCTGTTTGGATTTTTTTTTTTAATTAAAAAAAGAATGCAAACATTTTCCAATTTTTTGACCACTTGTAGTCATCCCCTTACCTTGACTTCAGCCAGAGCAGCAGATACTTAGTGTTTCTCAAAAATGGCTCACGTTGGGCACTCAAAGTCAGAGGCTGCTTTTGAAAATGTTGGCCAAGGGCAGAATAATCAGTACAGTTCCCGTGACTGCTTAAGCCCAGGGTAAACAGAGAATTTCAAACCCAGGACCGTCAATTCAGACCTAAGATGAACTGAAATCTAGAGCTGGTTGGGAATTTTGGAACAATTTTCTGACACAATGCACCTCTCTTACAAAACTGAAATTTTCCATGGGAAAACCAGATTTCCATTTGCTGGCTCCCGTTTTAGTGAGTCCTATTTAATTTGTCGTTGGCCACGTGGCAGTTTGTTCATTATCTGCTGCAAACTTCACTGGGAAACCTGAGACTAAATAAATACATGGGTTGCAAAGCATAGTGCCATACATAGCAGCGGAATCTATTGAAGCTTTATTTTCTTTAAGCAGCTAGGGGAAAAAATTCTGCATGTTTTGAGAGGCTTAAATAATGTCCCACTTAACAGCCCTGAAAATAAACTGCTGCTCTCAAAGGAATTCCAAATGACAGAAACATCTAGATTCTTTTTTTGGGGGTACCAGAAATAAAGCGATTGCTGGTTCCTTTGGGCTGCAGCTTTTGGTATGTTCCTGGCTATTAGTCTGAGCCCATTGCTGTTTATCAACAGAACTGTCTGCTATGGTTGGATAATACTGTCATTAGTATGTTTTAAAATAAGGTGTGAATCTCCAGGTGAGTGCCATGTGGTGAAATAAGCATTGATCCTTTCATAGACACGCGCCTCAAAGACCTGGTGTCTGGCAGCATACTGGCACCATACAGTGTGTATTCCTAATATGTGTGGGTTCCCCCTCCCCCCCGTCTTTCCAACCAGATGTAAGAGGTATTTACAAATCCTTCATTACACTGTGCTCTTAATGTCAGGTTTTTTTCCTGTTCCCTAACGAGGGACTGTCTGCATCACCCATCGTTGCAAAATAAAAGCCAGTCCTTGGTTCCTGTTGCTAGTTGCTGACAAAGCTCACCCTATCCTGCAGGAGCAATGTTAATCCTGATTGTAACTCAGGCCACGTCCAGACTAGGAATTAAAATCGATTTTAGATACGCAACTTCAGCTACGAGAATAACGTAGCTGAAGTCGAATTTCTAAAATCGAGGTACTCACCAGTCTGGACGGCGCTGCATCGATGTCCGCGGCTCTCCGTGTCGATTCCGGAACTCCGTTCGGATTGATGGAGTTCCGGAATCGATGTAAGCGCGCTCGGGGATCGATACACCGCGTCCAGACGAGACGCGATATATCGATCCCCGAGCAATCGATTTTAACCCGCCGATGCCGCGGGTTAGTCTGGACGAGGGCTAAGCCGAAATGATCTGGTTGCAGTAGAAGCCACTTGATGGCTTTGGAGAAAGCAAAACTTCCATGTATAAATAGGCAATGACCTACCACATGTGTTTAGCATCAGGGGGTAGCCATGTTAGTCTGTATCCACAAAACAACGAGGAGTCCGGTGGCACCTTAAAGACTAACAATGTGTTTAGCGTTACGTATTTAGACTAGCTAGTATTTAGAGCAGACTAAATAGTGTTTAGCGTTTAGTTTTAGACTATCAATGTATTTAGCGTTAACCTTTCTGCATGGCCAAAAACCTGCTGTGTGTGTATCCTTAAGGAATGGAAGGTGTATTAAATGAGAGAAACACATGGAAAAATACAGTCTTAATCTTATCTGCTAGCTTTTCACAAGCGAGGCTGAAGGCAAGTTTTCTTTGCTTGTGAAGCCTGCTGTTTAGTTTGTGTTACGCTTCTCAGCGATTGGTTGTTCTCGAGAGTAGGACAAGAAGTAATCAGTGTAATTTGCAGTAGGGGCGATTTAGGTTGGGTATTTCAAACTTTTTAACCCTAGGAACAGTTGAGCACTGGGACAGGTTACCAAGGGAAGTTGTGGAATCTCCATCTTTGCACGTTTTTAAGAACAGGTTGGACAAACACCTGTCCGGGATGGTCTAGATTTACTTGTTCCTGCCTCAGCACAGGGGGCTGGACTAGATAACCTCCTCCCTACACTTCTATGATTCACCCCTCAATGCTTGTTCTATATGAGTGTCCTACGGCTCCAAGTTGGTTCTTTAGCTCCTGCTATAGATGCTCATGCTCTTAACTCAGGAAGTCCCAGCATCAACCGTGGAGGAGGACTAAGATGCTAGACCAGAAGTGGGCAAACTATGGCCTGCGGGACTGTCCGGCCCGGTCCCTGAGCTCCTGGCCAGGGAGGCTAGCCCCTGCCCCCTCTCCTGCTGCCTCCTGCAGCCCCCCTCCCCCGCTGCAGCCTCAGCTTGCCACACTGCCTGCACTCTGGCCAGTAAGAGGGTGGGGAGTGGGGGGGATTGGATAAGGGGCAGCGGGTCCCAGGGGGCAGTCATTGGACAGGGAGCAGGAGCTGTTTGGATGGGGCAGAGGTTCGGGGGGGGGGCAGTCAGAGGACAGGGAACAAGGAGGTTGGATAGGCGAAGTCCCGGTGACTGATCTCTTTCTCCTACAGCCTTCCAATCCCAATGTGGCCCTCGGGCCAAAAACTTCAGCCATCCCTGTGCTAGACATTAGATTTGTCTGGGTTTAGACTTTGATGAAATGCTACAAAATTGTGTCCTGACCAACAGGAAAGGTTTCCAAGCAAGAAACTGCCATTTCTGAAACCACTTAAGCTGAATTTCAACAAAGGAGTGACAATGCGGACCAGACCAATGGTTCAGTGCTTAGTGTTAATGACAACCACCATGACTGGGTGATGGTACTCCCATATAATGTGGTGGAGCACCTCTGATGTCAGCAGAGCTATGCCAACCTTATGCCAGTTGTTATCCATCGAAAGTTACTGAAAACATGTCTCCAGCCTTTACTTTGTGTTCAACGCTTCGCTTCCACTAGCTCCTTCTAACTGAATCATTTTCCTTCCTTCCCAAACTGCAGGTGATTAAGTACACGTTGGATCCCGTGTGGAAGCCGTTCACTGTGCCTTTAGTGTCGCTGTGTGATGGAGATGTAGAAAAGCTGATCAAGGTAACTGTTAATATAGGGCTGGTCTCCACTTACCGGAGAATCGATGTGCAGTGATCGATTCACCGGGGGTCGACTTAGCGTGTCTAGTGAAGACCTTCTAAATCAACTGCCGATCACTCTCCCGTCGACTCCGGTACTCCACTGGAACGAGAAGCATACGGTAAGTCGACGGGAGAGTTTCTCCCATCAACCCAGCACGGTGTGGACACTGCAATAAGTCAACCTAAGGTACATTGACTTTATTAACATTATTAACTTAGCTAGAGTTGTGTAACTTAGGTTGACTTAGCCCCGTAGTGTAGACCTGTTGTCATAAACAGATAGCTAAGGGTTAATGTCTCTTTCACCTGGAAAGAAGTAATCTAAACCACGTGACCAGAGGACCAATCAGGAAACAAGACTTTTTCAAATCTGGGTGGAGGGTTTGTAGTGTGTGAGTCCTTTGTCTTAAATCTCTCTCTCTCGGCTATGGGAGGACTTCTGTTTCCTGCTTTCTAATCTTCTGTTTCCAAGTTGTAAGTACAAAATATAGTAAGGCAGTAAGGTTTCTATTGGTTTTCTTTTGTATTGACATGAATATAGTACAAAAGAAAACCAATAGAAACCTTACTGCCTTACTATATTTTGTACTTACAACTTGGAAACAGAAGATTAGAAAGCAGGAAACAGAAGTCCTCCCATAGCCGAGAGAGAGAGATTTAAGACAAAGGACTCACACACTACAAACCCTCCACCCAGATTTGAAAAAGTCTTGTTTCCTGATTGGTCCTCTGGTCAGGTGGTTTAGATTACTTCTTTCCAGGTGAAAGAGACATTAACCCTTAGCTATCTGTTTGACACTGTCCATAGAGTGACCCTTATGTTGCTCTGGCTCCTTGTTGCATTATGGTACTCAGCCTCTGACAGTGTGGCGGATAGTGGGGGAGGAAGGGTGAAGATGGCTTTGAGGCTGAAACTAACACAGATCCAGAACCGTTGAGGAGGAGTTCATATGCTACCAAGAAGCAAGGTCACATTTCTATGATAAATCCAGGGTGACTGATCTCTTTCTCCTAAAGTCACATCAGCTGTCTGCAGCAGCTGAGCAAATGTTTCCTGGCAAATTGCAACAGAAATTCCAGCACATGACATCACATTTGCTAGCCACATGGGTCATGAACAGGTTTGGAGCCTTTAGAGCCACCACACACACCTGCAAGTGGAGCTCATGGAGTAACTGCTAGCAGGTAGTAGGAGGAGGTTGTGGTTCATAGTGGAGCAGCATTAGAGGGGGATGAGATGCTTTGCCAATGGGTTTCACAGCGATTTGCTGACGGCATGTGCTGAGAAGATCTAGCAAGTCTCTACTGAGCATGTGCAAAGTCTGATTTTTATTTTTTTTCAAGGGCTTATAACTTGGCCAACCTATAACTTGGCCGGGGCAGATTTTCACGGCATGTGCTGAGAAGATCTAGCAAGTCTCTACTGAGCATGTGCAAAGTCTGATTTTTATTTTTTTTCAAGGGCTTTTAACTTGGCCAACCTATAACTTGGCTGGGGCAGATTTTCACAGGGATAGTTAATGGCATTTCTCTGACACAAAAGCCACCCTCCCTGGTCAATTTCAAGCCCCTGGTCTAAAGCAAAGAAAAGGTCACCAAAATTTAACATAGGAAGAACGCAGCATGTTCTCCAGCCTTATTTCTGGAAACAGTTGAACCATTTTGTCTGAAAATTTTCAGAAAAATTCAGCTTGAGGCAGACAGACAACTAGACTTAAAAGTTTTTCAGTCCAAGCGGTTAAAGTTTGGCAAAGTTATCAGCAACTGGATATAGGGCTTTATAATAGGAAGTGTTGGGTGACCTTAATAACAGGTGACACGCTACCAATCCTGCTGTAATAAAGAACCCTTACAATCAGCACAAGGGGCGAGCAACTGTGTCAGGCTGTTTCATTACCACACACTCAGGAGACATTTAGCTCTAGAAAAGACGATGAGATGTTTCAATCAGTACTAAGTAGGAACTGCCTGTCATGGTTTTAAAAAATAGAATATTTTAATTATGACATCAGATAATGAAATGTCAGTAGTGGCAGGGCATATAATGCCCTACTACAGTTCGACAGGTCGTGAAATAATGTAAAATCAATAAAAATGAAAATAAAAACCTTTACAACATTTCTGAAACGGAATCTTTGGAAATTTCAAGTCTGGAGCAGTGCTAGTGGACTGGTTCCTGGTGGTGGTGTCATCCTCACATCATTGAAATCTGTTCTGAGTAGGTTAGACCACATGCTGATGCTTACAGTGCTGTAGGCTGGCCTACACTAGCGCTCATTCTGTTCCTACCGCTGGTAGGAAATTTCTAGTAATAGGTCCTGTCCGGTGCTTAATTTGTAATGGCAGACGTGCTAGGGCTCAAGCAATTTTTTTACTTTCATAGCTGACGCAGCGAATCCAGAGGTGCCGGGCCTGTGAACTGCCAAGTCTGGAGGTGCCGGGGCTCAGGCCTGGCACAAGTTAAGTACTGATCCCGGCCCCAGAGGAGGGAGCGTCTAAAGTCATTCTCTGGAGATCCCTGCCTTCATGGTCAAGGCAGAGTTGTTGCTGACGGGATCCAAAGAGCCATGCTCTGCCTTCATTGGCTGGCAGAAAGGCTGTTATGAGCCAGGGCCTTCGGGAGGCAGTATTTGGATAGTGGGGAAAGCAAGAGAGAGGATAAATCTGAAGGGTTGAGCAACGTGACTCATCTAACCACAAGCAAGACCCACACTTCTGCTGTGCATGAGAACGATCATTTCCCCTCCTCTTCCCCAGGTCATGTGTTACGATTACGACAATGATGGGGGACATGACTTCATTGGGGAGTTCGAGACCTCTGTAGCCAAGATGTGTGAAGCCCAAGATACCTTGCCGGTAAGTGCGGAAACACCGCCGGGTTTTAAAAAAATGGTTTGGGGAGGAGGAACCCAGGGTCCCCTTGGCTAAGGGTTTCAAAAGTGGCTCTTACCATGAGTGACTTCATGCTTTAAAACAATGCTAAAGCACCCCCCTACTCTGAAAATCAGGCCCTTTTAAGGTGTCTGGGCACCCAGAATCACCGTCATTTCTGAAAATCTTGGCCACTGTTGTCTCCTATTTTTCTAACATTCTCCTGTTCTCATTTCTGAACCTGTTGCTGGTGGAAGTGCTCTTTGGCTAACTGGGGTCGCCACCACATGGGGGTTGAGCTTTGTGTCCAGCCCTGGTGACGTGATAATGCTACTTCATTTCACACTGCAGCTGTGTCGCAGCATGAGACTGCAACGTTTCTCCAGCCCGACTGAGATTTGGGGGTCTTGTTTTAGATATGGACCTGTCCTGGGGAAAAAATTGGGCTGCTTGGTTATAAAGGTAATAAAGGCATATAATAGACCCCCATTTCCTTCAGCGGGTTCTGGGTTGTTATTATTTATTTGTATTGTAATCACACCAAGATTAGGCCTTGTTGTGTGGGACATGTCCATGCACATTGGGTACGTCCACACTTCCAGCTCCAGGAGACATACCCACGCTAGCTCTGATTGAGCTAATGCACTAAAAATAGCAGGATAGCCATGGCAGTGGGAGGCACCCCGAGTGTGACCCTAGTCAAGAACCTAGGTGTGTAGTCAGCCAGCTAGCCACTCACATCACCGCGGTGACGCTGCTATTGTTCAGAGCTAGCGGGGCTATATCTACCTGAGCTGGCAATTGCACCGCTGGTGCCAGTGTCAATATATACAGAGTGAGAGGCAGTGCCCACCCCAAAGAACTCACCGTCTAAATAGACCAAACAGAAAGAGTGGGAGAAGATAAGAATTATCCCATATGAGGAACGGAGAAGGACAGTGACCTCACCCAGGATGTCTGTTAGAGTTTGGAATCAAACCGATTTCCCCTGATTCCCAACCCACTGCATTAGCTGCAAAACCCACTTTCCCTTCAGTCACCTTACTACTAAACACCTCCTTGAGTGCCATCCCCCTTCCGAGTGCTGTGCAGGCCTTAATTAGCTCCCCTACAAACTCCTCTGTGATATGGGTGAGCATCATGATCCCTGTCTTACGGATGGGGAAACTGAGGCACAGAGGTGTATTGACTTGTGCAGACCCAGTGAAGGCTTCAGAGTTGGCTGCCCAACAGAGAAGCACAGCTCTCGGCCGTGATCTCACGTGAATTGGGTGGGTGTTGGTGTGCTGAGATTCCTGTGTGTCCTGCGTGTTTTGGTTGGATTGCTCTGCCGGCATTTCCTCGTTTTGATTCTTTTGGGCTTTTTGAAGGGATCTGATTCTCACTCATTTAATTTTGTCCTTGCTTTAATATAACTTAAAATGCCACTTGCACTGCCACTGGGAGACTGAATCAGAGCAGAGACTGTAATTCACGTACATGCTAACACCCAGCGAGCGTCCATCTCCTTTGACAGCTAGACCTGAACATACAGAATAGCGCAAGCCCAGACCTCCCATTGACCTGCCTGCTGCTGCTGTCGAGTTCTCACTGGGACTATGCCCATAAATGTCATATTTTTGTCCCTCTTCACAGCAGTAGGGCATATTCTGAGAGGGCTGGAAAGAATCGATGCTTGGACCATTCACTTGCATCTGCTCTGAATCCCAGAAGGTGCTTTGCTGCACATATAAGTGCGTGTTTTAGCGAAGATGCCCCATTCCATCACTGCAGTGCTGCAGGATAATGAGAAGAGTATTTCCTGAGTATCTGCTTAAAAGCTTCTCTCAGACAGGCACCCCTACTGTCCTTTGGGATCTGGCATCTAAGTACAATTTTAGAGGCAGCCATTAAAAGAGGGTGTCATAGGTTTCACCCCCACTCTGAACTTTAGGGTAGATGTGGAGACCTGCATGAGAACCCCTAAGCTTAATTACTAGCTTAGATCTGGTTGCTGCCACCACCCAAATTGTTTAAAACAGCTGTTTATGAGTCATTTGGGAAACTCTGTCTCCCCCCAACAAAATCTCTCCCTCCCAAGTACTGTAACCCTTTTCTGGGTAACCTTGAGAGACTTCCCTACCAATTTCCTGGTGAACACCGATCCAAACCCCTTGGATCTTAAAACAAGGAAAAAATCAATCAGATGCTTAAAAAGAAGAATTTTAATAAAAGACAAGGGATAAAAGAAATACCTCTGAGAGATAAGCATGAAAGCTATTCTCACAGACAACAGATTCAAAACACAGAGGACGTTCCCCTGGGCAAAAACCTTAGTTACACAAAAGAAAACCCAGTTTGATTATCCCTCTAATGCAAAAAGACAAAGTCACAAAAGGAAATAAACATAAGCTAATTCATTCCTTCTCTAATACTCACTACCCTGAGAGAAGGCTGATTCCTGGATCTTTTCTGTCCAGCACACAACTTAATGAACAGACAAAAGAAAAACTCTCCTTCCTCTTGAAACATCTTGTCCATCCATTGGTTCCTCTGGTCAGGTGTCAGCTAGGCTAGGTGAACTTCTTAACCCTTTACTGTCTATTTATGACAGAGGGCACTCTCCTAGCTCCACACATGTGTAAAGGCCGACTGCCCCCATGGCTGGAATGGAGGGGTGGTGGTAAAGTGTCCCGGCTTGGACAGACAAACACACATCCTAGCTCTGCTCTAGCCATTGCACTAAAATCAGCAGCGTGGCACAGGCTCACCTCCTGCGTACAACTCCAGCCACTCCTCTGAGTGCATATTCGGGCAGCTAGTCCAAGCCGGCCACCTTTGCCACTGTGGCCTCACTGCTATTTTTAGGCATTACTTCGAGCAGAGCTAGTCTGTGTATGTCTCCCTAAGATGGGAATTACAGCTCCCCGCTACTGTGTAGATGCAGCCTAGGTCTGCTCACTGCGGTGCATACGGGATTGGCTTGTTCTAACCACCCCCCGAATGCTAAGGTGCAGTGGTCCCCAATCTTTTTGTGGCCACTAGCACATTCATGGTTTCAGAAGAGCGTGGCGGGTGCCAACAATTACTCACATACAGGGCCAGCTCCAGGCACCAGTGGAGCAAGCACGTGCCTGGGGCAGCACATGCTATGGGGTGGCATTCTAGACATTCTGCAGAGTCGGAGCGTTTGGTTTTTTTTGTTTTTTGTTTTGTTTTTGTTTTGGGGTTTTTTTTGGCGCCAGTTCTGGGCAGTGCAGAGAAAAGCTGGAGAGAAGCTGGGAGGACAGAGAACACCGGCGCCTGCAGACTGCAGTCCTGGAGTTTTCTGTCCCCGGCAGGCGCGAGGCCATGGCTTCTCTCCGGCTTAAGCCGTGGCCCCGCACCTGCCAGGGACCGAGAACACCGGCACCTGCAGTCTGCAGTCCTGGAGAAGCCCGAGAGAAGCCGCAGCCTCGCACTTGCCAGGGACAGAGAACACCGGCACATGCAGTCTTCAGCCCCAGAGAAGCTGGAGAGAAGCTGCAGCCCTGCTCCAGGGGCAGAGAACACCAGCGCCCGCAGCATGCAGCCCCGAAGTTCTCTGTCCCCGGCAGGCTTGGGGCTGCAGCTTCTCTCCTCTGCTGGGCACTAGACGGGCGCACATAAATGCCCCGGCGGGCACCATGGCACCCGAGGGCACCACATTGGGGACCACTGCTAAGGTGTCTCCTGCAGCTTAAATGTCCAGGCCTCTCCCCAATCCTCCAGCCACATTCTCTTTCCATACCAAAGCAGCTTTTAAGGTTCTTTCTCATTAAAATAACTGGAAACTATTGAGTTACTCATTTCCTGCCCTGGGATTTCTTCCCAGGGAATGTGCTGGAACTTGACCTACATGACAACACAAGATTCCTGACATACATGGCCAAATATTCTCTTATTTATAAAAGCTGTGAGAGCCACAGTGCTTCGAGCAGCTGAATGTTGGTCCCACTTGCAGATGAGTCGAGGTCTGATTTGCTGGCTGTCTGGAATGGTGCCTGTTGATAATGTGGATTCTCTCTGACCTAGTCGCACTCCTCCTTTCCTCTGTCTCTCTCCCTTTGCTTAGTCCTTCTCCTTGAAGGGTGGCCTCTCACTCCTGCCCATGCCTACATCTAGCTAGCCCCTGTAACCTACGCAGTTTGACCTGCTCCTGTTAGTTGGCTCTGTGGTGCTGCTTGTAGAGATGACGTGATACTGCAGAGAAGAAGGATATTCTTGTAGTTAAAGTTGGGCCTCAAGAGATCTGGGTTGGATTCCTGGCTCTGCCACAGATTCCCTGCGTTAACTTGGGCAAGTCATTTAACCTCTCTGTGCCTCCAAACCCCACTCCTATCCTGTAGATTGCTAGGCATATAGGTTAGGGACTGTCTTTTATTTACATGCATGTACACCGCCTTGGAGAATAACATCTTGATCTTGGCGAGAGCTTCTAGATGCTTCACAATAACTGTTCAAGAAGACAGTGTAACAGGTAGATATTGACATTCCCAGATCTCTTGTGTATGTCACACCTTTATTGTACATATGTTTTGGAAGAGGGGAGGTTTATGGTGAAAGGGGGTGGCTGGGGTACGTCTCTGTAACAGGTTATTAATAGAACAAGTACACCCATTGGTTTACCCAGTGACTAATCAACCTCTGCCTTCCCGCAGCTTGGACTCTCATCCGTTTCCCGCTTTCTGCTCTGTCTAGTACCCAGTGCTCCTAATACAATTACTTGCTGTGAATAATCGAGGCAGCCTCTTCATTGCAGACCCCGGGAGCTGAGGCTGTCAGCAGTGTCTCTTTGCTCCTTTCGGGTGACTATACAACAGCATTCCAATGGCACCTATTTGGCAACATTATCCAGACTCAGCTTCCCCCTAGATCTTGACTCCCCTTAACATGCCTGTGTTTGCTAAAGCCGAGGCAAGGGGCTGAGTTTCCACGTTGCCCTGTTTTGGAAATCTGTTTGTTTATAGAGCTATGATCTTAAGCATACAAGGGAGTCGCTATGGGCTAGATTTTCAAGGGCTCAGTACCCACAGCTGATCAGCATCTCTTTCAAAAGATCTCAGTGTGTGGTCAGAGCCACCTTTTCAAAACCCAACATAGCTGAGCTTTTTTTCAAAATCTGACTTAGATGCCCAAAGGGGAACTGAGCCTTCTCTGAAAATCTGGTCCTAGGGGGACCATTAAGGGGAGAGGTATCTACCCCCCAACAAATATTATCGTGTCAAATAAAGAATGGCCTTGCTCGGCAGATAATGAGTTAGTGATTTTGGTGATTCAGTGCAGGGCTGCCCAGAGGATTCAGGGGGCCCAAGCCAAAGCAGGGGAGCTGAGGCACTTGTACTCACCCAGTGGCGGTCTGGGTCTTCAGTGGCATTTCAGCTGTGGGGGCCCTTCAGTTGCTCCACGTCTTCAGCAGCACTGAAGGACCCCATGCCGCTGAAGACCAGTACTGCCATTGGGCCAGGGCTCGCAGGGCCCAAGGCCTGGGGCAAATTGCCCCACTTGCCCGCCCACCCACCCACCCCGGGCGGCCCTGATTCAGTGATTACGATGGATCTGGTATAACTAGATTTCAGTCAGAGGTAAGATAGACTCCCTAATGGGTCCGTGGGTATGTCCCATAGTGGATAGAGATGAGGGACTGGGAGTTTTAGGAGATTTTGGTTCTCCTGCCAGTGGTAAGTCACTTACCTGTTCACCCATTGGTAAAACGGTGCTCGTTCTATTTTGAAATGGAAAAACGATGCCAGTTGGATACTACTGCAAAGGCCAACACAGCAATGGCAGGGGACAGACCGAGGACTGGGTTGAGACTTCAGGTAAAGACGCAGTGGCCTAGCACAGAAATCAGTGCTGGGACCCATATTTACTTGTACGTAACACGGACACGCTGGCGTCCCACCTTATTGTGTGGAGCTCCTCAGCCCTGGGCTCAGGTATTTGCATGTCGCCTGCTTTATCTGCAGTAAAGAACCAGGAATACTTCAGGGGGTATGTCACTGTTTAGGGGAAGAGGCAGTGGACTCCCAGGCAAGCACTGGGAGGCTGGTTGCCTGCAGCATGAGGCTGTTCAACATCTAAAGTACATCCGTATGCTGTTTATATACAGAACCCTGCAGCTAGGCATAGGAAATAAAAAGCACTAATAAAAACTGGCCAGCTAAACATGTTTATGTTGCTAAACGTAAACCTGCTGCAGCTGCTGTTCAGTATAACGCTGCCTGCAGTTCTGATCCCAGTATCTGGGGAAGGAAGTAGGAGAAACTAAAGGACATTAAAAATGAGGCAAGGCTGGAAGACAAGACCTTGAAGCCAAGGGAGCTAAGCTGATGTAATCTTGGGAAGAGAAGGACGTGATTGGCCCTACAAAGTAACAAGCTCGCTGCTGAAAGGGAATTATCCCGTCTCCAAAGAGAGCAGAGATGAGGAACCAGTGACTCAACCTTGAGGAAGGAAATGAGTGTTGGTTATTACAGCTAAGTTTTTACCTGTTAGACCCACTGGGCATTTTAACAGGCTCTCTGGGAAGGGGATTGAGGCACCATCTCTGCTGGGACTGAAGCTCGGTTTAGGTTTGGTGGCAGGATTTCCCCTACCCCATTCCCGAACGCAGGCAGTCTTGGTTCGAGCCAAGTGGCCATGGCTGACCCTGGGTCTGATTCCATGACCAGGTTCTGTGCTTACTCTAGCCGGGTGTTGGTTTGTGAGCTGGGTCACTTGGGCCACCAGATGAAGGGAGCTGCAGATGAGCAATGGTGGTTAACCGAGATAGCGTGCTGGTGCTGCACAACACCCAGGAGCTGCGTGTGCCTGCGGGCCACTGAACCGTCTCCCTATGTGCTTGTCTGGAGGATGGGAAGCCATTCTGGGAACCCCTGGGTCGGTGGCATTATGGCCCTCCTTGGCTCTGCCATCACATGTGAACTGTTGGTGATGCCGCTGAGCCTGCTACGTGCTGATACTCAGACTGGACATCACCACTAAAAATTCTCATGATGGGCCTGTACACCACTACCTGGGGAAGGACTCTGACTCTGAGGTGACCAGCCCTCTGTGAAGAAAGAAGGGGTTCGGGACTGTTTAGAAAAGCTGGATGAGCACAAGTCCATGGGGCCTGATGCGCTGCATCCAAGGCTGCTGAGGGGGTTGGTGGATGTGATTGCATAGCTATTGACCATTATCTTTTGAAAACTCATGGCAAATGGGGGAGGTCCCGGATGACTGGAAAAAGGCTAATGTAGTGCCCATCTTTAAAAAAGGGAAGAAGGAAGATCCGGGGAACTACAGGCCAGTCAGCCTCACCTCAGTCCCTGGAAAAATCATGGAGCAGGTCCTCAAGGAATCAATTCTGAAGCACTTAGAGGAGAGGAAGGTGATCAGGAACAGTCAACATGGATTCACCAAGGGCAAGTCGTGCCTGACCAACCTGATTGCCTTCTGTGACGAGATAACTGGCTCTGTGGATGAGGGGAAAGCAGTGGACATGTTATTCCTTGACTTTAGCAAAGCTTTTGATACAGTCTCCCACGGTATTCTGGCCAGCAAGTTAAAGAAGTGTGGGCTGGATGAATGGATAAAAGGTGGATAAAAAGCTAGTTAGATCATCAGGCTCAACGGATAGTGATCAATGGCTCCATGTCTAGCTGGCAGCCGGTATCAAGCGGAGTGTCCCAAGGGTCGGTCCTAGGGTCAGTCCTGGGGCCAGTTTTGTTCAATATCTTCATTAATGATCTGGAGTATGGCGTGGATTGCACCCTCAGCAAGTTTGCAGGTGACATTAAACTGGGAGGAGTGGTTGATACGCTGGAGGGTAGGAATAGGATACAGAGAGACCTAGACAAATTAGACGATTGGGCCAAAAGAAATCTGATGAGGTTCAACAAGGACAAGTGCAGAGTCCTGCACTTAGGACAGAAGAATCCCATGCACTGCTACAGACTAAGGACTGAATGGCTAGGCAGCAGTTCTGCAGAAAAGGACTTAGGGATTAGAGTGGACGAGAAGCTGGATATAAGTCAACAGTGTGCCCTTGTTGCCGAGAAGGCTAACGGCATTTTGGGCTGTATAAGTAGGAGCATTGCCAGCAGATCGAGGGGTGTGATCATTCCCCTCTCTTCGGCATTGGTGAGGCCTTATCTGGAGTAACGTGCCCAGTTTTGGGCCCCACACTACAATAAGGATGTGGAAAAATTGGAAAGAGTCCAGTGAAGGGCAACAAAAATGATTAGGGGGCTGGAGCACATTACTTATGAGGAGAGGCTGAGGGAACTGGGATTATTTAGTCTGCAGAAGAGAAGAATGAGAGGGGATTTGATAGCTACTTTCAGCTACCTGAAGGGGGTTCCAAAGAGGATGGAGCTTGGCTGTTCTCAGTGGTGGCAGATGACAGAACAAGGAGCAATGATCTTAAGTTGCAGTGGGGGAGGTTTAGGTTGGATATTAGGAAACACTATTATTATTATTTCACTAGGAGAGTGGGGAAGCACTGGAATGGGTTACCTAGGCAGGTGGTGGAATCTCCTGCCTTAGAGGTTTTTAAGGTCAGGCTTGACAAAGCCCTGGCTGGGATAATTTAGTTGGGAATTGGTCCTGCTTTGAGCAGGGGGGTTGGACTAGATGACCTCCTGAGGTCCCTCCCAACCGTGATATTCTGTGATTCTGCCTGGGGTGGAGTTTTATTCTACTGGCTGGACCCTTATTTCACAACAAAACCTGTAGCGCTGATGTTAGCGCAGCCTGCTCAGCCTAGCACACAATACTTGGATATACAGCAAGGGAACCTCAAGCAGGAGTAGGGAGATGGCATTACCTCTATATATGGCATCTGGGAGCCCACTTCTAGAATGCCATGTCCATGTCTGGTGTCCACGCTTCCCAAAAAACCTGCGAAAACTGGGGGGAAAAGGGCTCAGGAAAGACCTGCAAGAACGTTTCATGGTCTGGGAAACATGCTTTACGATGTGAGATTTACGAAGCTCAATCTATCCAAGAAAAGGTTTAAAGGTGGCTTGACCATGGTCTATAAATACCTGCACAGGGAAGAGATTTCTGTTTGTAGGCAGCTATTTAGCAAGGAAAAAAAAAACATCATGAGATTCAGGGGTTGGAGGCTGAAGCAACACAAATTCCCATGAGACAGAAGGCACACATTTTTAAGTGAGGGTGACCAGTCTTTAGAACTGCTGAAGGGAAAACCAGGTTGCATCTCTGCTTCTCAAGGAGGCTCTCCCTATCCAGTTACTGCTGAAATCGCTGCTGGATTGAATTGGTTTCTGAAGAGCATGTGTGTCCCTTTGTAATGGAACAGATTGTTGAAGTCCCAAGGAAGGATGCCCCATTTCCCCACTTGCAGTGGCTTTCTCTCACCCTCCCATCCTCTTTAGATAACCCAAGGTGAGTGCTGTATTGGGGACAGAAATTAGTGGGTGTGAGCACCTCTATAAATCACTCCCAAGGGTTCTCCAGGTAGGTACTCAAAAAGTAGATACCCTATTATCCCTCCATTGTCAAACAGAGATAACTCATAAGGTTCATTCGTGTCTGTAAAGCACTTTGAAATCCCTGGGCAGAAGGTGCTGCATGGGGTAAAATGGTAGATATTGTTTTAAAGATGAAAAATGATTAAAAATGAAGACTAATATTAACCATTAATTATTGTGAGATGGTTTTGGTTGTTGCAGCAGCTGGCTTACACTGGGAGATTCAGCTGTCGGCTGAGAAGTCCTTAGGTAACTGTTCAACTAGTGTGCCCATAAGCTGCAGACTTGCGGGTAGCTATCCCACACCGAATAGGATGGCCAGCCCTTGTCAGAACGTGGCTTTCACATAGTGTGCTGTGTGTCTTGTTTGTTACAGCTAGAATTAGAATGCATTAACCCCAAAAAACAAAAGAAGAAAAAGAATTACAAGAACTCTGGCATCATCATTGTGAAATCCTGCAAAGTAAGTGCAAAGCTTTTTAAAAACCGTCTCTCAGGGGTCGGGGGCGGGGGAGAGGTGTAGATATCGTAGGTAAGTTAGGAGCAAAATCCCCTGGAAAAACTGGGATGGACCTACCGGTGCAAATTCATTAGTAAAGCGATGCTCCTCTGCTCTCCCAGCAAGAAGTAAAATATCATGGCACCGCCACATTGGGTCTGGTACCCAGTCGTGATGCTGCAGCAGCGCAGTATGAAGGATTCTGCAGAATTAGGCAGAGCGTGGATTATCAAAGGTTTCTGTGGAGCAGGACAGCATGACTGGATATGTTTGTGCTTCCTGTTCTGACTCTGCCCATCTTGTCACCTCTGTTGGCAAGTCACCCCCTGCTTACGGTAATAACCTGCCTGAGAAGGAGCAGAGGTCTCTGGTCTGTTTAATTGTAGGAATTCGTACAGAAGTGGGTGAGTAACAAGCTGGTAAGAAGGGGGATGTGGAGTTGGGAGTTGTGCAATCACTGGCTTGGCCATGACTTATTTTAGGATGCAAGGACGTGCGCAATATCCTGAGTGGCCATAAATAAAACGTAATCCTCCCGCGATAATTCTTAAGGCTTGAGGGGGATAAAGCCAGGATTTCACACCACATATTGAGCTCGGTAGGTGCCCAGTTCAAGATGGCAGTCATCACACTGACACAGGGCCATCTCTCAGCGGCGCTACATTCACTTTTGATATGGACACGGAAGGCTGCCTGGGGAAATCCAGACATTCCTTCACGTTTGCTTCCTCCTGCGAGTCAAGCTTGAGAGAATAAGGGGCAAAATGTCACTTGCTCAACAGTTACACAACTTTTTGTTAAGCCTTCCAGGACGTTTTTTAGTGATGATGAAGGGGGCTGAAATGCAGCTTTGAAAGTCTTTCTTTCCCTTTCTTTCAGATAACCAGGAATTACTCCTTCCTGGACTACATCCTTGGGGGCTGCCAGTTAATGTTTACTGTAAGTATTTTTTGCTGCTCTTGTCCATCAGCTGTAATGAATGAAAAATGTAATTGGTTGGGAGCTCTGGGCTGGGGTCTGTGCATTATCAGAAGCATTGGGCAAATGTTTTTAAAGGTCATTGGAAGCTCGCTGGTTTAGCAGGGACATTGGCCTGGCCTGCTTTCCTACAGCAGCCTTGTCCATTATAGTAGCTAAGAAGCCTTGCCTTCACCCTAAGCTTTGTCTGCACTAGGATTTTAGCCACCAGCAGAGCTACACGGATGTATCTGCACCAACGGACCCCCCCAGTGGAAACACAACTTATCCTAGTGCATTGTGATTTTTTTCGCCAATGCAACTTCTTCACATTTCTAACAAGGGTGAGTGGCACCAGCATAAATAGTGACTGGTTTGCCCCAGTGAGACCACATCAGGTGCTGATTGTGGACTCTCAGGCTTTCAGTGCTTCCTCCAGGCTCACTCAGGTGCCACGTATGGCATGAAGAATGGCAGGATTAGCTAAATCGTTTCTGTTGATCACAACTGGCAAAAATTGTACATAATTATCACGAATGCACATACCCAATCATAGTGACTATACATGCTTCTTAGGTCAATGGTTACCCAAGCATTTCTGTTGCTGGATCCATGTTCACATTTTTCTGGGTATGTGACCCAAGCAGGGCCGATGAGAGGCAGGGAAGCCTGTATAAATTACCGGGGCCCGGTGGTCCGGAACAGGGCCCGAGGCCCAGCTTCCCCAACTTCGTTGGCCTTGTTTAGCTGGTCCGCCCTTGCTGGGGGGCCTGAAAAAAAATTTTCACCGGGGCCCGAACCCGCTCTCGGTGGCCCTGGACCCAAGCAATCCTCTCAGAAAGTCTCCCTGACAGCTGGAATTTCTACAGCTTGTACCTCTGAGTCCTGTTTGTCTGCAGATGTGTGTCTCTGATACTCTCAGGAGTGTATCTGTTGGTCAGAATGTCTCACAGGTATTGTCCATGGTCCAAGAACCCAGCCCCGCCCCAGTACAGCCAGTATAGAGTAGCCTTTTTTCTGCTTCCTCTTCAAGAGGTGCTGCACCTCCTCTCTCCATCTTGTTTGGGGCCTACGTGTTTGGATAAGCTCAGTTATGTTTTGTTTGGCTCAATTTCTTGGTAGGCTGTTAACTCTCCAGCATGTGACAAACCTTCATCAGTGCCCCGGGCAAATGTACTGTAGTTCAGGTTTGAACAGCTTGGAACCCAGTAAGAAATTAGAATACGTATGATCTTTCTTATGTGTCTGTTTCCTGGAATTCTCTGCTATGATACTTCATGGAGTGTGTGGAGGGGGAGGGAGACAGACTTTTTTTTACCAGAACCACAGAGCACTTTTCAAGATGAACGAAGATCAAACTTCCCCCAGATCCTTCACTCAAAACTACCAAACCTTTTCTGAGGTTTGAAAAAGATCCATTAACTTCTCCCCATTATTTTTCACACTGGCCGCTGCCTCTGCTCTTCCTGGTTCCGGCTCGAAGCGGAAGTGCAGATAGCTCATTGGCCTGCTAAACCCAGGGTTGTGAGTTCAATCCTTGAGGGGGCCATTTAGGGATCTGGGGCAAAAATCTGTCTGGGGATTGGTCCTGCTTTGAGCAAGGGGTTGGACTAGATGACCTCCTGAGGTCCCTTCCAACCTTGATCTTCTATGAAAATACTACAAATGACCCTGTTCTTGGAGTCTTGTGTTCCTGAAGATGAGCCAGGAAGCCTTGGGAGTCTCATGTAGGAGACACAGCTCCAGCTAACTCCTGCAGACCTGAGAAGTTCAAAGATGCCTCCACGTTCTTCGAGGCTTTATTCTATCCCAGCTGAATCTCCAGATCGTCTTCTGAGGCTCGCAGTCACTGGTTGGATCTATAGTTATTTTGCCTTGAAGAGCTGATCTGATTATTGAGTGGAATTCACTCGTTGGGCACATTGCTGACATACGTGTTGCAAGTAATGGGAGAATTTTGGTGTTTCCATTTGCATTTCTAGCCCCTCTTGTTTGATCCAGAGTGCGTGTGATTTGTCGGGAGCAACTCGAGAGGAAATGACAGCCCTCAAGTTTAACTGCTTAATAAAATGGATGGGATTTTCCCCCAGTCCTTTTAATTTCTGAAAATTCCTTTTTTTAGTACAGTATCTAGGATTTGTGTGTGCATGCAGCATGTCAATTTTATTTATTGTCTAAAAAGAGGCGAAGAAGGAAGAGGTGGTGGGGCGGGGAGAGGAAGAGTTACCATAGAAACAGAAATGAATGCCAGAGCTTTTTATACACAGCTCAACTGTTGTGTTAAGGTCTTAGAGCAGAAGAGTGAACAAAAGAGAAAATGACTAAGTTTGCTGGTAACATCAAACTCCTGTATACATCAGCATGAAAAGCTGAAATCCACCCTATAGTTTAGCGATCTGCCGGTAATTGGCCAGTTTTGTTGTTCGGTTTTCGTCAAAGGGAATGTTCCTTTGATTAGCGTTTCAGTCGGGGAGGGTGGTTCTTCATTTATTATCCTGTAGGCACAATCCCAACTTGGGTTACCAGCAGCACCTGCGGGGATGGACTTGAGGAGCCACTGCAGAGAGAGGGCACCCAGAATTATGACAGGCTGCCTGTCGACAAGGGCCTGGTGCCGCCCTGAAGGTCACGTGGTTTCACGGGACACCAGGAGAAACTGAAAGAAGGAAGCAAGAGAAGGGCAGGAAATGGGGTTCTACAAGTGGCACTTCCCGGCCTATCCAGTGGCTTTATGTAAAAGCAGCAAAGAATCCTGTGGCACCTTATAGACTAACAGACGTTTTGGAGCATGAGCTTTCGTGGGTGAATACCCACTTCCTCAGATGCATGTGAGTCTATAAGGTGCCACAGGATTCTTTGCTGCTTTTACAGATCCAGACTAACACGGCTACCCTCTGATAAGTGGCTTTATGCTTCAGGGAATTCACAACTTTAGACAAACACTCATCAGCTTTCACCTACTTGGTTCCCCATTCATCTTCCACTGTTGTGATGCTGCGGGCATTGATGGTGTCTGTATATACATAAGAGGAGAGAGAGGACAGGGACTGGGAGCCAGGAGACACAAGTTTCCTTTCCTTGTCCTGGTGTGCGGCAGGGGAGAATCACTTCCCCGACCCGAGACTGTTTCCCCTCCTGCCCTTTGTTTTGATTGTGAGCTCTTCTGGGTGTCTCGCGGGGTGTCTGTACAGTGCCTAGCACAACAAGGGCTGACCGCAACAAGGGCCTCTGCCTGCTAAGCGGACACAGATACATGTATACGTGTCATGGTGGAACAACAAAGCCGTGAATGCTAACACTGGGATCATTCTGTCTGCAAGTGCCCTGACAGGCAGTGGGATACTGCACAGGAGGGCTCGGCATTGAAAACCTGCATAGGCTAGTTTCTGTGTCTAATAAACATCTTTTGCAGGAAATGTGAGGGAAGCCAGTGGAAAGCACAGAGCCCTTCCCAACCCCCCCACCCCCCCGCAATTTCCATTTCTTTGTCTAGAGCATTAATTTGCTTCTGACTTAAGGATCAGTAAACCATTTTGGATAAAATCAGAGCTGACCAGACCCCAGCTGAAAGATGAGATTAACGTTGCTGTGCTTATCTGTGTGTCCTGGCTTTCCTTGTTTGCATCCCGAACCAAAATACTGGAGTAACAAGAGGCAGTTCCCACAGGTCCTCAGCTACCTCTGCTGGGCACGACCTAGAAAGCATTTCCATCTTATCGGGGACCTGGAAGTACTGGTGCCAAGTGACCCCTGCAAAGAAAAGAACAGGTGAAATGAACTTCCATGAGCCAGGCTGATCCCTGATGTAAGTTGGTATCAGTGGAGTTACCCGGCGTGAATTTGCCTCGTTAATTGGGGTGGGCCTAACTCAGAGCTGATGTCACTGCTGATGACTGGTAAGTTTGCATGATTTTAGCCCAGGCCTTGGCTACACTCACACTTTACAGCGCTGCAACTGGGGTGTGAAAAAACACCCCCCGAGCGCTGCAAGATACAGCGCTGTAAAGCGTCAGTGTAATCAGGGCAGCAGCGCTGGGAGCGCGGCTCCCAGCGCTGCACGCTACACCCGTAAGGGATGTGGTTTACATGCAGCGCTGGGAGAGCTCTCTCCCAGCGCTGTCGCTCTGACTACACTCACACTTCAAAGCGCTGCCGTGGCAGCGCTCCCGCAGCGTTGCCAGGGCAGCGCTTTGAAATTCCAAATGTAGCCATACTCTCAGTCACCAGGGAAGTGTGTGTCGGAGGGTTTAGTAGGAATTGCACTCTCCTGGGTTGCTTTTCCTGCTAATGCCCTGCCTTTTCGTCCCCCACTGGCCCCAGCTCACCTATGTAGTCGCTTTATTAATGCAGAGTGCATGTTAAATGGCATCCTTCTGCTTCGTAATGGGGCCTGATGCACTCTGCTCAGCCCTGGCCAGAGGGATAACTAGGGGCAGGACAAAGGAGAGGCGGCTGTTGGTGTGTAAGTTTACACTCAGCGCACGTCCAGACTAACCCGCGGCATCGGCGGGTTAAAATCGATTGCTCGGGGATCGATATATCGCGTCTAGTCTGGACACGATGTATCGATCCCCGAGCGCGCTTACATTGATTCCGGAACTCCATCTACCCGAACGGAGTTCCGGAATCGACACGGAGAGCCGCGGACATCGATGCCGCGCCGTCCAGACGGGTGAGTACCTCGATTTTAGAAATTCGACTTCAGCTACGTTATTCCCGTAGCTGAAGTTGCGTATCTAAAATCGATTTTAATACCTAGTCTGGACGTGGCCTCAGGCTCAGCAGCGGCTCCAGGCACCAGCACTCCAAGGGCGTGCCAGGGGTGGGAAGCCGCGGAGGGTGCCCTGCCGGTCCCTGCGAGTGTGGCAGTCAGGCAGCCTTCGGTGGCTTGCCTGCAGGAGGTCCGCCGGTCCTGCGGATTCGGCGACAATTCGGCGGCAGGCACGCTGAAGCCGCAGGGCCGGGGACCTCCCGCAAGCAAGCTGCCGAATCTGTGGGACTAGGGACCTCCTGCAGGCAAGCCACCGAAGGCAGCCTGCCTGCTGTGCTTGGGGCGGCCAAAAAGCTAGAGCCGCCCATGCTCAGGCTCTTACTGATTTGCCAGTTGCTCTGTCACTTATGTCCCCTCTGGATCTGGCCCAATCGTTTGAGATTTGCTCGCCCACTAGTGGGATTTCTCCTCTTTCTCCGAACATGCAGAGTAAAATTCAGCTCTGGGATAACACCACTGAATTTGCCTCATGGAGGTTCTTCCTGGGCGTAGCACTTTGGAGTGGGCAAGGTGGGAGCACTGAGGAGCACACCTGCTATTTCAGTCCTTCTGGGTCAGGCTGTAGATAGGACGCACAGAGACGCATGGGGAAGCTCAGCCCAGAAATTTTCAAAAGTGGCCACTGACTTGAGAGGCTTTATTCTTTTGGCATCTGATTTAATCTGCTTTATCTGGGGCCTGATTTTTAACAGATCTTCTGAGGACCTTAAATGAAAATTATCTTCAGCATGTGCCACCGGTGCTCAGCACCTCTGGGAATTAGTCTCATGGTCCTCTAATGGGACACCCAAAAATGACTGTTACACCTAAAACAGCAGCCACTTTTGAAAAATATGGACCCGATCCTCAGAAGGCGTAAAACCTAGACCGAATAGACTCTGGTTTTAATCAACCAAGCTTTGTAGGAAAGCTGGTGTAAAAACATTGAACTTCTAGAAACTCTCAAAAATTTTGGCATGGGGTGAGGTTGGCTTATGTTTTGTCCAAACTGCTTTGCTGATCCCAAGTGAAAATGAAGTAAATATGAGTCAACAGTGTAACGCTGTTGCAAGAAAAGCAAACATCATTCTGGGATGTGGTAGCAGGAGTGTTGTAAGCAAGACACGAGAAGTAATTCTTCGGCTGTACTCCGAGCTGATTAGGCCTCAACTGGAGTAGTGTGTCCAGTTCTGGGCGCCACATTTCAGGAAAGATTTGGACAAATTGGAGAGAATCCAGAGAAGAGCAACAAAATTGATTAAAGGTCTAGAAAACATGAGCTATGAGGGAAGATTGAAAAATATTGTTTAGTCTGGAAAAGAGAAGACTGAGAGGGGACATGATAGCAGTTTTCAAGTATGTAAAAGGTTGTTACAAGGAAGAGGGAGAAAAATTGTTTTTCTTAACCTCTGAGGATAGGACAAGAAGCAATGGGCTTAAGTTGCAGCAAGGGCACTTTAGGTTGGACATTAGGAAAAACTTCCTAACTGTCAGGGTGGTTAAGCACTGGAATAAATTGCCTAAGGAGGTGGTGGAATCCCCATCATTGGGGATTTTTAAGAGCAGGTTGGACAAACACCTGTCAGGGGTGGTCTAGATAATACTTTGTCCTGCCATGAGTGCAGGGGACTGGACTAGATGACATCTCACGGTCCTTTCCAGTCCTATGATTCTATGATTCATCATGAAAGGGGTGGTGGGAAGACGGTGATGTTTTCTGTCTGGTCTATAGACCTGTTAGCTG
This sequence comes from Gopherus evgoodei, assembly GCF_007399415.2. Classification (NCBI taxonomy): domain Eukaryota; kingdom Metazoa; phylum Chordata; order Testudines; family Testudinidae; genus Gopherus; species Gopherus evgoodei. Next base: position 8,087,234 of record NC_044333.1, on the reverse strand, counting down.
AATTTATAATGGAGATTTCTACAGGTCTGTGCTTCTGTCATCGTATTTAGGTTGGAATTGATTTCACAGCATCCAATGGGAATCCGCGGGACCCCTCCTCATTGCACTATATCAATCCCATGGGAACAAACGAATACTTGTCAGCTATTTGGGCAGTCGGACAAATCATTCAGGACTATGACTCGTAAGTACTGCCTCGTCCATTTGGATCACAGCTGCTTGGCCCAGAGTGTTTCCTTCCCTTGGTAGGGTATTGGTAGGGTACATTCCATCCATTGCTAGTGCACACGGGCCACTAGTCTAGTAGGGTGAGGCACTTGACTCTTCACTTTGCTTGCTGCGAGACCTTGGGCAAGTCACTTCCCTTCTGTGTGCCTCGGTTTCCCCATCTGTAAAATGGGTTTAGATACCAACTTAGGTGACGCTCTGAGATCTGTGGCTGAAAACTGACCTAAATTCAGGTTGTTGTTTCATCCATGTATTGCCTAATAAATACAGAAGAGACTCTCTCTTTTCTTTTTTGGGAAGAGGGGAATTCAAGCATAAATAGGGTGTCGAAAATAATCCCATCGCCCTCACACCATCAAAGACCTAGCATTCCCCCTCTCAGGGATAGGTCTGCACTGCATTCTTAGCCCAGCTCTGTGGAACCGGGACTTGTGGACTCCGTGTTTCCAACCCCATGCTTGAGCATTGTAAACTTGGGCTTATAGTTGCTGGATCTAGGTGTCAGAACGGTGCTAACATGTCCACACTGCACTGTGCAGGCCATCTGACATGGGTGTGCCCCTTGAGTCGCATCCACACTGCAAGCTGACAGGGACTCAGGCTCTGACTCACCCCCTTAGCAGAGTCCTAGCACCCAGCTCCTGAGTGCTTACTCACCCGAGTCAGACTGATTTGTGCGTGGACAGAAGTGGGGCTTGGGCTCAAATTTGAGTCAGAGCCTGGGCTTAGCATCCAGTGTAGACATACCCTTAGGACTTGTCTACGTGGTGGAGTAATGGTGGCTATGGGGATACGATTTCTAAAATATACGAATGCGTTGCATATTAATTGGTCCCTGCTCATGTAGTGTTAAAGTGCACTAGGGAACCTTAAGTGAGCACTAGCAGAGTCTACACAAGCGTGCAATGCATTAGTGCACTTTGGAAATCACACTCCTGTAGTGTGCACTGCTGCTCCATGTAGACGAGCCCTTACAGTGTGTGTGGGCTGTTGATATGAAAAGCAAATGCCCTCAGCCTAGTATCTTTTACCCTAACAGCTGCGCTAACGTGTGCCCGTGTCCCTCGACTAACCTGTTGGGTGGTCCTATAGTGTTGCATAAAATCAATAAATCGAACAACCACAGAAACATCAGCATTCTAATACTGGATAATCTATTACGGCCTGATCCTGGGAGCAGGGTTGCCAGCTCTCCTGATTACGATAGGGAACTTTGCAATGGAATAGCTTGTGCTGTTCTTAACCCCCAAACTCTGGAAGTCCCGCAATGACATGAGAATCTCAGCCACGACTTAAAAAGAGAAGAAATTTCTGGCTCTTGTGGTTACAGAGCAAACCTTGAAAACGTGACCCCTAGAAGGCTGAAAAACCCAAAGGCTAATAAAGCCCCCACATCTATTGCCCTAAGACTCATGAGATATTAAAAAGATAATCTCGCGATTTGGGGTCCGCTTGGGAATGACTGTGGGAAGGTGCCACAGATCTGCAGCGCCCACTGTATTCGGTGACTGCTTCAGGTGTTGGGTACCTTCCAGACTCATAATCCGTTTCATGAGTAAAGAAGTGTTGTTGTATGTTTGGGGTGGGGGTGCAAATTCAGTAACACTTCCTGTTTTGTTTTGGTTTTTTTTAAGAGACAAAATGTTTCCTGCTCTGGGGTTTGGTGCCCAGTTACCGCCAGACTGGAAGGTAAAGTACTCTGCTTGCCATGTGCTCTGCATGTTTAAAATGTGTGCGTCCACTTGAGCAGGAGTGAAGCTGTCTGTGGTTTCCTGAGGGCTCAGGACAGAATGGCTGCCTGTTGCATCTGCAAGAGCTTTTTATGCAGGGGATGGGCTGGGGGGATGGGATATAGAAGGGCTCTGGTTTTCAGGCTTTGGAGAAGGAAACATGATTGTATATGTGCGTGAAGGAGTCGGGGGGAGGGAGACTGGCAGCCAATTTCTCTCTCCCTTTCAAGCTGGCATTAAAGCAGCCACATTGGCATTAATTGGCATAGTCAGCCACTGAATCACTCTCCTGGCAGGAGGCAGGAATGATTCGGGGAAAGTAGCAGGGCCCACTTGGTAAGTGTGTCAGACAGACACAGAGGAGAAAATAAAAGGGACTGGAAGTGAAATGTCCGTTGTGTAACGTTTTTCACGTAGAGTGTGGAAATGGACCTAGCCAGATACTCATGGGTTTAAAATCTTTACACCTTAAGGATTGTATCTCGTACAGTCTGCGTTCTCAGGTCACTTCCAGTGCTGGCTCTCAGCGAATCTCCCGAAAGCCATGTTGATCTTTGCTGGGAGTAGGCACTCAAATGGTTAAAGGAGACATGGTTCTGCAAATGCACATGCCAAAAAAAAAATCTCTGTTAGCATATGGTGCGGTGCTCGGAGCATCGTTACACAGCCAGCCCAGTCAGCGATTCCACGGTAAACATTCATTTCTGTTTGTTTGCTGTAACGTCCTGCAGAGACTTCGGAGCAGCTGGCAGAATTAAGATCCCAAAGAATTCACAAGAGCCAGTGCATGCTATAGGAGAAGGCATTTTAGAGTGTATGTGATCCTTCTGCTGAGTTTCTGGCTCTGTCTAAATACTGGGCCGTGTTTGGAACTGCTCCGGTGTCTATGAATGAATTTAGCCCATGGAATCTTGTTGTGTTAAGGCCTGTAGTAAATTAGCACACAACAAATCTCTCTGTGTTTTTGAACAGCACGGGCTGAACACTGAAGCTGTCTGCCTCTCCCCATCACAGTTATTTGTGTTCATTGCATTGTCCTGTCCTTGCGTACATGCAATTTTAGCCTCCGTACATGGAGAAAACACTGATTGGGACCCAGCTTGCTTTTGGCACGGTTCTAGACCGAAGTGGACTACCGCATCTCTGTTTTTGGCTGAGGGAGGGCGCGGGGCACTCAGACTTCAGAACCTGCTCCTGTCCAGTGGGAGAGCAATTTATTGGTAACCTGTTGCCGACCCTGTTGTGCCTTTCTGAGGCCTTTACAGCAGGAGATTTCAGTACGCATCTCTCCCCCGTTTTGTAGTGAAATTGTTATTTCTCCAGCCCCATAAATATGCGTGGTGCTTCAGACAGAACAATGTGGACCCTGCCATAAGGAAAGTAGTCTACGGCTCCAATCCCATGAGTTGGTGGGTGCCTCTGGTGACATCAGTAGGAGTTAAGGATGTTCAGCACCACCGATTGGGTCCGTAGGTGACGTGAGGTCAGGCTGTTTAAAAGTGGTTACGCCGGAAATTCATTATCATGAACAGGCTGTGACCCAAAGCTGGCCTTCTGATGGCTTCAGAGGCATGTCTATGTGGGGCGTTACAATGGTCAAACAAACTTCAGCTTGTGTCCGATGATAGAGCGGTGCTCTCTGTGTCCGAAGTGGGTGGATTGCTACTGCCTGCTAACTAACCCCCCTCACTCGGAAATGTTCTGCTTCTGGAGGGTGGAGACATCCCAGCAGTGCCCATCATGGCCTGTCTAGCGAGCAGGACGTTCCACCAGCCCTGGCGCTCTTTGTACGGCAAGCGAGACTCTCCCATTTCCAGACACGGTGCCTTCTTTGGGGCCTTGTAGTTTTTCTGCTGACTTCAATGGGCCTTGGATTGACTCCTGCACTGAAGCAGCAAAACATTTGAGTAGTAGGAAAACTGAACAGTGGGGTTTGTGAGCTGTAGAAGAGATGATCTGGAGGCTCCATACTGGAGCATTTCAAACTGCGCAGGCTGAATCGTTGGAGAATACACTGTAGGCACGGGCTAGATGGCCTAACAGGTCTTTTCCCATCTCTGATTTTCTGCTCTATTGAGCTGTGCGCTTCATAACCCAAGGCGAGGATGCTAAATGTTGAGCAAGGCCTATGTAACCTGGTTTTTACGATGTTCAAACAGTCTTTAAAATGCACCAATCTGGGACATAAATTAACCTCCCATCCAGTCTCTGGGGCTGGCCGGACATCCCTTCCTGCAGGAAAAGTGTTGCTAGCCCGGAGGCCAGAGAGCCTGAGTCAGAGCCCTTGGCCTTTCTCTCTCCCCAGCTCCAGCAGCCGAGAGTCGAGGAGCTCACAAAGCTTTTGTCAGATTCCTGGCAGAGACTGAGATTGGAGCAGTCATTTCGCTTCTCTGTGTGGAAAATCACAATTGTCCTGTGGAAAAGTTTGGCTTTTCAGAAAGGGCATTTACTAAAAATCATCCAGTCAGCTCTACCCATCTCCTTTCCATTGACACGCATGAAATGCCCTGGGCTACGTCCTGCAGGTCTTATAAAGGGAGGTGGTTTTAGATGTTTGTTTTCTCATGCTCGCCTTGCATTGCAATATCAGGAGCAGAGGAAACTCCCTAAAAATGGAGAGGCCACGGGCGCCTGAACCGTGGCCCCACCCTGGCACCTCCCCCAAACCCTCACCCTCGTGCTGCCTCTTACCTCAAGGCCCCACTCCTGTGCCACCTCTTCCCCCCAAGGCCCTGCCCCTCTGCTCGCTACTCTCTACCCCTCCCCCTGTCACTCGCCCTTACAGCCGGTAAAAAGCCCTCCCACTTTTAAAAGTGATGGGGTCATGGCACTCTGCCCCCCCATTCCAGCACCTCTGATTGCAACCCACCTTAGCTTTAAAGACAGGCCTTTACCTGAGCTGATACCGCTGAGTGATTTTTTTCCATCTCTCTCTTTGAAAACTACCCAGCTGGGGAGCGTCTGGATTTCTACCCTCGGTATTGATTTGATGGCGCTTTACAGATGAATAAAAAAGAAAGCCCTGTCCTGAAAAATGTATAGTCCAGTGGCTCATTCCTGCAGAAGTAATTCCTCCACAGGGTGCCATAACAGTCAATAGGATTGCATGCCGAAGTCATGGTTTGTAGGAATACAGAGGCAGAGTTGTCATGGCCCAGTGGCACGAGCGCTGGACTGGGACTCTGGAAAAGAAGGGGTTCTGTTCCTGACTCTGCCACTGGTGTGCAGTGTGAGCTTGAGCAAGTCACTTCACCCTGCCTGTACCTCTATTCCCCTCCTACACTTGTCTATTTAGATTGGGTCTCTTGCAATGTATTTGTACAGTACCTAGTGCGATAAGGTCCCAGTCTTAGATAGGGCCTCTAGGTGCTACTATCATCCTAAATTAGACCCTGGTGTCACAGGAGATGATAATAGAGACTGGAGGAATGGGAGGCAAAGGTTCCACCCATGAGTTCCAGTAATGCGCATGTCTTTAGGTTATCTTATATTGTCACTTTGCACATCTGTTGGCTGAAAAATAGCTTTAATTTTCAAAATGACATTTCGCTGCTACTCTGCACTGTGCTTTAAAAACTGCTCTGAAATGGCCCCAGGGTTTTCATTACTAACTGGCTCCTGGAATGGCATGCAGCAGACAGAAGTGGTGCCAGGGTTTTTGCTGCCGTAGGCAGGCAGCATGCCTCCTCTGAGCATTTGGCGGCGGGGGTCCTTCCGCTCCACATCTTCAGGGCACTTCGGCGGCGGGTCCTGGAGCAAGTGAAGGACCCGCTACCGAATTTCCGCCGAAGACCCGGAGTGGAAGGACCCCCTGCCGCTGAATTTCCGCTGAAGGCGGCAAAACACTGCCCCTTAAATCCTGCCGCCCTAGGCAACCGCCTAGGGTCGCCTAGTGCAAGTGCCGGCCCTGGCAGCAGCTCTGTTAGCTGCTCTTTTTACTGTGCCCGAGCTCGCTGCACACTCTTCCTGCCCGCATTGTTCTGCCCTAGCCCATCGGGGTTTTACGCTGGGTGGACTTCGTTCACGCAGCCTTTGGTATCTTTGGAAGACTCACTTCGGTGGAGGGGAGGTGTGAGAGAGCTTATTTTATTGCTTCACACTCACACTTCCCTGGTCCTTCTCGCATGGACAGAGAGCAACAAGACCCGAAGTCCGAAGGTGCAAACAATTCGATGTTTATTGGGGTGAACTTCCAGCAAGCTTGAATTCAAGTTCCTTTTCCTTATTTTCCAATCCCAACTTACTTCCTGTTTGCCCCTAATTTATACACTAATATTCTCAGCTATACCTTAACCAATCATTCTACTAAAATTTACTTAACCAATCCTAACGTATTGTAACATGATTAGCTAACCAATTATATCCCACCACCTTAATTAGTTTACACCCAGCAAAATTAATTATACAGCAGACAGAAACAATCACAGAACCAGACAGAGACCATGCAAATAAACATACAAAACAATACAGAAGTGAGGATTTCACAACTACATCTATACAGACCTAAGAGTTTTACAGCTACATCTATACAGACATAGGGGTTCTCCAGCTGTGTCTATTGATAAGTGAGTTCTTACCAGACAGAAAACTATCAAACTAAATTTCCTTTTACATGTTTTAGGCTCTTCACTTTCTCTGGAGGTGATAGATCGAATCACCTTCCTAACAGCCCCAGATTGCCTTATTTCAATATGACTAGTTTGGAATGTGAGGATGTGACCATGCATTTCCCAGTTTATAGCTGGCCTCTGCTGCTTAGCTGAAGAACCAGCCCTCAGACTATCACAGTAAGAGAAGGCCATTACACAGACAGACAGTGATTTTTGATTCTTTCTTTTATACCTCTATAACTAGCTAAGTCAGTAGTCCCCAACCTTTTTGTGGCCAGTAGCACATTCATGTTTTCAGAAAAGTGTGGCAGGCGCCAACAATTTTTGAGGGCTTATTTTGTATTTGTACATTAAATAATACAAAAAACATCATATTTAATATTACATCATATGTGAATCCATAAGATAAAAAGGGTAATTTTACATGTAAAAGGTATTAATTAAATTATTCGGCAATTACTCTCTCACCTTACCATGTGAATTTGCTCTTTTTTATCTACCTGGAAGAAAAATTAAGGAGTTTTTACAAAATAAATATCATAAACAGTTTTCATCTTATTTATTTTTAAAAAGTAAAACATTGTTGCATGCTGGTCCAAATATATTTATTATTATTACTGTAACATTGAATGAAGCCTGCAGTCCTGGAGTTCTCTATCCCTGGCAGGCACAGGGTCGTGGCTTCTTTCCCGTGCTGGGCATTAGGCGGGCACACATAAATGCCCTGGCAGGCGCCATGGCGCCGCCAGGCACCGCGTTGGGGACCACTGAGCTAAGTGATAAGAATACACCTACATTCTTAAAGTATAGGCCTTTGCAGAAAGGCCTGAGTATCTATATCCTAACAGGAGGGTTGTTCCTAAGCAAATGGAGTATGGGCTGAAGAGACCACAGTGCCAGCTCTGAAGATCCAAGTTTTCTGTCCCCGGATTGCAGGGCGGGGGTTGTTGTAAGTGGACAGCCACCATCTTGGCAGACATACTGGGGACCTCATAAACTGCAAGAGCTTGAGATAAGGAGCCAGGCTGTGTAGCTGGGGGCTGTATCAGGCTCCCACCTAGGGTGACCAGACAGCAAATGTGAAAAATCAGGACAGGGAGTGGGGGGTAATAGGAGCCTATATAAGAAAAAGACTCAAAAATCCTATCCCTATAAAATTGGTCACCCTACTCTCACCCTCGGGGCACTGGGCCCAGTGGGATGCATAATGCCTTGACCAGTGGACTGCACCATTTCCCCCCACACTGGTGGGACAAAGTGCCCCAAGGCTGCCCACCTCTAAGGGTGATAGGTAGGGCCCTACCAGATTCACGGTCCATTATGGTCAATTTCATGGCCATAGGATTTGAAAATAGGTACCTTTCACATGTTCAGATGTTTAAATCTGAAGTTTCAAAGTGTTGTAACTGTGGGGGTCCCAACCCAAAAGGGGATGGGGAGCGTTGCAAACCTGTTGTAGGGGAGTCATAGGATTGCCACCCTCACTTCTGTGCTGCCTTCAGAGCTGGACTCTGAAGGCAGCAACCGCAGAGCTTCCTGCAGCCACAGGAGGTTCTCAGAGGTGGAGGTGGGTCCCATCTCCACACGCCCCACCCCCCCAGAGCAGCTGTGCAGGAGATGGACAAGTCCTGTCCCCCCACTGCCCAGCTGGAGCTAGGAACCCCCTTTGCTGGTTTCGCCCTTAGACATTGGTTTTCACAGGGAAGGGTTTATTTCACTGTCCGTGACACGTTTTTCACAGCCGTGAAATTGGTAGGACCCAAGTGATAGGGTAATTCTGGCCATTCAATCCCTAGCCTCTCTTCTGAGTGTCAGCGAGGGGGGCAGTTCTGATGATTATACAGCATGGACAGGTGGCTACTAGGACCTAGAGTGAGACCATAAACCCTTTTGACATGCACCATCAAACAGCCATCAGTGGGCCACTTGGGGGTTCGTCTACACTGCAGTTAAAAATCACAGCTGGACCATTTTCTCCCTTATGCTTTTTTCAGTATGGGATTACCTAGGGAGGTGGTGGAATCTCCTTCCTTAGAGATGTTTAAGGTCAGGCTTGACAAAGCCCTGGCTGGGATGATTTAGCTGGTGCTGGTCCTGCTTTGAGCAGGGGGTGGGACTAGATGACTCCTGAGGTCCCTTCCAACCCTGATATTCTGTGATTCTATAAACTTGATGCAGTTTCTCTTCTGTTGATTATTCAGCCACAAAGTCCCATGGAGATAAAATGGTTGGTTGCATCAGTGACTTAGTTACTTACAAAAATGCACCTACCATGTTCTCTAGGCGCATGTACAAAACAATACTGCCACACCGTACGCCCAGCACAAGAAACTCAGGGCACTTTCCGCTCAAATCATCCCCTCTGGAAAAAAGCCTGAGTACCATAGAGAGGCCTTGCAACTTGCCCCAAATGGCTTTGTCTTCCCTAGGGGAAAAAAGAATGTTTGTAGGGTGTTAGACACCGGGCTGAAATGCTAGTGTGGACAAGGCTGTGGAGTTCTAAGCCCTGATAGCTGGTCAAGGACCCTCTGCAACACACTAGCCTTTCCACACCCTGTCTAAACATGTTTTTCCTAGTGTAGACGTGGCCAATGTCAGTCAGCTCTGGATGGGGGCCAAAGGGAGAAGCAAATTCCAGTGTGGAGGGAACCTCACTGGGCATGTCTACACTACAAAATTAAGTCAAGTCGACGTACTGCCACCGCAGTCATTAAAGCGATGCTTCATGTCCACACTTTGCTGCTTCTGTGGGTGGTGTGTGTCCTCACCAGGAGCGCTTCCGCTGACTTAACTGTGTGGGGCATGGTGGAGCATTGACAGATGAAGCTCCCCCCAGCCCCGCTCTGCCCTGGGGTTGAGACCTGGAGCCATTTGCCCCATATAAGTCCATTGCTACAGCCACCCTCTCCCCCACCAAAATCAGTTCATACCCTCCTTACCTTGGCGTGGGGCCTGCTGCTGTCCTGATCCTAGTGCTGTGCTGTGGGAAGCCCTTAGTCAGCTCGGGCTGTAGCTGTGAACAGGCGATGTAAGTAACACAGTGTCCAGACAGACACGGCGTTGCCCTAACTACATTGACCTAAGCGCTGTCTCTCTCATGGAGGTGGAGTTAGTAAGTTGATGTTGTGGGCGACATACATTGGTGGGAGCTACATTGTAATGTGGACGCTTACACAGTTACCTAACTCTGTAGTGTAGACCAGGCCATTGCTAGGCTCCGTTCCCCTTCCCTCCCTGCTCCCTCCAGCCATACAGATAAAGTAACTCAGCTGAGATGCACAGGGCCCCAACCGTGAACATCAACAGCTGGTGTCCAGTCTGACAACAAATGGGTAGCTTGTGCTATGGAGAGCGCCAGGGTGCCCTGCTCCATGCATGCTCTGGCTGGCTTCTGCTCTTGCTGAAGTTACCCAATAATCTTCAGCTACAATACTGGGATCTGCCGTTCTGCACTGGTGCAGCTCCTCCAGTAAGGACAACGGTGGGAGTGGTATGGTAGGCAGGGGAGAGGTGTGCTGTCTGACATTGCTCTGTTGCCAGTGGAGCCGAGAGAGGAAGGCTTGGTAACGAAACGCTCTCCGAAGAACGGTTTGGGTATGTAGCTGGAAGTGTTTGAGTGACATGACGTTGACTTACCATATGCTCCAGCCTCCTTTGTCTCTTCTTTCTCCATCACTTCTCTGTGTGAGGTTTTTGACCACGCTGGGTCTGATTCTGTGGCCTGCATGCAGGCAGACTGCCATTTGACTGCCTGTAGATCAGGTTCTCAGTGTACACCTTGGAAATGATTCATCTCCCCCTCATCAGTCCATGTCGCTCCTGTCTGTCATGTCACCAGTTTCAGTGGGACAAATCTCCGTAAACAACTTCCAGTGAATAATTCTCCCACCGGTTGTTATGACTGACAGAAACCAGAAATTGAAAACATAATGGGACTGAAGAGAATATGGAAGCTCCAGATGCATCATGTGCTGGTTTCTCTCTGAATATTGCCACGCTGCTCAAACTGCTGAGATGTAATCTGGGCAGGGGCCAAGTCTGCATAGCTGTTTGTAAAACTCCTAGCCCAGCACTGGCACTGTCTTAATAATAATTTCACAGTCCGGATTCCAGTCCTCTTCACATTCAGAATGGAGAATTCCAGAATTCAAGCCTTTATTGAATATATGGAAACGAAGGGTCCTTAATTCCCACTGACTCGATGTAAAACTGTGGCCATGTTGATAATGATGCTCTGGGTATTGAACCCTGGACCTTTGATACCAGAAAATAGACCATTCGGTCCTGATCTGCAGCCTTTGTGCTATTTTATTGCTGGGTCTTTGGCCCCAGCTCTGGCAAATGAGCCTTATGCATCTCTTCTAGCGCTCCTTGCTCATTTCAGTCTTGGGTCTGCAGCCCTCTGCCGCTTCAGGTGTGGACTCCCACATGTAACTTGCTCTGCCCAGATTTTCCTGATAGTCAAAACCAAAATGCCCATTACTCACTGAGACCACAGTCTGGTTTTAAGACAGGTTCTCTAATAGGAGTTTCCCCCCTGCCCCCCAACTGTCGCTCTGTCAATTTTTACATAAGACCCCTTGCACGTGTAATAAAATGTACATACAGCAGGTTAAAAGTGACCACAGAGGAGTGTGACTCTCCTACTGTGAGGACCAGAATAGAAATGGGGAAGGTCATTAAAGAGAAAAGTCATATAAATCATGCTTTGTTCCCGTGATGTGCTTGTTGCCATGGCGCTGCCAAATGCTCTCAAAGAACCAATATGAATACGATATTTTGCACACAAATGGAAATGTCAAAGAACATCTTGAAATTCTAGCGTCTCCAGAAGGAGAACCTCAAGGCTTCTCGCTGTCGGAGATGGGAGAAGGAAGCAGGTGGGTTTAGGCTTCAGTGGGAAGACACAGAGGGTATATGGCATTGGCTGGATTTTTGCTCAAAATCCCATCCCTCAACCCCATGCCACTTAATGCCTTGCGTGAGATCTGGATTCCCGGGTAGACTCTGGAATCCGACCTGATTTAATTTCTGAGCTGATAGATGAAGGCTCCCAAAGCAAATGTTGTTGTTTGTTTTATTATTCTTGGTATTACAGTGGCACCCAGGGCCTCCATCAGATTTTGGAGGCTTTGTACTAATAGTGCCTTAAAAAGGCAGTGTACCTAGACCAGACAACAGAAGTATGATCCCCATTTTACAGCTAGGGAAACTGAGACTTGCCCAAGGTCCCCGTCGAGCTAGAAATTGAACCCAGGTCTCCTGAGTCCCAGTCCTGGACCTTATCCACTGGCTATCTTTCCTGGCTGTGTTCCTTTGTCCACTCTAAAAGCAGCACTTATAGGCACTGTCTGCCTGAAGACAGTGCTTTTGCTGGAGACATCCTGAATGAACTAGGATGGCTGCGCCCACCTTTAGCCCTGAGTTGTGAGAAGGAGGGTTTCTAGTCGTGTTGGGAGGGAGGGGGTTATAGAAGCACCTTGACTCCTTCCCTTCCAACCCTGCTGCCAGCTGAGCTAACCCAGTGGTTTGGGAGCAATGCCCTGTGCAGCTCGCTGGGAGAGACTGGTTCCATTTCTGAGCATACTCCTCATCTGGGAGAGCTGCAGCATACGGCTGGGGGCAGGGGGAGGGTCAGGGCCTTCTAACCAGCTGAGGAGTCTGATCCAAAGCCCGTTGAAGTCAATGGGATGCTTTCCACTCACTTCAGCTGGCACTGAATTAGCCCAAAGGAACTGTTGTTGATTGGCTCTGCAAAGGGCTACGCCATCCGTTCTCCTCATCTGGGAAGCCCAACGCCCTTAAAGAGAGGAGGGGGGTTGCACTGGGAAATATCAGGGGGCTGGAGAAGTGGAAAGGGTCTTGAGTGCACAATGCTGCCATTGTAACGTCTTCACCTTGCAGTGTGCTCTCTGGTGCACAGGCCTGGTGTGTAATGTGTGTGGAACGCTGCCAGCCAAGGGAAAGCCGCATTACAGAGCCCAGTCACTGAAGATTTGGCACATGCTTCGGTCACCAGGTCAGGGCTTGTGCATATGAATGGCAGCATTATTCATTGCCCTAAACGAGCATGAAGAGCCCCAGAGAGGAAATGGTAATGTTACCTTGTGCAACAGCTAATCGGCTTTAAACGCAGAAAAGAGTTCTAGGAGTTTTTTTCCACCGAATCTTCCAAAAAAGGGAAATTGTCTTATTCTCTAGATAGCATGTATTTTAAGTGGAGATGGGGGACATGGTGAAGCAGAGAGATCTATATTTCCTTGACAGTCTGGAAAATTTTTGTGTCCTATACAGGGATAGTTAATGCTAACTTCCCTTGAAACTTAAGGTTTATTTCACTGGTTTTATTAATATTTGTGGAATGCAGCACCCTCTGTCTGAGGATATCAAGGCACTTTGCATACATTAATTAACCCTCAAAACCAATAAGAGATGGGGGATTTATTATCCCCAATGTCGCTGGTAAACTGAGGCTGCATCTTCATATTTGGGCACCTGAGATCAGTGGCCTAAATAACCGGCCTAATTGTCAGAAGTGTTGAAAAAGGGAGTTGGGGATGCTCAGCACTGCTGCTAGTCAGACTAGTTATTTAGGTGCCTACATTTTCTCCTCTGAGTTTGACAGTTAAGCCCTAAGTGAATTGCTCACCCACAGCAAATCACTGGCAGAGCTCGTTAACGAGATCCCGAGTTGTAGCCCAGCCCTTGTACTAGAACCAATGCATTGCACTCTCCGGTAGCAGTTAGGCTAAAGAAAGTGGTGCATCTCTCTGCTGCTGATCTGTCTAATCTGAGAGTCTCTGTAGTATCCAGAGTGTCCAATCTGCATAGTGAGATTGTTAGTGGGTCTCAAAGAGTCACTCCTCTCTTCCGATTTCTTTAGGCCTCATCAGAGAACAGTACATGCTGATTAATTCAAAGCATCTGCTACTGCAAGGGTTCCCAGCCTCTTTCATAGCATCACTTCCCACTCTGTCCCTCACTTCGGGTCTTTCCCTGATGGGCCTTAGGATCCTTTGCACGTATCACCAGGGCATTTCAGTGGAATTGTTCCAGGAAACAGGGCAGTGGTTTCTGGCAATCACCAGTCCAGAGCTGCTGAGCAAATCTTCTACACTGGAATGGCAGAGATGGGCACTGAGACCTGGCTCCGTCTGCTTTTCATCGACTGTTCCTATCACTCTGGGATACATCGTGCTCTCATGCTTGTGCACTCCCCGGGGAGCCCGCTTCCTGAGTCTTTCATTCATAAGGCATGAGCAGAATTACTAGGAGCAATAAAAGCAAGCGTCTCTTCATGTAATTGATGCTGGGAGTAGCTTCCTGAGGAGAGCTTTGCAATTAGCATCACTATTAATTTTGCAAATGGCTGGGCTGAGCCGCCACATAACTGATAGGAAACGCCAGGCACTCTTCAGTTGCCAGCGTCCCAAGGAATCCCATTTTGAAAGCATCTCCCCATTTCCAGAGAGGTGAATAATTCCTCCCACATGGTGTCAGTTGCCTGAAGACCTTGAGTGTCTCTTGCTGCTGCCTAGGAAGGTGGGCTTCCTTAAGTATTTTCCTTGACGGTTGGGAAAGCCAGTCCCAGCAATTCCAGGGGTTACCTCTGTCACCTGCTCTGCAGTGCCAGCTTGCAAAGGGATGGGGAACAGGGACGGTGTCTACAAGTAGGACGTTGTGTCATGTGATTAACGTTGTTTGAGCCTTTTGTGACTTTACATGGAATTGAAGTCACTTCTTCTAGCGAGTTTGATTCTTGGTGGGGTTTGTGAGAGATGTGCCAGCAGATTGGCCTGGCTCCGCGGCTCTGCCCACATCCTCAACGATTATGTAGGTGTCTAGCTCCCACTGAGGTCAATGGGGCTAGGTGCCTGAACACCTTTTGAGGATCTGGGCCTTTCTCCCTGTGCTCATCCTCCAGGTAGGCAAAGGGAAGCAATATGGACACACCCAGTTTCTTCCTATTCACTAAGGAATTAGTGATGGGAATCCCAGTTTCACAGGAATTTGAGCAGAGATTTAGTCAAAAGGCCTTAAGGCAAAAGAAACTATCCCAGTCCCCCAAAGCTACTGAAGTCTGCCTGTGTTAGTTTTCACTTTTCCTACACTTGGCATAGCTGGGGGCATAGGAAATGTTGCAGACCCAGCATGGAGAATTAATAAATCGGTGACACTGCCAAAACAAAGCAAGACTCCCTTTGGGGAGTGTAGGGGAGTTCTGCCCATCAGACCCAAAAACTGCCTTACGTTCTTTTGCCAAGCCTATTGCCAGAAACCCCACTCTGTGCATAGTTCCCATATCAATTTGGGTTGTTTTGTTTTTTCCTCCCCCAGGTATCGCACGAATTTGCCATTAACTTCAACCCCACCAACCCATTCTGTTCTGGTAAGTACATACGTGGGCCCAGACCTTTCCGGCTTGGGGACCTGTATTTACTGACTACTAGGACTTGTTACCTCCCCTGTGGTGTCTTCCAAAGAGCAGTGGAGCAGGTCCTAACTAAGTCTTCGGAACAACCTGTGTTCGAGCAGTGCAGCGTCCTGGAGGCTCATAGAACAAAGAGCACTGCGTGCCTCCTGTACTTTTACAAGTCCTCTTGAAGTTGAAATTTGGTTACAGTGACTTTCACAGATCCCATGATAGATTTAAAGCCAGAAGGGACCATTTTGATCCTCCAGTCTGAGCTCCTGCATAACACAGGTCTTAGCAAAAACTAGGACAATCTCAAGTGAGCTCTCTCAGCCCCTTGTACTTGCAGAGAACACCTCTAGTATTTGTACTGTACCTACTTCACTAAGTCACTATCCCATTGTCCTGATTTGTCAGAGAGCTTTCTATGGTACTGTTCTTTATTTGTATTACGGTAGCATTCACAGACCAGGGGCCCGATGTCCTAGGCACTTGTAACAACGTATGGAGTTTGCCAGCTAAATAATACAGACCAAAGGCAGGTCTACACTTAAAATGCTGCATCATCACAGCTGCAGCACTTATGTGAAGATGTCTTGCCTTGATGGGAGAGCTTCTCCCGCCAGCGTAATTAATCCACCTCCCCGAGAGGCGGTAGCTATGTCGATGGGAGAAGCTCTTCCATCAGCGTAGCGCTGTCTACACGGCGGGTTAGGTTGGTGTAACTGCGTCGCTCACGGGTGTGGATTTTTTACACCCTTGGGCAATGTTGTTATACCGATCCAGATCTGCAGTGTAGACCTGGTCTAATAAATTGGATTAAAGTAATCTAATATCCAGGTTCCACTTAACTCTTTACAGGGTTAGCCCATGTGTCTCCACAGTGCACTTGCTCAGCTTTGTAATCGTGGGTCAATATTACTTCTGTTATTACAGATGGGGGAAACTGAGGCAAAGAGAGGCAAAGTGACTTGGCCCACGGTCACCTGGAACTAGAACTCTGTCTCCTCCCTGAGGCTGTGCCTCCAGGCGGGCGTACTGGCAGGGGTGGAGGATGGAGATAACGACTTGACAAGACTGATAGTCCTGCTTCTGCTGGCTGGAGAGAGGGAAGGTGGTCCAGTGATTAGGGCACCAGTCTAGTACTCATGAGACCCAGGTTCAATTCCCACCTCTGCCACAGGCTGCCCTGGGCAAGTCACTTAATCCCTCAGTTTCCCATCTGCTAATGGGATAATCTGATAACAGCACCACCCTACCTCCTGGGGATATATAGTGAGACTGTGGTACTCAGATGTTCTGGTAATGGGGGACAGATAAGTACCTACAACAGATGTTGCTGGACAGTGATGTTAATAATTGTAACTCTGCAGAACCACAGTGCTGGTATCCTCCATAAACCTCTTGTGCTAGTATAGCCATTTATCAGACTGTTAAACCAGTACTAAACATTTAGATTAAATGGGAATACATTTCTCTGATTGGTAAACAGAACAATGCAAGATATTATGCTCTATTTGCATGTCTGTGCATATGCACAGAATAATGGTTGAAGTACTATTTGACATACATGCTTGGGTGGCACGAGTCCTTATTACCTCTTGGTAATGACATAATAAATTTTAGGTTGCCACATTATGCCCTATCTTCTATTCATGATAAATTGCCTTAAATCAAAAGGGGGGAGGTGAATTTCCCTGGAAATGGGGCATCTGAAGATAGCACGGATCCGATTGGCCATGGGTGGTGTTGATTGCATTGTTCTGGAGTGCCATTCACAGTTGAACATTCCTCTCTGCAAGAAAAAGCTGACTGGGAATGTTTCAGCAGAAACTGTGAAATAGTTTAAATTGTCATCAGTAGGCTTCAGATTCAACATCCATCTGAGAGGAATCTCTGGATCTGACGTCCTTGCTACGCTCCGGGCTATATGTGCAGACTCGGACAGCACTGCACTGGGTCATGTTCAGACAGTTCTCTTTCTATTCGGAAGTGGATATCAAACTCATTCTGTGGAAAGAGCCAAATTATGTCAGATTATGCCATTATACTACCCTTGAAGCACAGTGGAGGTAACAATGGGACGCTTTCACAAATATCAAAGGGAAGAATCTGACGCTAAACCTTTCATTCATAAAATGAGAGAAAATAGTGCCAGACCTCTTAGAACTAGTGCTGTGTTTCTGCTCTGCGTTTGCTCATTTTCGCATGGAATTACCCAGTTTACATATACAATCACAGTAATTCTGTGCATAAATTAGGTGCACAACTGAATATCAAAGTTTTATATTTTATAAAAGGGTTTAGTGTCACAATTAGGGTTAAGTGTTAACACCCCCACTGAAATGAACAGGGCAGTTCAGACCTCTCAGAGCGATTGTTGCAGACTCAGGCAGGTACCACAGCATCCATTCTGCTCTGTGCACACTTGGAAGGTTTTCTTGGCAGTCATAGCAACATATTTGGTAAATTGAAAGCTTGCCAAAACTTACTTCAAACTGTAGCAGGCTCGGGGGTTTCCTCCCGCTGTATTACAGGTGGGATTTTCAAGAGCATCTAAGTGACTGAGGAGCACAAATCCCATTGACTTTCATGAGAGTTGAGCATCTGAGTCATTTAAAATAGACACTTAGACCCAGATCCTGCAACTTCTTGCATGCAGGCAGATTGCTGTGCTTAAAGGGGAGCCCTGTCGACTCCACTGATTCTCCAGGCAAGGCACAGCAGCCCTCATGCATGAAGGTGGTTGCAGATTAGGGGTCCTGCTGGTAGCTGAAATTATGCATATGGCAGCTGGGCCCACCGTGACTCTACTGTAATAATTTATCACTTGGAATCAGCTATATTCAAACATAAGAATGGCCCTACTGGGTCAGACCAAAGGTCCATCTAGCCAAGATACTCTTTTCTGACAGTGGCCAATGCCAGGTGCCCCAGAGACAGTGAACCTAACAGGTAATCACCAAGTGATCCAACCTACCCACACCCACCCTAGCTGCCCTGCCCCATTCTTTGGAGCCAAAGCCTTAACCCATCAGTAAGAAGGGGAGAGAAAATGATTAGTTCCAGTTGATATTTGTTCTGTCTTCAAAATCTCTGTGTGTGTGTGTGTGTGTGTGTGTGTGTGTGTGTGTGTGTGTGTGTGTGTGTGTGTGAGAGAGAGACAGATAGCTGTAACTTTTGCATGAGTGTACTTTAAAAGAGAGGTGAAGGGATGGAAAAGAATGGAGCTGAGAGTTCAGGACACGGTTGGAAACGAACCTCTCAGTGTGGCCACATTCATGTCTTGCATCTGTGCAAAGACTTTGGCGGAGGCTGGTCTCCTAGGTGATCAGAGCACAGATGACCCTCGAGGGAATCGGCGTCACACTGTTCCAGTCAGGCTGGAAGGCGGTGCCATCAGCTAGTGGTCTGAAGCTACAGGCATGAAATAGCCTGTGTGTTTCCTTTTTGTGTGTCTTTACTCCTAGATATTTCCATTTGAGCACTATAACAGTCGCTTGTCCAAGCGGCTTAGATTCTTGCTTCCTGTCCGGCCACAGAGTTGGGCGTTGCATGTTAGCAGAGCATTGAGTTTAAAGCCATATTCGGTCCTCTGATGTGAGTGGGTGGCTCCCTTTTGAAATTCCAGCTCGCTTTGCACCCATGTTGCAGAGCAGAAGTTGGCCTCGTTATTTCAGAAGTGAGGAACTTTTTTAAAAAAACATTTTTCTCGGCTAACTAAGGCAACAAGAGAGAATACAGTAATCCAAGCCACTTGCATAACCTGAGTTTGTAAATCTGCTGGCAACCATAGAAGTGCCCTGCAAGCTGGTGGGAGAGTTCAGACAACGGACGTGGTAGGGATAGACCAATGTAATCCTTATCGTACGATCTCTCATGGCAAACGGTCAGTAAGGAGTCCGCTCCAGGGATGGATTCTTTCCTTGCCTAGCCTGAGCTGAGGCAGTCCTGTATCCCTAGTCTAATGTGCTGACCAGCATGTACACCCCTAAGCAGAGCTATCAGTAATGAAAGCAGAAGAGCCTCCTGTAACTCACAGAGCAGAGCAACACTTTCAAAACTTCAGTGAAACTTTTTGGTTCAAGTTTCCAGCCAGACTGTTCCTGTGACTGCGGCTTCTCTCCACCACTTTCCCGCTTTATGGCTGTCTCAGTTCTTAGGCATGGTGAGATTCTTTCAAGGCATTTACAGGGATGCCCGGGGGGGGGGCAAGTGGGGCAATTTTCCCCAGGCCCCGGGCCCTGCAGGGGCCCCCACGAGAGGTTTTCGGGCCCCTGGAATGGAGTCCTTCACTTGCTCCAAGGGCCCTGGAAAACTCTCACAGGGCCTGGGCTCCCGGAGCTTCTTCCACTCCAGGCAGGGCCAGTGCAAGGATGTTTCGCACCCTAGGTGAAACTTCCACCTTGGGCCCACCCGCCCCCGCCCTGAGCCTCCCCGCCCCGTGGCAGCTCCCTCACCTCCACCCTGAGGCGCCCCCCTTGCGGCAGCTCCCCCACCTCCACCCTGAGGCGCCCCCCTTGTGGCAGATCCCCACTCTCCACCCTGAGGCGCCCTCCTTGCGGCAGCTCCCCACTCCCCACCCTGAGGCACCCCCCCACCCCAGCTCACCCCTGCTCCACGCACGAGCACCCCAAGCACGCCGGCACTGCTTCACTTCTCCCGCCTCCCAGGCTTGCAGTGCCAACCAGCTTAGGCGCCGCAAGCCTGGGAGGCGGGAGAAGTGAAGCAGCCACGGCGTGCTCAGGGAGGAGGCGGGGTAGGGGTGAGCTGGGGCTGGAAGTTCCCCTGCGTGCTGCCCCCCCCACACTTGCTGCAGGCGTCTTCCCCGCGCTCCCCTGCTCCAGCTCCCTCCACCTAAATGCCAGCGGTGACTTGGCCGCCGGGGTCGCTGCTGAAGAAAATGGCCCCCCCCCAAATCCCCGGCGGTCGCCTAAATGGTTGCACCGGCCCCGGCTCCAGGTCTTCGGCGTCGAGTCCTGGAGCGGAAGGACCTCCCACTGCCGAAGTGCCGGGTCTTCGGCGGCAATTCGGTGGCGGGGGGCCCCTGCTGCCAAAGACCCCAGGTCCCCTGAATTCTCTGGGCGGCCCTGGGCATTTATTTGTGTTCCCGCTCAGGCAGATTCTTCACATGGCTTGGTATATTTCCAAAAACCAAAAGCAAGCCCTATCTGAATTCAGGCATTAGAAGCTCACTCTCTTAACCACAAGGGTTCAAGTGTCTGCTGGAAAAGGTTTAACACCAAAGACATTTGAAGCTTTGTTTTCTGGAGTTCTGAGCATCCACAATGCCAGAGGAAGTCAACAGGTGGTTTCAAGAAACTCTGGTGTTAGACTGTGGCTGTATTGCCCAGTGGTTAGGGTACTGGACTAGAACCTGGAAACCTAGTGTCTACTTCTGGCCACTGACCTCAAATAACTTCACCTCTCTGTGTCTGTTTCCCTTACTTACCACTTGTTCCCTGTCTGTTTGAATGGTAGGGTATAGCGCTGTTTGTATGATCTCTCGCAGAGGTAGGCTCAGATCTCTGGTGGGGCTACAAGATGCTGCTGTAAGATAAGTAGCAAAGTGAAATTTAGCTTCAGTGATCTCAAGCTTCTGCCCATTGTATCTGAAATCCATTTTGATGTATACGGAGAAGGTTCCTGCAAGGAGCCAGCTGGGAGGCTGTCTAGTTAATGTCTGGTTTGTCTGGTTCTCTTTAAGGAGTGGAAGGCATTGTCCAAGCATACTCAGCCTGTCTGCCTCACATACGCTTCTACGGACCAACCAACTTCTCTCCCATTGTCAATCACGTGGCTCGGTTTGCTGCCCAGGCTACGCAGCAGAAGTTTGCAGCAGTAAGTTAACAAGTGTCTGTCCGTTTATCTGTAGCGCTGCATTGGCTTGGAATTTCAAAGCAAGACTCATTAAGCTTACCATCTTGTTATCTCCTAGAGGGCACAGGATCAGAGAAGTGCAAGATAAAAAAGACCTATTAGATAACTTAATCCGTTCCTTGCATACACAGGCTTTGGTCCTTTGGTAGCAGATGTATTGTGTCAGTGATACATACCAGGCTTGATCTTAGCCAACAGGCCAGTAACTAGCTCTGTTTAAAAGCTGATGGGATGTCTCGCCGTTAAAGGCATGGAACAGCTATATCTGGGGAAGAAGTAATTTCAGGTATGTTTAAACATTGTTGATTTTAGTAAGACCTGTTGCTGTAGGTTCATGACAAAGGCAGATGCAGTGATACAATGACAAAGGCAAGATACAATGGAATTCGGCGACTACTAGGAGTTTGAGGCTCTGTTCAGGGACTTGCAGCCTCTGTTACTGCAACAGTTGAGCATCTTGTAGGCACCACGGAATTAAGCTCTATGCCCCTGGGTGGTAAGGAAGTGTTGTTCTCTCCATAATACAAATGGGGAACTGAGGCTCAAGGACATTAAGCAACTCACCCAAACACACAGGGAATCAGTGGCAAAGCCAAGAATTGAACACAGAATTGAACTCCCGAGCCCCAGTTTAGTAACTCGGGGCCATCCTTCTTCCTCTTGTGCCATGTGTGTTTTCAGGCGAGTGAAGAGATGCAGTTTATCCTAGGTACTTATCTCACTGTCATAGCGCTTGAGAACCTCTCAACATCCTGTGAGGTAGGGCAGCGCTTTTATCCCCATTGCCAGACGGGGGCCTGTGACACAGAGAGGCCAAGTGTCTCGTCCAAGGTCTGTACCAGAGCAGGGAACTCAGCCTGAGTCTCCCAAATCCCAAGCTGGCACTGCAGCCACTGGGCCAGGCATCTGATTGACTGTTTTTTTTCCAGTGCCCGTAACACACTGGCAAACAAATGTGTGATTTATTTATTGACATAATAGTTTGAGTCATTTCCTAGGTTAAACTCCGTGGGTGAGGTTTGGAAAAGCATTCAGTGTCAGTGTTAATTTTGCTCCCATTAAAAGTTAGTGGGAGTCAATGGGAAATGTGTTAATTGCTACAGCTTACAGATGAGGAATATGTATTGCCCACGGATAGGCTACACCGTAAGGATGATTCATCTAAAATAAGGAACCCTACTTTTTCCCCGTGCCCCTCATTTGAATAGGTGTCATTCAAACACAAGTGCTCCAGTAACGCTGAGATGAGCATAATAGGCAGGAGAGGAGGAGACGATTGGTCCATGGAATAGACTGCAGAGTGGGAGGGCTAGTGGTGTTTAATACAGGGCCTGT
Organism: Gopherus evgoodei; assembly: GCF_007399415.2. NCBI lineage: Eukaryota > Metazoa > Chordata > Testudines > Testudinidae > Gopherus > Gopherus evgoodei. Next base: position 8,065,038 of record NC_044333.1, on the reverse strand, counting down.
TTTTCCTAGTGTAGAACATCAAGGGGTAGCCATGTTATTCTGTATCCACAAAAACAACAAGGAGTCTGGTGGCACCTTGAGGTTTTTTTCCCCCGAAAGCTTATGCCCAAATAAACCTGTTAGTCTTTAAGGTGCCACCGGATTCCTTATCATTCAGGTGTAGAACGGTGTTTTGTGTCTGGGAGCTGGGCTTTCGGGCTCCTGTGTTTTGTATGCTGTGGTCAAACAGGCAGCACTGCAGCTTACCCAGGAAGAATGAGTCAAGTGATGGACCACCTGGGTTCTTATGGGGGGTGGGGAGGGGTGAGGCAGCCTGGCGTGGGGTAAGTCCACCAGCTTTCTGCCTTTGGAGCTCCGTGAGTTCATTCCTGGTGGGGGCACAAAGTGATAGTAGTCTGGATCCCCTCCCTAATGTGTGGCTGGCCCCACAACAGATTGCCCCATGGCACTGCATAGCATGCTTAGCAGTTTGTGCTTCAGGAGAGCCCCCGGGACTGCGGAGTCAGAACCACGATGTGTTACTGTGAGGGAGTGGACTGGAGGACAGAACTGAGGTGCAGTGGCAGCACTATGAGAAACCTGTACAATAGCTTTGGAGGTTGGGGTCATAATTCAAAATGATCTGGACAAATTGGAGAAATGGTCTGAGGTAAACAGGATGAAGTTTAACAAAGACAAATGCAAAGTGCTCCACTTAGGAAGGAACAATCAGTTTCACACATACAGAATGGGAAGAGACTGTCTAGGAAGGAGTATGGCAGAAAGGGATCTAGGGGTTATAGTATACAAGCTAAATATGAGTCAACAGTGTGATGCTCTTGCAAAAAAAGCAAACGTGATTCTGGGATGCATTAACCGGTGTGTTGTGAGCAAGACATGAGAAGTCATTCTTCCGCTCTACTCTGTGCTGGTCAGGCCTCAATTAGAGTATTATGTCCAGTTCTGGGCACCGCATTTCAAGAAAGATGTGGAGAAATTGGAGAGGGTCCAGAGAAGAGCAACAAGAATGATTAAAGTCTTGAGAACATGATCTGTGAAGGAAGGCTGAAAGAATTGGGTTTGTTTAGTTTGGAAACGAGAAGACTGAGAGGGGACCTGATAGCAGTTTTCAGGTATCTAAAAGGTTATCATAAGGAGGAGGGAGAAAACTTGTTCACCTTAGCCTCTTAGGATAGAACAAGAAGCAAGGGCTTAAACTGCAGCAAAGGAGGTTTAGGTTGGACATTGTGGGGAAGGGGTAGCTCCATGGTTTGAGCATTAGTCCGCTAAACCCAGAGTTGTGAGTTCAATCCTTGAGGGGGCCATGTAGGGATCTGGGGCAAAAATCTGGGGATTGGTCCTGCTTTGAGCAGGGGGTTGAACTAGATAACCTTCTGAGGTCCCTTCCAACCCTGATATTCTGTGATTAGGAAAAAGTCCCTAACTGTCAGGGTGGTTAAACACTGGAATAAATTGCCTAGGGAGGTTGTGGAATCTCTATCTCTGGAGATATTTAAGAGTAGGTTAGATAAATGTCTATCTGGGATGGTCTAGACAGTATTTGGTCCTGCCATGAGGGCAAGGGGCTGGACTCAATGACCTCTCAAGGTCCCTTCCAGTTCTTGAATCTATGAGTATGGGCCTGGGCCTGCAAGAGACCAACTCTCATTGGCTTTAACAGAAAGGGCCAGTGCTCATAGCTGATCTGGTTCTGGCATTGGCTCCAACAAGTGTCTTCAGTTGTTTGTTTTCCATGAGCTCCAAATCCTACAATGTCCTTTTGAAGCACTCTGGCTTTGCATAGAGTTGAGCTGTTTCTTTTCACAAGGCCTAGAAGGATCCCCAGTTAATTCCACACAATATGTGAGTTGTCGAGCGACGCACCTTTGAGAGAGAGTAGTGCACGTCATTAGTGCAAGGCCTGCAAGGTGTCTTTTGTTGCTTTTAAAACAAAAATGTCTCCTGCTTCTGTCTTACACTGGTCTTACCTCTCCTGTCCTGTAGCTGACTGGAGTACTAGTAAGATCATGATGTAACAATTGGAACCTGAGCAACTGGACAGAGAAGAAATTCTTATTCAGATGGGTTTTTAAACTCTTTGGTTTATTTAGCTCCAACACACAACACAGTTAGGAGGAAAATCTTTGTTAAAGATTCAGCTTTCTCACCTTTCCAGTTAAGGGCAGAGAAGGCTCCCACTCCAGTTCTCTGGGTCTTCCAGGGAAGATTTGTTATACCAAAGGTGAAAAGCAATCAACAAAGAAATCTTTAGTTTTATAACACAGTTCAGGTCTTCAGATATCATAAAGAAGCCACAAAGTGGGAACAACCTGTTTATTTCCTTTGCAAGGAAATTCCACTGAACAGTACACTCAATATGTACAGATCGCTGCTCAGTAGCTGAGATGTTTTTGTCTCTGACCCTGCTGATGTTGACATGGTCTGTGATTGAACGTGAGCCTTGAGCTGAGGGACAATTAAAAAAAAAATCCCTGTAAAGTCAGAAAAATATTCGACATCTTTATTTACGGTTTTTTAAGTCATGTGGGCAAACTGCCGATTCTGTGCCAGCAACCCAGTTCCAAAATGATGCTTCAAGTCACTCTATAATCCCGGAAGTCCTGATTAATTAGCCCATCAGACTGTTTACACACACATGCCAAAAAGCTGCTTGTTATCTCTGAGGATGGCCCTCATGAATCCGCTCTGTTTCATTAGCACGTGAGTTTCTGTCTCATTCTGAAGAGACTGTACCAGGACTTCAGCATGGTTTAAGAGGCCAGGTTTTGCAGATTACTTTCTGTTTAAGCAGGTAGGAAGGAAGGGCTGGGAGGAATGTGGTAATTTAAAGAGATGCATGCAGCTGAAATAAAATCCTGGCCTAAAATGGAGGGAATCACAGGACTGCAAGCGGATGGGTGTGAACCAGTTTCTAATGCATTGGAATCCCACACTTGTTATCAGACTGAACTATCCTGTGCACCAAGAACAACTTTGGAGCTCTTAGGTGCTTCAGGTCAGTCTAGCCTGATATCCTGTAGTGGGCCTGTCCCAGGGTGCCTGTCCCACAAGGGAAGTTGAGCCCAGCCCCATCTGACACTAATCAGCTGATGCTGTGAGGCCAGGGACCAGGGAAGGGCTGAAGATGACCCAGTCCTCATAAGAGCAGCCGGTAGCTCATGTGAGATGGAAATCTGTGTGGGGAAGGGAGGGTTGCTTCAGGAGAACAGCTGCAGAAAGGGGCTCGCCCCACTAGCTAGGCGAAAGACCTGGCTGGGATACCTGCTGCTGTGTAGGCACCAGCAGAAGCTTCTAGGGAAGAGGCCTTAGGAGAGGCGAGGTAGCAGGGCCTGCTTCACCTGTTTCGATTAATGTTTTGAACTGTTTTGTTGGAGCAGTAAATGCATCCCTGGGGCAAGGGATTGAGCTATTGACACCAGTGGGAGCTTCACTTGATGCGCTGGCTGGTGGGTGGGCCCGCCCCCTTACGTAAGAATGGGGAGACAGTGCTACATGTTGTCACTGGGTGCCATCCCCACTAGAGTGCTTCCTCCTAGTTGCTCTGGGGATTAGCTCCTTCCCTGTCCGACACCTCCTCTTGCCGCCTATTCGGGATCCCGGCCACTTCTCTCTCACTCTGTTACACAGGGTGCTCTCCCTTCATAGCTTAGCCCTCCAGCCAGGTCAATGTGCTTTTTTGCCTTCCAGGGGTTGTTAGTTTTTCCATCCAAAATGGCTGACTTCTCCCTCACTGCCCTGACTATGCCACTTCCCCAGTGTTTGGTAGGGGACCCCAGGCCCATCCTCTACTCTGGGTTCCAGATCAGGGACCCTCTGATAGTGGCTGAAGTCTGCAATGTCCCACTTTGCTGTCGTTTCCCTGAGCCTTTCCTACACCGCCACTCTCAGGCTTTTGCTCCATCACCCTTCTTGATATACCCTTCCCTCAGGGCCTGGAACCCTGGGGGTTTCTACACTCCCCCTGGGTTCCCTTCCTTCCCTGTCTAGTATCCAGAGAGTGGCTGCAGACTCCTTCACTGCAGCCCCATTTCTGCTGCTGACCTCCTAGCTTTCTATAACGTAAAGACGGCCATGTTGTAGTCAGACCAAAGGTCCATCTAGCCCAGTATCCTGTCTTCCAACAGTGGCCAATGCCAGGTGCCCCAGAGGGAATGAACAGAACAGGGAATCATTGAGTGATCCATCCCCTGTCACCCATTCCCAGCTTCTGGCAAACAGAGGCTAGGGACACCATCCTGCCCATCCTGGCTAATAGCCACTGATGGACCTGCCTGAATTTATCTAGTTCTTTTTTGAACACTGTTATAGGCTTGGCCTTCACAACATCTTCTGGCAAGGAGTTCCACAGGTTGACTGTGCATTGTGTGAAGAAATACTTCCTTTTGTTTGTTTTAAACCAGCTGTCTATTAATGTCATTTGCTGACCTCTAGTTCTCCCGTTAGAAGGAGTAAATAACACTTCCTTATTCCCTTTCTCCATACCAGTCATGATTTTATAGACCTCTATCATATCCCCCCTTGGTTTTCTCTTTTCCAAGCTGAACAGTCCCAATCTTATTAATCTCTCTTCATAAGGAATCGGTTCCATTCCCCTAATCATTGTTGTTGCCCTTTTCTGTGCCTTTTCCAGTTTCAATATCTCTTTAATAGCCCCACCTGTTCCTTCTCATCATCAACCCAAGGTTACCTAGCCCACCTAATTCCCCTAAGGTGTAGCCTATCCACTTAATTGGCCCCTTCTCAGCTTCATTAATCCTTCCTAGGCTAGGGTGGGGGGCACACTCCATCACACGTGCGCATATCAACATGCATTAGAGCTGTCAAGCACAGGCCCTGTGGGCAGTGCTGGGACCAGCCTGTGTGGGGTGTTGATGTGGCCTCTATGACCTGCACTCTGCAGAGCCTCGGCTTTCGTTTGCAAATACCGTTTGTAGCCTTCCTGACTGCAGAGTGAACTTTCAAGATGTGAAGGGAGTGAAAACCAATGTCACGTCTGCTTGAGTCTGCAGACAGCCTGAAACAATGGCTTGGGCGTGAGCTCCCCTGTTAATCAGCTTGGAGTGTCCGCTCTAGAGTCCGATAAACTTATGGTTAATGCTGACTGTTCCGTGGCTGGTCACTGAAAAGGGGTGGGAATGGAGCCCTCCAGTGGTAGGGAGGGAGTTCCTGGCAGGGAAGGAGACGTACAGCTTGGAAAGACGGAGGGGGAAAGAGTCAGGGAGAGAAGCAAAAGGCAGGAGCAGCGATAACCGAAAGGGGAGCAGATCTTCTCACCGAGTGATGCCTAATGGGACGATGAGGTCCTGGATAAATAATAAATGACAACTTGTTCACTAGGTGAAGCCTATGTTCTCCCCTTAATCTCTCTGAAATCCTCCCCCTGACATCCGTGAGGAAGCCGCTGGGGAAGAATGAAGGCCTGAGTCTGTATTCTGGCCCACAGGCTATAATTAAACCTGGAATCTTACCTCCAAATGAGTTTGACACCCTTGCTTTAGAGGGAGGAAAACCCCACTGTGCTGCCAAGGTTCTTACAATTCATGAGATTCTTTTGTTGGGGAGTGAATCAGCCCATGTGTTGTGGCATTTGAAGACTAGAGTGGTTACCACAGAGTCCCTCCCCTTACAGCCCCAGTGCTGAGGATGAGGTCCTGGGGTGCAAAGCCCCACTCAAATGTGAGGCTCCTGAACAAACCAGGTCCAAAGCAGCTGTTTGCCTGGCTGGTACTTACGGCCCGCTCTGAAAGGACCAGGACAGCTGTAGGATGTCGCACCCTGGAGCCACAAGTGTGTACGTTCACCTCTCCGTATCCTGGGTTGGCACCTTCTGTATCAAAAGGCAGGAGTTCAGCATTTCACACGTACTTAACACCCTCCTGAGCATCTCTTATCCCTGGCCAAATGTTCCCACCCCCAGACTGAGCAGAACTGATTCCAAGGCCTGGTCTAAAGTGTGGTTACTCCTGATTTCAGCATTCGGTGGCTAGCAGCGGCCTAGCCCCACCGCAAAACCCTAATGTAGATGGAGTTAGCAGCTCTCAGCTGGTGGTTGCTTTGGTGCAGCTTCCATGAAGAGTGAGCTCAGGCAATGCAGATTGTGGCTTTGCCCACCTCCAAGAGGGGTTTGCATAGGTGCTGTGCACTGGTCCCCACTGGCTGATTCCCATCCAAGACCAGGCTGAGTTCTTCCCTGCTTACGCAGCAGGGATTATGTTTGCTACCCTAAGTGAGAGCAGGATACTGTGTTAATGGTGACAGATCTGCCATCCATTTTGGTCTCCCAGGTAAGAGCCAGTGGCCAGAGTGAGTGATGCTGTCTTACTGTCTGGGCCCATGGAAACAGCTCTGTTCCAGGCACACGGTGCCCCAGTCCCAAATGCCAACTGGCTGCATAATTATCCTGCCTCCCCATTACCTGTCTCTAGCCATTTTTCAAGCTGTCTGCGGGGATAACTCTGCTGTTCCTCCTTTTAAACTCGGGCCCTGGGTTTCAAGCTTGTGAGAGACCAACTCGCACGTTAGCCCGTGCAGAACTGAGAGAGAGCTAGAGGTGCAGCGTCTCCGAGTGGGACACGGTGACAGCTCAGCAGTGGGCCCATATACCCCCTGTGCCCCATGTGGTGCAGCTAGTTGGAGGTGGGGCTCTTGGCAGCGTATGGGCGCAGGTGTGAACATGGTAAGGAAATGGCCTTTGGCACTTCGTTGGCTGAGTGCTGCCATCGGGGTGGTTGCAGGCGTGTCAACAACCAGACGAGTCTAATTTGCATAATGATAATGAAGATATTCCCAGGTCACTGGGCTTAGATAGCGGAATCCATGGTCCCTTAGCCCAGTGACCTCTATGGGGCGGGGTTCTGGGCCCCAGAGACTCTTAAAAGGCCAGCACAGCAGGACCAGGATTAGTTTTCCAATTCCCTGTCCTCAGGGCGACAGAAGCAAAGGTGCTGCACTGCCCCCGCCCACACAAAGCAATCGGATGGGGCAGTGGGCATGACCAGCTGCCCCTGCCAGACTCAGGCAGGGCTAGAGAGCTGAAAGAGGGAAGCTGAGCCACTGGCAGAAGGGGGTGGGTGTGGTCTGAGGTCCTGGGATCTTCACCTTCTGGGCCCAAGGAATGGAATTGCTGGGCTCTGGGGATCTTCACCCCCTCCCCCAGCTGAGACAAGGGCAGCATGAGACCAATGGCCTGTTCCTAGCTGAGAATGGATTGTCGTGGGGGAGGGGGTCGGTTTGCTGTGTGCCGCCCTTTAAATGTAAGAAGTTGGCTTGCGTGTTGGCTAGGGTTGTACCTCTCTGACGGAGAGCTGCAAAATCCTGGGGTTGCCTGGACCCATCGGGAGCCCAGGGCAGAGGTGGGGAGGAGCTGCTTTCCTCACAGCCCTCCAATCCCGTTGCTGATTCCAGCTCCGCTATGCCCCCTCCCATCCCAGTTCTTCACCCCACGGGCCCTCCTATCCCTGGAACTGGGAGGCAGGACAAGCAGTGGGGAGGAAGAAGCCCCCTTCACTCCAACAGCACCAGTCCCCCTTTTGTCCAGCTCCCCCTAGCACCTTTGTGTTACCACCACCACCCTCCCCCAATCCACGGAGAGACCAAAAACTCTTCCTGTGGGACATGGTGGTTGGAAAGACGATATTGGTGGTTGCTAGTTTTGTCGTCCTGGGCCAAGTAAAGTTGAGCCACACCACACTGGGGGACAATGCCATGATGTGGGGACTCAAGAGGGAGGGTCTGAATGTGAGATACAAGCACTCTGCTTTCTCTCTCCTGGAAAGTGCCTGGGTGGCGGTGTTTTGGCTGGAAGCGTCATGCTCTGTCATGTTTCCTTGGTGCATGCACGCACAGACACGTGCAATCAGCCGTGTTCCATATGTAAAAATCCCTGTGTAAGAATACCTGACTACCTCTCTGTTCACCGCTTTTCATGATCAGAGTCACCTGCCTGTGAGAGAGGCCTTATTGGGAGAATGAGACATAAGCCAAAGTTTTCAGAAGTGGCCACTGATCTGGTGTGCCCAACTTGAGACAAAAGTGCTTTGAGCTGGACGTGCAAAAATGGAGGAAAACGAGGTCAACAGCGACTTTTGGAAAATGTTCGCCGTCATTTATATGCTGTATAATCTGGAGCTGGAGTGGAAGGACCAGCCCAGTGACTGGGACACTGGCCTGGGACATGGGAGCCCCCGATTCAAGTCGCTGCTCCGCCATGGGCTTCCTGTGTGACCTTGAGCAAGGCACTTAGTCTCTGTGCCTCAGTTCCCCATCTGTAAAATGGGGTCCTAGAGAGGAGTGGGGCACCTCTGGGATAAAACCACCTATTGAAACATTAGGAAAATGATATCCTATGACCAAGCTGGTCACAGGACACACAGACATGTAATCTGAAATTGTTGGCCAGGGAACATGGGGGAGGCAGCTGGTATAGCACTGATGAAGACAGGGTCTGATAAGAAATGCTACACATATTTGCAATGTACTGCTCAGTTGCTAGATATCTGTGTAGCAGAGTTCCAGACTCTGCATGGTCTCTGGTAAACAAAGGGGACAAAGCTGAAAGTCAAGCTGAGTGGAAGCCAGTTTGTACCTGTAGCTGGAGCTGATTTCTTTTATTGGGAAGCATTTACTGAGAGAGACTGTGATGCCTCAGATCACAGCACATCCCCTGTTCCTGGTCTTTAATTAAAATACACAACTTCACTTGTTTTCTTTCCAAAGGAGCTGCAACAGCTTTCCCCATCTGCTTTCGGATCGTAATATCTTTCTGCACTTCCATTTCAGTCTTCCATCCCTTTTAAAAAGGTCAGCAATAAGTTGCTTTTCTAGGAGACGTCTCTTGCATCGGCAGTAGTTATATACTTTTTTTGTTGTTGGCAAGTCTGAATTTGGTTTCATTCACTATGAATTCCGATCACTCTTTATTTTCAATTTTTTCTTTTATATGTCAGAATTCAAGAGGTGGTAGGGAGAAGGCTGCAGACCTAGGAATGAATAGAGAAGCATTAATCATATGTAAATTGCACCCCTCGGTGGCACTAATATTGTAATCAAAGGAGCTTTTAAATAATACTAAGGTAATAGGGCTACCGTAGGCAAGTCTGAACCGGATTTTTCTTTTTTAAGATGCACAACGAATAATTGATAAGAATTTGATTCCCCCATGACCTGCCCTCTTTAATCCCATCTTGAATACCTAGAGTGAAGAATGTCAATAATGTCATCTTTAATAATAGCCTCCTGACAAAGAGGCGTCGGCTGAGAAGATGGCAGCAGCTTCTTTTCAGGGAGAGAAGCCCCTTTTATTTTTAGGAATGAAAGCAGCCACAGGTGGGTGGGTTTGTTGTAAAAGCACAAGGGGCCCTGTGAGCCAGGTAAAAACAAGGGCTGAATAGCTGGGGCCCAAACCTATTTGGAGACCCCGGGCTCTGAGGGTCAAAGGATTTCTGCTGGAGAAAACCAAACCTAGATCTTGGTGTTCCCAAGCATGGGAAGATTTTGGATCCAGATCTAGAATTTCCTGACCAGGAATGGAGCATTGCAGCTCAGTCCCATCTCTGTGATCTTCACCAGCAGCTGCTGACCATCCCAGCGGGGTTGGTGCTCGATGCGTGGCTCTCCATGGCCGCTTTAGGCCCACGACAGAGACCTATGGAGGGTACTTCTACACCGCAGATGAAGGTGTGATTGCAGCGTGGGGAGAGGTACCACCTTTAGCTAGTGAAGACATGACGGTGTAGAATTTGGCCTAGGCTGCCTGCCCCAGTAAAAGCCTTCTGGGGACACTGGGTACCTAGTTGTGCTGCCAACTTCTACCAAGTCTTCCCTGCTATCATTACCTGCCCCAACTAGATGCAAGCTAGCCCAGGTCTGCCTACCCACGCTGCAGTCACACCTTCATGGGCAGTTATGATGTACTCAGAGTGGTAGAAATTAGTACAGTTGAAGCCAGTGGGGCAGCGTCAGTTTGCACCAGAGAATTTGGCCCTCTGGTTGCAAATGGCTCCTGATGAGGATGGAGATTTGGAGAAGTCACATGGTCACCTTTGAACATTAAAAAAATGCTGCTCGTGTGTCTTTGATCCACCTCCCCCCAGCATTGTCGTTGTTCAGTCTCCAAGGCTAAAATCCAACGCTAGTCATGGCCACACTATCTTGAAGAGAGAAAAGGAGTTATAAGAAATGAAGCAACATTAGCAAGTGGGGTGATTTATTTGGCTGGAACTCTATGGCTAGAGAATATTGATTTGCACATGAGGAGGGGATCTAGAATATAGTTCTCCCATCAGTGTGTGTGATAGGGCTTGGGAGGTTACAGAGATAACTTCCATCGTGGGTAACCTCCCTGCTATATCGGGGGGCAGATGCAGAATAGACTTTTACTAGGATAATTCGCAAACGAACAGAAAACAGCTGGCTAGCTCTGCCTCTGGTTTTATCAGCGTAGTTTGTTAGTGATTCAAACCTTTGCTTCTCAGGCTGTGGGCCTCAAGAACTATGAGCTTCATGCAGGTGTAGGGAATGGGGTCAGGAGCCAGCATCCATTTCTCATCTCAGGTTTTTGGCTGAAACGAGTTTGCCTGGTCCCTGTCCAGCCGAGCAGCCTGCCCTGGGGAAGCACCTCTGGCACCATTGTCAGTTCAAGTTACATCTCCTTGAGGTGCCGTAGAAACTGGAATAAATTATACGAGTGTGGAGCAGAATAGGGGCCGTTGGCAAGCAGCCAGGGGTAATTGTGTGAAATAAGCAGTGGCAAATGGCAAAGGAAGTATAAGTTGAAAACGTTAATGCAGATATTCTAGGCATGCTTGTAAATATCCAGCCTTGGGGATAGGTGGATGCAGCTCTATTGATTTCTATCTGCCCAGCAATCTAATTGGATGTCGTAATTCTAGGCATTTACGATTTGTGAACATCGCCATGGTACCTGGGAGCCTGCACTGTCACAGGGTCTGAATCAGCCCTGTTCTCGTTCAGCTTCCCTCCCAGAGGTGTGCCATTTGCTAGCACTAAAAAACCCACCCTGCTTATACCTTTTCCATGGCAACCCAGATCACAAACAATGGAGCTCACCAGCTTTTAGGAGGTGGAAGCAGAAAACAATGTGTGTGAGAGAGGGAGAGAGACTGCATGCGCCTGACTTGACAGGAAAAGGATTAACAAGCATTGGGAAATGAAAATTACCTTTCAAAGAGAATCTTTGGTTTCCAAATAGCCTCGTCTTTCACTAGCATACTGGATATGTTGGATAATCCCTAGCAGGCTTGAATCTAATTGCTGACTTAACTAGCAGAAATAATTAGTGGTCACATTTTATACGCAGTACAGCCCATATGTGACTTTAATATCAAGTAACTTAAAAAACGGATGGAAACAATAAATGATATTTGAAGAGCAGCCTGACTGTATGCTAACAACCCATGCTGAATACTAAAAACGGAGGCATAAGCCTCTAGAAGGCACCTTACTATGGAGTCCTCTGCCCTTTCTTCCGCACTCGCAGATTTGCCCAGAAGCCAGCAAGTCGTGAGCTGCTATCACTCCACAGGCCGTCCAATTATTAAGACAACCTGTTTCTGAACTTGCATCTGCCCAGCACATGGAAAAGCCCAGTCTGTCCCCAGCATCCCAGGATCTGCTTCCCTGTACTTAAGTTTTCCCCTCTTTATCTTACAAGCATGAAACTCCTGCCTCAGCCCCCCAGGTCTTCCTTTCTAAACCCCAAAGATAGTGGAGGGAAAGAGAAGTGAAGCTGAAAAGCTGGTCCTGTTCATTGGTCTCAGAGGTCCCAGAATCTGCACCTCTGTGCGTCCCTGGTTCTCCATCCTGCTCCAAATCCTGTGTGAAAAGATTTCCATGCCTGTGCTTCTCAGATTCTTTGTCTCTCTCTGTTATTGGCTTTGTGACAGGGTGGTTCCTTCAGCGTGTGATCTCTTTGCACCTGACTCCAGGAGTTTATGCAGTGTTCATGGTCCTGCCTTATTTATTCCTGCAAAGCAGCTTGGTGTACACTTTGTATGTACGACAGTCTCCAGGGTGAAACTGCTCGTGATCACCTGGATTTGTGGCCATCCTGTGCCTCAGCCCAGCTGCAGCCACACCAGGGAACATCTCCAATATCATGAGCTTTCCCCTCTCCAATGTGAACTCACTGTGTGTTTGTTACACAGCCTGCTGAGAAAAGGGCTCCTAGATACCTGCATGAACCACATGGCTGCTTCACGCTGTAATGTAACGAGAAGGGAAGCTGTTCCTCCTGTAACCGAAGGCTGAACTCCAGTGCTGAAGGCCTTCTGGGGCAGCCAGCCCTGTGTTACATGGTCACCTAGTATCATGGGGGGGAAAGAAAGTTCCTGTGGTAGCTGTTAGTAAGTTTCTTTACATGTAGGAAGTGGCGGAGCAGAGAAACATGCCCATTCTCATCCTCATGTGGAATTAGATGGCCTTGGTCCATATTCTAGTGAATAGGATCCCCATCACCACCAGAGCTGGCACTAACTGACCCCTTTCGTGGCAGACTCAGTGGAGTGCCCGAGGGCTGAATGGGGCCTGGAGACTGGCCTAGTGACGAGAACCCTAGACCGGGACGCTGGAGAGCTGGGGGACCTATTCCTGGCTCTGCCACTGATCTGGGGCAAGTCATGTCCCCACTCCATGCCTCATTTTCCCTGTCTATAAAATGAGGGAAATGATACTGGGCTCCTTCATAAAGTGCTTTGAGATTGACAGAGGCCAGGCATTATGTAAGGGTGGGGTGGGGCTCTTATTTTGGAGGTGAGAATGGTTTTGCGTCAGAAGGCTGAGGTGCATTGCAAAGGCCGTTCGGTGACGCGTGTCCAGCTACTGCTCTGTACTGCATCTGTGCTCTGGGCGAAGAGAGGACAATAGTTTGCAGGGCTGTCAACCCAGCCCATTTGGCCAGCCCTCACGTCACTCTTACTGAATGTCATTGCTTCATTGCATTTCACTGCTGCCTCATTTAGAGGGCTTGGTATTGTTAACCCCTGGATTTTTAAGCATACTCATAATTGGAGCTTATCCATGCTTGCCTGCGTTCAGTGCAAGGCTAAGTAAATAACATAGGGCTCTGGGCAGCAGAAGCCATGCTGCGGGGCATGGACTAGCTGTAAGTATTTGCAGCTTATTCCTTAGACAGCTCAATTCTGATGCATGGATTCTTCACCCCCTCGCTCCACCCCCAGTTATCTGATTCCAAGTTCCAGCCCTGATCTCCCTCACTATCTCTGCCCCAATATTCAGGTGCAATTTCTGCTACGTACAGTCAAACCCCGCCATAACGCGAAATTGCATATAACGCGATCGCAGGTTGGCTCCCCTTTAAGGTAAAGTAGGATACTGTACCAATGGTCCCCAACACCATGGCAGGGGAGAGAAGCTGCAGCCCCACACCTGCTGGGGACAGAGAATTCCGAGGCTGCTGGTGCCGATGCTCTCTGTCCCTGGCAGGCGGGGAGCCACGGCACTTGCAGCAGGAGGGAAGCCGCGGCCCCGCACCTGCTGGGGACGGAGACCACCGGCACCCGCAGTCCCGGAGTTCTCTGTCCCCGGCAGGCGGGGAGCCGTGGCTCCTCTTGTAGCCGGAGGGAAGCCACGGCCCCGCACCTGCCAGGGATAGAGAACTCTGGGGCTGCGGGCGCCAGTGCTCTGTCCCCGGCAGGTGGGGAGCCACGGCTCCTCTTGAAGCCGGAGAGAAGCCGCAGCCTTGCACTTGCCAGGGACAGAGAGCACCGGCGCCCGCAGCCCCGGAGTTCTCTGTCCCCGGCAGGCATGGAGTCACAGCTCCTCTCCCCTGCTGGCCACTAGGCACCAGGGGCACTAGGCGGTGCACCTCAATGCACTGCTTTCGGGACCACCTGACTGATTTGAAACCCCACTATACCGCGACCCCACATTTAGCGTGATGGGATTTTTTGGACCCCAAAGGTCACGTTATAGCGGGGTTTCACTGTACTTCCAGTGGGAGAATCCCTGATCCCACAGGGGTTATGCTGCGAGCCGGATACCATTAAAAACAGGGGATATGTTTCCCTCACACACACTCATCCCTTTGAGGTTCAGCTACTGGCCATGGAGAAAATCGTTGGCAACTTTATGGTGAAACCGAGGCAGAGCCAGCCGGGTAAAGGCTCAAAGCAAAGTAACCCATAGGGAAAAAAAGTTAGGAAGAGGCCAGATGAAAAGAAGAGATGTGAGAAGACCAATCACCGTGAAAAGCAGCTTGGATCACAGAGCTCTTTTCAAAAGGTAACACAAGGAAATGGCTTTAGGAATAGCTCTGCTCACAGAAAGTCAAGAATTGTTTTGTGACGGCTTTATTATCTCCAATCCCCAGGGAATGGGGCAACACTGCGGGGTGTTGTACAAGCACATAGGAAGACACAGCCTCTGCCCCAAAGTGCTTAGGCGTTAGCGACAGCCAATGTGTGTGCAGCAGGAGGAGGGGATACGACACAAAGGTAGAGTAAGCAGGAAGATGGCCAGCACGCAATGGGTTAATTCCATATCCTTCCCCGTCTTCATTATATATACACTGTTGCCAACTCATGTGATTTCTTTATTATCATGGATCTTGTGATATTTGGTGTCTTTTTAATTAAGTCCCCAGTGCCTAGAGTTAGGTGATTATTGGAGACTATCAGCTTTCATTTAAAGAAAAATAAGTCTCCGGCTGTCATTGTTCTGGAGAAAAGGCTGAAAAGGTGACCCCCTAAAGTTTCGAAAAACAGAGGGCAAATAACTAGAATCTCAGATGCATTATTTAGAAAACAAAAGGAAACCCACTTGTGATTTTTAAGCCAGTCTCATGATTGTGGGGGCCACGGCTTGTGATTGTGGAGTGCTTGGGTCTGCCAATGGTGGGCTTGTTTCCCAAATGTTAGTTTGGGGGGGTCGGTGTTTGTGAGAGAGGGGGAGAGGTGCTTCCAGTGAGAGAGGGAAGTGGGGAAAGGGAAACGGAAGCGAACTCTTCACTACAGAGTTACCGCAGGTTAGCCTAGCTCACATGAGCTGCACAGAGTGACAGCATTACTACACAGGGGTCATATTAGTAGCTGATTCAAGCTGTAGTCTGTGCCCCGGATGGGTCAGCCGACTTGAGGTGAAAGCACCACCGCACGTGAGTTCCAGGGGTTTGTGTGCGGACAGGACTCGAGCTGGGGGCAAGACTGGAGTTATAACACAAGTTAACTCAGCAGTGTAGACGAGCCCTGAAGGCAAGGAGACGGTGAATTATTTTGGAGGGCGATGGCTGTCTCTCGCTGTGTGTCTGTAGAGCACCAGGCTCTCTCTAGGCCCTACAGGAATATAAATAAATGATATGATGAGGAGAGGGGTGAGACCCAGGCTGAGACGTACGATGGGCTGGGAAGGTGAGGCCAGGTAGCTGTGGGGCTGCTGCTTGTTGAGCGCTCCAGCCTCTTTGGCGTGGGGGAGAATAGGCTGTTTAGTCTTTCTCCCACTCAGTGAAGCAAGCGACGCTAAGCCTCTGACCCAGCCTCCTCACTGGGTCCCTGTTGTTCTGAGTAGCCAGCCTTGGAGTCCCTCTCAAGAGCTGTTGGGCGAAAGGAAGCCCTCAGGTTGCTTACTACCCAGTGTAATAAAGCCACATGAGATTTCTAATGGGGTGGGCACATGATGCTACAAACTACGCACATTGCACTGGAAAAACCGGCTGGGGATTACACACTAGTGGCCAGGTCTTGTCCCTGCTAAGTGACCGCATTGCATGTACCGAGTGATCAGTCGTGGATAGCATGAGGGAAGGAGAAAGGGCGCAGGATGAGCTCTCTTCCCGCTCAGCAGAGACGATGTAGTTCAATGGTGCCTCCCCAGGTTCTCTGTGGAGCATAGCTCTGCGGGAGATTTCTCCCGCGGGTCCTGATCTGATGTAGGGCAGATGTGAAGTGCCTCTGCTGGAGATATCGCTCCTAGATAAAGGGCCGTTCCTCTCTTTTGTGGTGTACTCGACTGGGGGTTCTGGTTCTGATCTCTTGCCACCTCTGGGCGCAGAGTGGGGGGTTCTGGGTTCCTCCAGTTATTGGCACACATGCAGTAGCTTGTTCCTCCTGTGTGTGACGTACGGAGGGATAGGAAACGCAAACTCCAGTGTTGTGTCTGCAGAGCCGGCAGCTCCCATCTACTGGTCCTATCCTCATTCGCTGGCACATACTGCGCGGGAGGGCGACAAGGGGCGTCTGAGGCTGCTGGGACAGTTATCAGGGTGGGGAGACAGGAGGAAAACGAGTCCCGAGTGTGATTTGGGGTAGGGAGCAAACACCATGGTGACGGTGTGTCTGGGCGAGGAGAGAGAGGGCCTGGACCGGTCTGCAAAGGAGCGGGGTCGCTGAAGTTCTGTGTTGGGAGTGGGAGGGGCTGCGGGGAGAGCTGCTCCCCCAGAGGTTGATCTAAACCTGATGTAGCAGGTGGGTTTCAATGGAGCCTACAATTGTCTGTATAGAGTGTACTTGCTTTGCGCTGTGACGAGCGTGATGGAGCCTGTGCTTCTCCCCCGACAGGTCCCCCATGCACGCACACAAGTGGCACATTGCCCCAGACGCTTCGCCCCGCTGCTATGGCGTCGGCTGCCAGAGTTGGGTCTGTTCGGGCCACGGCGGGCTTTGCGGGATTTGATAGGAGCCTAGGCCCTCGTGCTGACAGGAGGCAGGGAATCCTGGGAGTTTGCAATGGGAACCCAGAGCCTCAGATGGGGGTGGGGGGGGGAGGAAAGGGAAGTGGGTTACTTGGACCCTCAAACAGTAGAATCAAATGTGCCGTCAGGATGGGCATTAAATGCCACCAAGTGACATTTCATCAGCTTGCTGTATGGGTGTAAGGGTTGTCAGCCAGTATTGGTCTAACAGTCCAGCAGGCAGCCATTGGCAGTGGCTTCAGAAGGCAGTGGGACTAAAGTACCTGGCAAGATATGCAGTGCCAAGGGCAGGAGGAAAATGCCCTCTCAACCCTTGGTTGAATGCAGGGGGAAGAACTTTTGTGTCTATTCATGTGGATACCAGTCACGGGGCCAGATTCCCACAGGTGCCGATTGGTACCTATTGGGGTTTACAGAACCATCTAAGCAGGTTAGGCACTTAATTCCTATTGATTTCAAGGTGAGTTAGGTACTTTGGATGGTATTATAGATTCCTATCTGCATCTATCAGAGGGTAGCCGTGTTAGTCTGGATCTGTAAAAGCAGCAAAGAATCCTGTGGCACCTTATAGACTAACAGACGTTTTGGAGCATGAGCTTTCGTGGGTGAATACCCACTTCCTCAGGAAGTGGGTATTCACCCACGAAAGCTCATGCTCCAAAACGTCTGTTAGTCTATAAGGTGCCACAGGATTCTTTGCTGCTATCTGCATCTATAGGCCCCTAAATGCCTTTGGAAATTTGTCCCCCGGTCACACTGATGGAATTGCTGATGCCTTTTCATCTGGGGTGATTGCTTTTATAAGACTGTTCATAGGAAAATAATCCTGCGAGTTTTCATTTGATTGCACATTAGGGGAAGGTTTGTGTGGCCATCCTGAAATCTCTGAGTTTCTGTTTGTCACAGTTGGCCATCGGATCAGGATTTGGAAACAGCATGGTGACTCAGGTGGCCTGCGTTGCAGTCCTCGATGAGCCTGGGGCCAGGGGATTTCGACAAAACCTCTGGGAGTTAGGCACCCATTTTCACTGAATTTCAGTGGGAATTGTATGCCCTGCTCCTTAAAGCCCCTTTGAAAACCCCAGCCTGAGTGCCTAAGTAATCCTTGTGTAACAGCTCCTCTAATGACTTGCTGCACTGGGCTATGTCATGGTAGTATGGCACAATAAAAGGTGGGCTCTTCAGAAAACGTTCCTGGTTAGTGGAATGCGAAAAAAAATTAGAAGCATATTTACAGCTGGATTTTTGTAGCCTCAGGGCCGGATTTTCTCTTGATGGCATAAATCAGGTGTAGCACACACAGGAGTAACTTCAAGTAACAGTGAAGTCGATGGAGTTATGCCGCTGTGAAAGGAGACGGGGGGCCCTGGGTGGTGGGTCTTCTGTTAGGGGTAGAGCTTGAGAAGAGGATACGAGTATTAAGCAATTTCCATTGACCCAGGCTGAAAAGTTAAAGGGATAAAGGCAGTGAGGAGATGAGAATTTCATTTCGGTCCAGCTAGGAGATCGATAGCTACGACGTCCCAGGATCTGTTGCTCTCCACCAGCTCTGATCATGTGTCCTTGCCAGACTGCTCTGCCATAATCCCGAGGATGATCTTAGCAGATATCCCTTATTTCACTTAGCCTTTGAAATAGCCTGTCAATATAACGTTTGATAAGCTTTACTCCCTCCTCCTCTCCTGCATGCCTTTTAGTGCTCGTCTCTGATCCCATTGCTGATTTCACAGAGAGAAAGAACAAAGGGAAACAGATTTTTTTTAAACATGCATTGAGGCAAATTCTGCCCTGTTTTATGACTGAAGCGGGTAGAGTTGTATGGGGAGGAAATCAGCACCAAGTCCAACCCATGGTGTTTTGTACATTTACTCCTTGCTCATAGGAATTGCCAGACCAGATCAAACCCAGTGTCCCATCTCTGACAGTGGCCAGTGTCAGCAGCTGCAGAGGAAGGTGTAAAAACCCCATCGTTAGAAATTGTCTCAAGCCCAGAAGCACGAGGTTAATATCCCTTCCAAAATTTTTGTTGCCATGAATTCTGATAACATTCTTGATATCCAGACAAATATCCCTTTTAAAAACTTATGTTCTCTGCAGCTGCAGACGTGTCCGTGTGTGTGTGTATTTATAACTACACAGCTGTCAGATTCATGGTTCCCTTGTGTTAGCTAGTGCCCTCTGATCCCTAATCATGTTGCAAAATCCACATTGCAAACTGGATCTTTTCAGTAGAGTGTAAAATAATCCAGGCTTTTTCTATTGCCAGATTGGCTTTATTTTAAGCGTTTGGAGGCTGAGGGTTGGTTTCCTAAATCTCCCTGATAATACAGCATTACCAGCCTCAGGGATTCAGAAATCACAAGTGATTTAAATAATCATACGATTGCAGTTTAGACTTTTGTTTCGATTGACATTTTCAAAATGAAATTCTGGGTTGAAATGACATTGTTAGAACAAAATGTTGATTTGAACATATATTGCAAATGTGATGTTCGACCCCAATGAATATATATTTTTTAATTTCTGTTCACAAGAAAACATATTTTTCTGGTTTGGCTGAAAATCAATGATTCACTCAGGTCTGGTGGCCAGCAGCAGCTGCTCCAGAGGAAGGAGTAAGAACTTCACAGTAGGCACATGTGGGGTAATCTGCTCATAATGAAATATACTTCCTAGCCCGCAGTGGGTAGGGGTTAGTTTATGCCCTGAAGCATGAGGGTTTATATCCATTTCAAAACCCTTGTTGTTAAAAAAAAAAATAAATAAAAAATAAAAAAGCATTATTGTAAGTCTGAATTTTCTTGTTATTTACATAAACTTCGAGTCCTTTTTTGGATCCTCTTAAACTCTTAGGCTACGTCTACACTGCAATAAAAACCCCACAGTACCGAGTCTCAGAGCCCAGGTCAATTGAGTGGGACTCGCAGGGCTCGAGCTGCAGGGCTAAAAATAGTAGTGTTGACACTCGGGCTGTAGCCCACTCCCTGGGACCCGCCCTCCTCGCAGGGTTTTGGAGCCCAGGCTCCTTCCCACGCCTGAATATTTACATCACAATTTTGAGCCCTGGGTGCCCAAGTCAGCTGACCTGGGCCAACTGCGCCTATGCCATGGGTCTTTTATTGCTGTGTAGCTGTATCCTTAGCATTAGTGATACTTTGTTAGCAATGAGTTTGCGGCTGATCAGTGTTTTTCTTAAACTGGGGCTGGAACCATGGGACTCATTTTTAATAAGTCAGGATGGGTCACTTATTCACCTACTACATGTACTTCCTTTCATCGTAGCTGTTCTGCGTGCCCATGGGCCTCACCCCATTTTTCCTAAGACCCCGCCCCCCCTCCAAAGTTCCCCCAAGCGGGGAGGTGCTCAGATCTGGGTGGCTTGATCCAAGCCAATGTCTGATCAACACAGAGCAAGTCAGCTGTGACTCTCACACACCGATGCATTGTATTAATTTCAATGGAACAGCTGAACCAAGGGTGTCAGCATAGCCCATTCGCCAGCCAGCCTTTAATAAAGTCTGGGGTTGGTTATACAGAGGCCTCAACCAGCTGAGCACCATGGCCAAAACACCATTAAACATCCTGTGGGCCTTTTATTAAAGATACAGAAAAGATGGGAAACCAGTGAATCAGGCTTCCCTCTGAACAGCATTTCTTGTTCCCTTTCCCTGTAGCTAGAGAGAGTTTGAAAAGGAACCTCCACTGCCTTTTTGACACACTCTTCGATGGGATCAAAGATAGTAACAACTCTCCTTTTGGGGCAAAGAGAAATTGGTTGAGATGGGCTGGAGCTGCTGTTAAATTCAGTTTTCGAAGGAAAAGCTCCCTTGTTTGATAGTGTCTGGATGGTAAGGACGGTCATCCCAGGTGGTGGTTGGATTCAGCTGAAACCGGGAAGGGGAAGCAGTGTCATCTGGCTCCCGCTCTCTGGCCCAGTCTTGTCAGGACACCTCTCAGGATCAGAGTGAAGAAGGCCTGAGGTGCCAAGAAAGGGTGGGGGTGGAGCCATGATGCTGCCATAGTCTGTCTTTTCTTCCCAAGAGTTCCCCTCCCCCACAAAAGGTCTCTTTCCCACAAAGGGAATGGTGGGTGGAATAGCCCACCCTCTCATAATTTTGTCCACCAATTAGGCCTAATATCCAACCCACCAGTTTTGGATTCATTAACTTCCGGGTCTATATCATCTGTTTTTAAGAAACATCATTTCAACAGTCCTTGGATTCTATCAATGTGGCCTTTTTGTTTTAGACTAAAATAGTTTCTCTCTCTGGTTCTCTTGCACCTGTTTAGAACTTTACGCTTTATTATATGTTACCGTGACAGATTTTTACAGCTGAACTCACAGTTCGGGTAGGCCCAGTTATCACAACAGACCCTTCTTGAAGCCCCAATCCCTGGAAAGGGCACTAGTGCCCAGCCAGCTACTGACTGGATGTTTCTGTAGAAGAGGATGGAAGAACAAAAGCAGGATTTCAATGGTGCTTACAAATAACTTCAGACAAAACCATTAACTTTTCACACCAGCTTAGGATCTGAAAGGGGCGTGAGATAAAAAAGCCTGTGAGTGGAGTGTGTGGAGTTCATTATAATTATGGGCACATTTGAATCTGTGCGGTTATAATGGGTGGTGTTTTTGCATGGAATTAAATCTTTTGCTATTAAATGTTCTCTATTAGCGAGCACGCAAGACATGTCAGCTGCGAGATGCATCAGCTTGAGTAATTCAGGCTCTGAATAGAACAGCTGGTTCTCTGGTGATTAGGGTGATCTCTGAGCATTTAATGTTGACCCTCAAAACATCTCGTTCCCTCCTCAGATACGTTTCCTTCAGATCTTGCAGTGTTGGTGGAGAAGAGACAGTCCTTGGTTGTAATGAATGTAAAAAGGATGCTGAATCAAGGCTGCTGGGCACAATCAGATCTTTTGGTTCTCTCTGGCTCTCATACTTCCAAGGGGACTAACACGACCAATGCTGACTTTTGTCACCCATAGGCCTGGAGTGAGTCCTCGTGGAAAGGACTGCTGATTGCACTCTAGGACCTGCATGTCCTGTCGTTGCATACAGATCCGTGCAGGCCATTTGATTGGTGTTATGGAGTTGTGACCCCTGCAAAATACTTCAAAAACAGTGGCACTTCCCTTTGACCAGCCCAGGCGCCACTCTGAGGTTGGAGAACTTCTGAGGGAGGGAACAGAATGAAAGGGAGCCGTCAATTCTGACAATGATGAGAATGCAGCAGCTGATTTAATAACACTGGTCATCAGGAGCACGTCACTCCATTAATCTCTTTGCTTCATGAGCTACCCTCCGAACACAGAGTCAGATTCAAGGTGTCACTCCAGATCTTCAAAGCCCTCTGTTGCATTGGCTCAGGGTTTTGGACCTTACTGCTTTCCCAGCAAAGAGCTAAAGCTCACTGCTTCAACTCAGCTTTCCCGTGATAGGGGAGTGATGGGAGGGGAAGACAGATAGGGAGAGGCATGTTCCAAATCCAACTGAAGATGACGCAGAAATTTTTTCACCCTACCTATAGTTGCGGGGGACGTTAGAGATTTTATGTCTCCACCGTGACAACTGCAAAGTTTTGACTAGTGGATCACCTCTTGGTGATGGACAGTCTGACTCAATTCAAGCTGCCTCCCCTTGGAGAGCATTGGGTATCTCTCACTCCATCTTCATGAACAGGACTGCTCAGATCCATGGCAGTACCACGTTCCGTGGGTACAGTATCCGAGAGGCTCTGGGGATCTTTTGGCTAAGTCTGACTAGGTTTCGTTGATGGAGTTTTGGGATGTACCTGTCAGATGGACCTTTGTAAAAGCCATTGGGGAGAGCTTGGTTCTGATACTGATGAGGCTATTTAATGCTTCTCTTTTTTAAGGCAAGATGCCACTTATCCCATAAGCGGCTAGTCTTGACACTAACCAATATCTACCATGTCTTGAACCTCCCTCTGTGGGGAAGGTTACTGAGAAGATCAATAGTAGCAGGTCTAGACTGGCATCCTCAAAATTCTCCCAGTTTCCTTATTCCTTGTAAATCTAGTCTCTCTCTAGCATGGAGACCGCACCGGACTTTTGGTTCCCCTGTAGGGCAACCAGACAGCAAGTATGAAAAATCGGGACGGGAGTTGGGGGTAATAGGAGCCTATATGAGAAAAAGATCCAAAAATCGGGACTGTCCCTATAAAATCAGGACATCTGGTCACCCTATTCCCCTGTCGGTCAACAAAGATCAGCTATCTATGTTCTCAGACTGTTCAGTAGTTCTTGATATGCTTGACCATGAGGACATAAGTGGATGGGATTGCTTTTGAATAGAATTTGCTCATGCCTCTCATCACCCCTGAGAGGGAATCACTGATCTCCTCTGAGGGCTCTCTTGTGGGGTTCCCTCTCCCATCCCATCTGATGAGCACCAGGCTGCTGGGGAAGACTGAGGGTTAGATATTTGAGCTGCAGCAGCATCTGTTTGCTGAGGATCCCCAGCTCCCTTTGTCATAGAAGCTGGATTCTACACTCTACAGGATCTCCTCACTTAACATTGCAGTTCTGTTCCTGAAAAATGCGACTTTAAGCGAAATGATGTTAAGCGAATCCAATTTCCCCATAAGAATTAATGTAAATGAGGGGGTTAGGTTCCAGGGAAATTTTTTTCACCAGACAAAAATACACACACACACGCAGTATAAGTTTTAAACAAACAATTTAATACTGGTACACAGTGATGATGATTGTGAAGCTTGGTTGAGGTGGAGGAGTCAGAGGGTGGGATAGTTCCCAGGGAATGCCTTACAGCTAAATGAACTAGCAATTGACTGAGCCCTCAAGGGTTAACTCTCACAACACTCTACAAGCAGGGATGGCTCTAGCTTTTTTGCCGCCCCAAGCACGGCAGGCAGGCTGCCTTCGGTGGCTTGCCTGCAGGAGGTCCCTCGGTCCCGCAGATTTGGCGGCTTGCCTGCAGGAGGTCCGCCGGTCCCACAGCTTCAGCGTACCCGCCACCGAATTGCCGCCAAATCTGCAAGACTGGTGCTCTCGCAAGGACCGGCATGGTGCCTTCCGTGGCTTGCCGCCCCAGGCACACGCTTGGAGCACTGGTGCCTGGAGCCGTCGCTGTCTACAAGGCAGCAGAAAAAGAGGGCAGACAGAGAAACACACCCTGTGTGTGAGAGAAAAAATGCACATTTCCCCTTTAAGTAGCTGACCCCAGGCTTAAGTACACTGCCTTGTTAATTAAATCAGCTTGCTGAGACCTGAAAAGGCAGCTACTGCCTAGAAGCTCCCTCCCTCCATCATGTGTTCCCCCTGTTCTACGGAAGATGGGGTAAGCAGGGTGCAGGGAGAGGGGGAGACACCCTGACATTAGCCATCTTTTTTCCCCCTTCCCCGATACAGCAAACAGGAGTCTCTGGGAGCAGCTCCAAGGCAGAGGGCAGGAGCAGCACATGACAGTCGGAGGAGGGACAGCTGCTGCACAGGGGAGGAGCTGATAGGGGGGCTGCTGATCCACCCTGGTTCCAACCACCCACCAGCTAGCTTCAATGGGCTGCTCTTCCTGCAAGCAGTGGACAAAACAGGCAGCTGCCAAATGACTTAGAAGAGAGCATTTCACAACTTTAAACGAGCAAGTTCCCTAACTGATCAGCAACTTAACATCGAAACAATGTTAAGCGGGATGACTTTAAGTGAGGAGTTCCTGTACATATGAGCAAAGATAGCACCAGTAATTATACTAAGAAATACAGGTGCTACCAACCCTCATGCTTCAGGGCATAATCTAATCACCAGGTGGGGTCAGGAAGAAATTTCCCCTTCCTGGGAAAGTGTTGCAAAATTAAGCATATCACTGTGAGTTTGTGCCTTCCACCTAACACATGGATTTGGGTGTTACTAATAAACTAGACTGTATGGGTCCCATTGGTTTGATCTAATCATTGGTCTGGGGGGTCCATGTCAGTAACCCTCTTCTAAGCTCAAGTGAACTGTTCTTTTACTTATATGGGGTTTGTTTCTCATGAAGAGAGTGAGTCAGGTCTGAAATACAGTCAAACCCTGGCACATGGGCTCAGTCCTCTGTGTTTTACTGGCAATTAGGGTGTACCAGAAGCAGCCGAATGATAACTGACTTGAATGGTATTTCTCCATTTCTGCACCAAAGTTTTGCCTTAACTAGAAGTGACACAGAGAGCAGGGCCTCTGTCTCAAGCTGTTACATCTTCGCTGGCAGCGCTGGAGGTTGACAGGAGAGAAATCATGGCTCTTGCTCTGTCAGGTAATCTCTTCCGGCCTGCTTACCTCTGGTGTAGGAAGGGGGGAAGAGCGCAAATACTTGTGCATCGCTGAGTCCCCATCTTGCAGCACTTGGAATGACGTTGTCATGGAAATGTCATAAGCAACTTCACATCCACCTGGTGTCCGACCTCGTTGCAACTGCACAGCCATTTTCACTGGTGTGTGTGTGTGTGTGTGTGTGTGTGCGCGCGCATGTACACACACACACAGACACACACACACACACAATCTCACTTGCCACAGAACTGCATGAAATAGTCCTGGTGCTGAATATAGCGAGCGATGTGTGTAAGTCCAGAGGAATACTCACCAAGGACGTGGGACTAGGCTTATTTCCGACATATCTGACTCCCTGGAGTTCACATGGAGGATGATATTGGCCCAAGGAGTAGGGGCCTAGACAGTGCAGCTATAAAGATCTCTTCTCTTTAGAGCATACAATGAAAGGTGCTTTAAGCTGTGTGGCACCTAAAAACCTTAGCTGAAAAGCAAGGGAGATGTACCGGATCTTCCTGAGCTCTATACTGCTTTGCTCCCAGGACGGAGGCAGGCTCTGTGCTGGAGTTTCTCTCTCCAGCAGCCAAAACTGCAAAAGCAGGGGATAGAAGAGTAAAACCCCTTCCACTCCCCCCTTCTCCTGCCCGCACTTCCAAACTGGCTGTGCCCCTGGAATTTGCAGGACCAGCTGTTGCACCTTCCGAATGAGCAGCTTTGGGTACTCCTCGTGGCAGGTTTTGCACATGTAAAGGCAGGCTTTGGGGGTGCACTTTGGATGGGCTCACTTGAAAATGTTGGCCCCCAACAGTCTATAATCCAGTGGTTGGAAATGTTTGAATCGGGTTAAAATTCATGGGTGCCAGAGAGCGACTGGTGACCCCTTTAACTCTTAAAATGCTGGGTTCTGAGTCGAAGGGAGAGGTGGTGCTCACGTTGAGGCAATCTCATTAGCCAGTAGGATGAGTGTCTTGGTGGCACATTGTACACCAATGGGAAGACCCATGCCAGAAATCTTTACACCTATATCTGAGCAGGGATTGGGTGAATCCCTAGGCTGCTTAATAGCAGTGTATTTGGAGGCAGAAGTCCGCTTGGGTTTGCCCCAGTAACGTTGCAGGGAGCGTTCTTGCTCCACAGTTGTGGATATTTCCCCAAATCTGACAAAAAGTCCGTGAATTTCTTATCCCTCTTCCCGGGGAGGTGCACTAGCTAGTCAACAAACTTTCTATTGGCAGTCAGCAGGGGACCGAACGGGAATTTAGATCTCATTTCCCTCTTTTGCTTTACTTCCTGCCATATAAGCAGCACTACTGTAGCACAGTCCTGGACACACCTGCGTGGCTTTGAATAGAATTCCAACCCTTTGGTTTTTTTTCTTTTAGAAGCAGTGGAATGACCCAGTGGGAGTGGGGAAAGGTGACCATAAAACCGGAAGTTTTATTGAGAGCAGAAGTGATACTCGGGCCATTTGCTGGCTTTCTGCTCATGGTGACTTTGCCCTTGATGACTAGAATGGATGGGATTTGCGTAGCCCAGTCAATGGCATAGCAAGCTGGGGAGAGGTGGACTGTCTAGCACAGTGGATCGGTAATGGGCTATGGAGAAGAGCAGCGTGTAAATTACCAGGTTTGGTTTGTCTGGGTTTTGGCTCATGTTGCTTCTCACACTCCTTGAGCAAAGTTGAATCTTGAACTCTCTGTGATGGAGGCAAAATTTGCCCTGAAATAGGGCAAGTTTTGTTAATAACAATCTCTAGCTCTTTTCATCAGTACAGCTCAAAGTGCTTTATACAGGAGGCTAGGATCACTGTCCCTGTTTTACAGATGGGAAAACTGAGGTACGGAGACACCCAGCAGGCCAGTGGCAGAGCTGGGACTAGAATTCAAGTATCCTGGTCTCAGTCTAGTGCAGTATCCACTATGCCACGCTGCCTCCCTCAAAGCAGTTGAGCACTGCAGATCCCTGGGGCTCATAAGAGTTGGTTTCACCCAGTGGCTCCACTAATGGTTCTGCTACAGGTATCTAATATTTATCAAATGTCCATTTAACAAAGATTAAACGGCCACAGCTCTGACCTGTTTGTCTTAATGGGACAAACACAGGCACTGAGCAATACAAGAGGAAGGGAAGAGGGTGCGAGTGAACAGAGATCATGAGAATTGTACTAAGTTTCATAGGAGACTCGGGACCAGTTGTGCAAAGGTGCATTTGGAATGCTTGGAAAACAGACCAGCTTCTAGGCGGGTGACACCTGGGAACTAGATAGTTCTTAGAAGCCGGGAGATGGGTGCGGTAGAAGGTGCTAACCCGGGGTGGCTTCAGTCTCAGGGCCTTCCTCCGGGTGATATCAGTGCCAATGTGGGTAGGCTGGGAGCAAATGTCCAGAGAGTCAGTGAGGAAACCATAAGGGAGGTGGCTGGGTGGGCGACCAGTGACCGGAGGGATGTTGGCTTGAGGCGCTTCCTGAGGGAAGGGTGGTTGCAGGAGTGTAAGGCAACTTGGAGGAGACCGAGTCTCCTGGCGAATGAGGGGAGAAGGTCTGAGGAGGTGAGTAAGGGGTCTACAGGCCTTCAGAGCAGTGGGTTGATGGAGGACGGGTGTAGCTGGATGGGATGGTGGATCGTGAGAAGACACTGGCCCAAATTTTCTGAAATAGGAGCCTAAATTTAGGTTGCAAAGTTTATGTTTAGGCACCTCCGGGTGGGGTGTTCAAAGTGATATAGGAGCGCAAGTCCCATTGAAAGGGAATCTCGTTGAGTCAGTGGCGCTTATGCTCCTAAATCACTTAGGCTGTTAACATGACCATATCATATGGGAAAGGCATCTGCAATCTCTCACACTGCAGTCGCCCAGTCACATGGGCTGGGGCTGTGTTCATGTTAACCCTTTCCTCTCCCCATCGAGCAAGTCTTTGCGGGGGAGTGCACGGGGCTGGGAGAAGCCTGGAGCCCATAACCTACCCACAGCGCCGCATCTGATTTCACTCTCGGCTCTGTCCCCCCAGCAATACTTCATCCTCCTGATCATCACGGACGGCGTCATCAGCGACATGGACGAGACGAGACACGCTGTGGTGCAGGCCTCCAAGCTGCCCATGTCCATCATCATCGTGGGGGTGGGCAATGCGGACTTTGCAGCCATGGAGTTCCTGGATGGGGATAACCGCGTGCTCCGGTCGTACACCGGCGAGGAAGCCATGCGGGACATTGTGCAGTTTGTTCCCTTCCGCGAGTTCCGCAGCGTAAGTGCAGGAGGCTTTGCTGTGCCCGCCAGACCCTGTCTGTTTCCAGCAGGGTGTAAGTCAGCTACAGAGACCCATCCCAGAGGGAATCTGCCCTCGAGCTGGCATGCTCTGTTCATTTCCCTCATTAAAGAGAGGGGAGAGGCTCATACCTTTAGTGCTGTAGCATTCTAGGTACTTAGGCTGTGTGGTGCAGCTGGTGGTGTCCCAGCTCAGAGTCAAAGGCCTCTTGCTACCCAGTTCTTACGTGGTGGCACTGCTGCAGATGAGACGTGAACCCAGGGGACGTTAACTGGCATTTTCCAGGCTGCCAGCAAAATCAAAGCGCAGATAAGCGTGAGGCTGGGCAGCAAGGCCTGGCACTTGCATCTGTCTTGCAGGCCGGAGGAAAGAGAGCGTAAGTGACGCTGCCCAAAGCTCACAAAGCAGGTTGGTGGCAGCACTGGGGTTATAACCCTGAATCCCTGACTCCCAGTCCTGGGCTATAACCACTAGGCAATTCTGCCTCTGCATGGAAGCTTTTCAGACTCCATAGGGGCTAACGTGAAGTTCCTGCTGTCCAGCGAGCAATCCCGTATAATAGCACTGTGAGGCTAGTCCCAGTGTCCGGGCCGTCATCCCTTCTCCCTTCAGAGCAGCTGCTGCTGGCCAAGGCTGTGTGAGAGCTAGTAGAGAGTGTATCCTGCCTACGCAGTCACTGCAGGGTAACCGTCTGACTCAATGCTCTAAGTGCTTTGGGATGCCGGGAGAAAGAGAGGCAGGATAGCAAGGCACATTCTCTAACGTATCAGCCCCGCTGGCCTCCATTGTAGTGATGAGTGGGCGTGATGTAAAGCCACCGTGGCAACAGTCACCTTCTCTACTAGCACCTGGGCTTGCATGAAAACCTGGTAACCACAGGTGGCCTACACCCACCCTGGTAATTGTACACGGGCCTTAATACCAGCCCAGGGACCTGCTGCGGCAGCTGCTGGGCACAAGAAATCATGTGGCCTGTTTGTTCTTTTTTTATACAGGCACCTAAAGAAACTTTGGCCAAAGCGGTGTTGGCAGAACTGCCCCAGCAAGTCGTTCAGTATTTCAAGCATCAAAATCTGCCTCCCCTCAGCTCGGAGCCAGCATAGCGCTGGGAGCATCGGTGTTGTCTGCATGTTGCCGGTTTCCGAAGGGTGCATGTTTCACATGCTTTTAAACCTTTGTACTCTTTTAATTTAATTAGTTTATTTTATTAAAAACTCTCTGACCCGGAGAAGCAGCTGAATTGGCTTTGTACGTTCCCGGGCCAGGGTAACAGTCGCGGGCAGAACGGAGACCTCTCCTGCCTCACTCCAGTCCCTCTTAAGTATTGAAGGTACTTTGTATAATTTCAGTAGAACAGGATGAAAACTTTTACAGATCAGAACTTGCTTTTTTCCAAACAACAAAATGCTTAATATATTACCACCCACTCCTGTGTATAGATCACGTATCTGTGCTGTACCCATAATCCGCTCATGCTCTATGGTCATTTTTATACTGTGTACATGTTATATTTGTTATACTCAGGTTAATAAAGAAACTCAGATATTTAAAAGCCAGCCTCGGTCCGTTGTTTGGGTCCAATGCAGAAAGGCCTCGTACCGCCCTGTACAGCATTTAATGCTGGCTGCCTTGATCTGCTGGGGCAATCGCGCCAACATCTTACTCCTTGGCATAGGCGCCAACTTTCTCCGGCACCGGTGGGTACCCGCCCCAACTCCACCCTTTCCCCACCCCCATTCCAACCCCATCCCCTAAGTCCCTGCTCTAACTCCGCCCCCTATTGGATCCCTTCCACAAATCCCCGCCCCAGCCAGCCTCCTCCCCCAGCCCAAGAGCATCCATGGAGCCGGTGCCTGTGCTCCTTGGGCAAGAACAGTCCTTGATTGGGTCTCACCCTTGCCTGTATCTTAAATGGTTGACTGGGGCCCTGATTCAGCAAAGCACAGAAGCAAGTGCTGAAGTCCCTTTGACTTCACTGGCTCTGAAGCATGTGATTAAAACGAAGCACAAGTGTGGAAGTGTTTTGCTGACTACGGGTGGACTTGAGCAGATGCTTAATTTTCATCACGTGATTAACTTCGTGGCTGGGTCTTCTGTCTGACCTAGACTGATGCTTAAGCGGGCCCCATCTCTTGTTTGGACAGCACCAAGCACAGTGGGATCCCTGACTAGAATAATAGTAGTGACCATGTCGGAGCATTGTGCACACATTTCACGTATCAACCCTCACAACTCCCCTGCGAGGTAAGACAGCGTTGTAAAGAGGGGAAACTGAGGCACATCACGGTGATGGGATTTGCCCCATGGTCACCCAGGGAGCCTGTGGAAGAGCCAGGAAGTTGCCCCTATTTCTTCTGAGTCTCAATCCAGTGCCTTAAGCACATGGCCGTGCTACCTCTGTGTATGTGCTCTAGCATGTAGATATTGAAATACAGTAAAAAAGAAGCATAAGTACTCTAAACAAAAGTGACCCCCTCCCCACTCTTGCCTTCTAAGGGTGCAGCCGTTGGCCTTGCATTATTTTTCCCTTCATCTCTTTTGCTCGAGGGCTGGATGTTTTGAGCAGGGCCCACATGGCTGTGGAATCTCTTCCTGCCAGACCTGAGGATGTGTCTGATCGCTTTCAGAGTGCAGTGCAAAACCCGTCAGTTGTGCAGGTCAACCAGACTGACTTCAGCAGAACAGTCCACCCCTGTTTCTCATGGAGCTCTCCAGAATTCCTCACCATAGGTAACAGCAGCTGAAACCCAGAACGGCCATGCAAAGTGGCCTTTATGGACACATGCTGCTGGTGCGCAATGCCCCAGTCTCCCTGCCATGGGTATGGCAGTGGCACAGATAGATCCGTCCTGCCAGGTGTGCGTCTTGCACTTGGTCTAGCTGAACTGCTAGAGGTCTGACCTTGGAAACCAGTGGGTCACTGCACGTCTCCTCGCACAGCAGCAGGCTGAGGTTTCTACAGGGACATCTCGCGTGACTCTGGTTCGCATTGTGCTGTAAAGCCTTGATTCTGTGCAGTAACCTTGTGTCTGTCGTCAGAGTAACTGGAGGGGCCTTGCGCCTTTCCGCCGTAGCCAGGCCGCTCCACGAGGAAGCATCTGCTATCAAACCACTTACTATAGTTGAGTTAGGCCAAAAGGTCTCAGAGGCAATAACGCCACCGATGGTGCAACACGGACTGTCGCCCTGGCATATTTGGCCTAGCTTTTTTGTGTCTGGGGCCAAAAGTGTGTCGGTCTCCCCCAGGAGCAGTTCTTCATTCCCAGCGCGGTGATGCTGGTGGAGCAGAAGGTGAGTCCGTGAGAGGACGTCTTCGGAGAGTTCGTAAACCTTGCTGCCTCTCAATGAATGTCTGTACGGAAGCTTTCAGACTGCTCAGGAACTGACCAGGAGTCAGGCCACCCGTCAGATAAACCAGTCCCAAATGGCACAGCTTGTGGGCTGAGCGCACACAGCTGCCGTCTGCCTACCCCCCCCCCCCATAGCACGCTTGGTATCTACCTAGAGTGACCAGACAGCAAATGTGAAAAATCGGGATGGGGTAGGGGGCAATAGGAGCCTATATAAGAAAAAGACCCAAAAATCAGGACTGTCCCTATAAAATTGGGCCATCTGGTCACCCTACATCTACCCTCTTGCTCTAAGTCCCGCTGGGGGGGGAATGGCCTTTCCTGCACCGTGCACCGTAGAAAGCCAGGGTCCGTTTTTACTGTAGCCAGGCAGTTGTCTTTAAGCAGAGTAAATCATCACACAGCCGGCAACAATCGCAGCTGTGCTCTTAAGACCAAAGCGTAGTGTCAGCTTAAACCAGGGAACCCCAGTGACTGGCAAACACGCTCCCCTGGCTTTACCGGCCAGCCAGCAATCCCTGACTGACAGGTTCTTTGCCCTATTGTCAGTCATCTCGTCCTGCCCTCAGGAACCTAAAGGATCTAGAGGGGGGCGGCAGCAGCTTCCTTTGGGCAAAGCAGCAGCCAGAGCTGAGACGGGTGCGGGACAGTGGCGTGCCACACCCCCGCAGTGAAGAAGGTTGTCAGTGGCAGGGGAGAAAGGAAGGCCGGGGGCCAGTTGACTCCGTCCCTTCACGCTCTGCTTTGTTTCGTTGTCCCCAGGTTCCTGGTGCCAAGCCCTGGATCCTGCTCTGGTGAGTTTCATTCAAAGTTAATTGCAGATGGTTACCTGGCTGATGAGGCCAATCAGTAGCATTTCTATCCAGTGTGTCCCTCTGCAAGATCCTTTCATTGCCTGCACCTATGGGGTGGCTACCAAGGTTTCCTTGTGCTAAGGAGCAGGCACCTGCTGTATGCAGATGGGTAGAGAGGAAAGATGGTCCAGTGGGTCAGACACTAAACTAGGATTTGGAAGATTTGCTCTGCCACATACTTCCTGTGTGATCTTGGGCAAGTCACTTGGTCTCTCAGTGCCTCAGTTCTCATCTGCACAATGGGGATGATAGCACTGCCCTGCCTCACAGGGGTGTGAGGAGAAATGCATTGTAGCTGGAGAGGTGCTCAGATGGGACGGTAATGGGGGACATTAGGTGTGTTTTCCTGTGTTCCTATCTGTGTACCATGTCCTGATGCTGTGGGGAGTGACCTGGCTTTACCATTTGGCTGTTAAATTGGTTTAGCATGGTGCTACCTTGGGACCTTCACAACTCCCTGCCCATCCCTGGCTGCAAGGGGAAGCACCCATGTGTATCTCACTCTTTTGTACTCCCTCCTGTATTTTGTTTTCTTGGTCTTCTGTGCTTATCAGGAAGTGTCTCTAAGGTGGGCGGCTTGAGCTGGATTTGTATTTATTCTGTAACCAAAGACACTTGGTTGACACCACAATTTACCCTTTCCTGGGATCCAAAAGGCCAGATAGAAGGGTTACACAGATCTGCAATTCCCTTTGGAAGTGATCTTTGCAGGCCAGAAGGCCTATTGGCTAGAACACTGGACTGGGACTCAGGAGACCTGCAAAATAGGGATGTGATACCGACGTCCTCTGTAAAGTGCTTTGAGCTCTACTGATAGAAACACTGCAGAAGAGCTCGGTGGTGGTGGTATTTATTTATTTATTCATACCAGATGCACCTAGAGGCCCCAGCTGAGACCAGGGTCCTACTGTGCTATGCTTTGTAAAGACATATCCTGTCCTAGAGAACTTGCAATCTAAATAGCCACTGTAACACCATTTCTGCTCCATGTTTTCCTTGAAGATGATGCCTTGGAAGACCGATCTAGTGTGCTGGGTCACACTATCCTACACTTTCCGTACCATAGAAACAACCTATCGTATTTTATACGTTATCTAAACTGATTGCTTTCCCAGTAAATACCTTCTATGCCAGAGCGTGCAGTTACTCCCATGGCAACTTCTCCTATAGTGAGTAAGGCCCCATTCCTCAGTGATTTCAATGGAAATTAGAACTGTAACTACCTTTGAGGGATCTGGCCTGGAGAGCTTCCTTCAACAGTGAATACGATACTAGATCTCCCTTGCTGCACTAGGAAGTGGATTATGCATTGTTGGCTGGTTAGGGAGATACTGTTATTCTGCAGTTTTCTTTTATGTTTCAACAAGTCCTCAATGTTCAGCTCTACTGTGAAAAGTGACTGTGTAACAAGGTTGCTGGCATATTCAAGAGATCTGCTCTTTGTGCCTATTCATTCATAGCTGCTGATCTGTGCATAAAATAGAGTTTTGCTGCCTTGTCACTCCTCGTCGCCCTGCAGAGAACACAGCCACAGGAGCATGAGCTGGACTCTGCCTTCAGCAGAAGTGTTTTAAGTTCCCATCAGTTGTACCTGTACTACCCTACTGAAGGAGGGGGAGGGGGAAGAGATCACACAGGTGTAACTGAAGACCTGATTTGGCCTGCAGAGACATGCACAAGAAGGAAGGAGTCCAGCTTTATGCTGGGATCCCAAATCAAGCTGTCAGGTTTGCCACTTGAGGGCAAATGACTCTTTGTAACTTGGGAATGGTGCATCCTGGTGCTGAAATCATGGAAACCAATTGAACAGGCAGCTCCTCACAGGGCCACTTACAAGCTGATGTCCCTAGCAGACCTGCATACTTGAACTCCCTGATTCCAGGTGTGACTAGACAGTGAACTCCTCCCTTCCCTTCTCCCCACTCCTGGAGCCCCTACTGGACCCAAGTCACTATCTGCAGCCAGTGGAGTTCCTGGGTTATTTTTGTTCTGGCTTTGGATGCTGTGGCTGAGGTCCTAGTGGGGGCCAGCTCTGGTCACCCAATGAGGGTGAACTGCAAAGAATGGGGCAGACAATCCCCCAAAAGCTGGTGGATATTCCAATACTTTAGATTCACCAAGCCAGCATAAATCAGCTTCTTTATTATCGTACAGGTTACGCAGACATCCAAACAACACAGTTCCCTTAAAGTGACCCAGCCTCCGGCCTCTACCCAGGTACCCATGTCAAATATGATGATTTCTGAAGATCTTATTTCATCATATAAAAGAAAAGGTTCTACCAATCCCAAAGGATCGGACACACCACTGCCCAGGCTAATGAATGTTTCAGGTCTTACCCAAATACACACTACAGCCAATTCCTATTAACTAAACTAAAAGACAAAAGAGAGAGAGTGTAGTTAAAAGATCACTATATAGACAGACTTGAGTTCACTCCATTGAGGTGCAGATTCACAGCGGAGATGGTGAGCTTTGAAGCTACAAAGAGTTCCTGTAGAATTCAGTTAACAGGTCATAGTCCAATGTCCAAATCTCATACTCAGGGTGTAGCAGCATAACTGGGCCCTCAGTCATGTGACTCAAACTTCCTCTGATGAAGCCTACGCAGATCTGAGAGACAGGAGCAGGACCCGGTCCTTTTATAGTGTCTTAACATCCCTTGACCACCCAGTCCTGGTTAAGCTTTTGATGTAACCTTTTGCTTTCTAAACACCACCAGTAATTAGTTAACAAATTAACACAGGGCAATTTATCCATTAGGCAGTCGATGACAAACATCAAAAAGACATATAAACAATGACATTATTTTAAACCAAGACTCATCCAAATGTTAATATTCCCTTTTGATCTCTGAATCAATAGTTATAGTGACAGACCGGAACTGTCTGTTTAGGGTAGCATCTAAGATACACACAGTTAGTCCTACTTCTAAGTTCTAGGCGATTTAGTATGAATGGCCCTAAAACATGACTTCAAAGGGGGGCTTTGGGTCATTCAGCCTGCAAGCTGGTTAACCCTTTCTAACCATGCATCACAGATGCCCTTTATTTCCTTTCTCCAGTTAGTCTGTGCACATGACTCCTTCCTGCACGTCCCCAACGCACGTGACACCCACCCCACCCAGACACTCTCCTCCTCCCTGCCTGGGATCCTGAAGTGGTGGTATTATATGATGCACCTGGGAGTGGGAGAATAAGACTAGAGCATCCCGCTGTTCAGACCATGCTGCCTTATTGAATATGGCAGATGAATGATACGCTGGTCACTTCAGATTGGATAAAGAATTGGGAGCTGGCTGCAGGCTAATTTAGAACCCGTGCCCAGATACCCTCGCTGCCGATGGTAGTGAAGACATGGAGTGCCTGGGCTGCTCTCTGATGAGTAACAGGAACTGGGTGTGAGTGTAAAGCTTCTGGCCTTAGATCTGTGTCCAATTCAGAGCAGGAGAAGGAGGGACAATATTATTGACAGCTCAATGTTTACCCAAGCTCTAACGCCAGCTGAACCAGACCAGAGATGAGGATGCACTCCCAGTGTCAGGGTAAGCCTCCAGTAGCCCAGGTCCACTGCCCCTCCATGTTGGCATAATATGGAAATGCGATGTGGCCAAAGTGGGTTTAGCTGGACTGTCTCTAAGCCACATGTGTGTCACCTGACAAATCAGAGCCATTTTCAGAGCTCCTGCCGTGCTGTGGAATTGACCTGTATTGAGCAGCATTAACAAAGCGCTATGGTGATCTGTGCTCACAACCCTCCTGCTCCAGCTAGCTTGTGCTCTGTGCAGTGTAGCCACTCCTCAGGGTTTAACTGTGTAGTGGGATTTCACGTTGTCGGTGCTTTTTGGCGCATTGGCTCCGCTTCTCTTCCCCCTCAGCCATCAGCCAGTTTTAGGAATCATCCTGTTTTTGTTTTGTTTTTAAAAACAAAAAAAAACCCTGAATACAGGGCTCTAGTGATGTCTGATGAGATTTAATCTATTTCACAGATTAACTCGTAAATTACTTTGCATGCCTTTGAAGCACTGCCCTTGCTTCTCAGTTCTGCTTTGGCAAGGCTTGTGGCTAAACTGAATCTGCCTCACGCTGGGAAGAGAGTTTGGGGTTTCTTTATCTTTGTGGTTTTTACCTCTTAGAAACTTCGAAGTGATGAAGGATCTGTGCCAGTTGGGAAAAATTGGGCATCTGGCTAATTAGAACCATGTGCGCTAAGCGTTTATTGATGAGTGAAATGATATCTTCAGCACTAATTACTGCTTTGTTCTGTCACTAACTAGATTAACAAGCTTTAAAGATAAAATTGTAAAACGTGAATTCTATTATGAGAACCACTGACAAGCACTCCTCATATCAAACTCTCTTCGACTTGATTTCTTTTTTCCTATAGCTAAACTGTTTGTAGTGGAAGCTTCCTGCAGCTCCTTGCTGCCCCAGGAGTAAATACAATAACAAGCTGGAACAACCATTACTTCTAGGTTGCCTGGTCATCTCTCAACGTGACTGGAGTGCTGGCAACAAAGCCAGTACTCCAGCCATTTCAGATGATTCTTTGGAATGCTATCATTTTAATGCAAAAGTGCTGCTCAGCTCTGCTCATCATGGGCTACTTAGCACAATCTATTGGCTATCACTTGAGGTAAAAATCAGAACTGATTTTTAAATACAGCTCTATTTAAGCACAGGACTTGGTCTAGCAACGTAATCCTTGTATGTTACATTGGTCTTTGCAAAAGATGGATCTTAAGGAAACATTCAGCGCTTACCCTCCAAACTTTAGAAGGGTGAGAAAGAGGTTTCCAGATAGCTCTAAATCTTGTAAGTGGCTATTTTTTACAATAGGTTGACACAACTCAGAGTAACCTCCCTCTCCCCCCACCTCCAGACTTTGGGGTGTTCAACTTCCAGATTGGAGTCTTACAGCTCAGACTCACAGCTGGTTCTTACCAAGGAAATTCCATACGTGTTGGCTGCATGCCTCTACTCTGGAAAGATGTCTTCACCGCTCAAGTCTTATTTGTCCATGTTCATTTTATTTTTAATTTTACTATTGCAGAGTCTTTTGCTAGATTAGTCACATGCTCTGTAATGAGAAACTGGCATTTAAAAATAAATGAAGCAACTTAGTTACTGCTACCATGCTGTCAAACTTGCCCTACAGATGCACTGACCCCAAGGCAATGCATGTCTATTTCAGTTCTTTCTGCCTCCGCCCTGAAGAGCTACCAACTCAGTGTCAGATTAGCCAGCTGATTTTCTGCATGTTCTATTTCCCACCTATTCCTCCAGCAAATCACTGGGTGCACTTCGTGTGCTTCAGAGCAGTGTATTCTAAGGTAAACAGATAGCTTTCCCCTCAGGAGTACCGAACCTTCCCCTCTAGGAAAGTATTTACACAGGTTCTTCTGAAGCTTATCCCCTTCAGAGCTTTATCAAGTGT
Organism: Gopherus evgoodei; assembly: GCF_007399415.2. Taxonomy (NCBI): domain Eukaryota; kingdom Metazoa; phylum Chordata; order Testudines; family Testudinidae; genus Gopherus; species Gopherus evgoodei. Next base: position 8,027,181 of record NC_044333.1, on the reverse strand, counting down.
TTCGCATAATGAAGGGATCTGACTATTTTGTCAACTTGCAGCTGTGGGTGAAGCATCACCATTCAAAAAGCAAGCCCAACATATTTGAAGTTAGGCCCAATACCGCCACCTTTAAGGCGGACTGAAAGTGCTGTGCACAGTTCTGACTAACTGTGCAGAAATAGATGGATCACTTGCACAATTCATGCTGCTTTACAAAGAGGTACAGGCTTCTGTCACTTAGTAGCTGTGCACTTAGGAACCAGTAACGGCAGGGAACATAAACAAAAGCTACGTGCTATGCAGGGAAGTCCACTTAGAGCTTGTGGCATGCAAGTGCGTGAGTTGATGCAACAGAAGCATGTTAGCCAAGGACAACGCCTGAGGAAAACGTGTGGGATGTTGGATCCATGTAACCCAAGATCCACACCCATGAAATGTGAATGGAGTCAAGGGACCTATCTGGTTCCCTAGGCAAAAGCCTGCAGTGCTGCAGGAGATGGTGGGGGTCGAGCGGCAGCTGAGGAACTGCCCATTTCGGGGAATACTCGTCTTGTACAAATAAAATGTTTAGGAGATGTCATTGCACAGTTACAGTTTGTGCCTTAACAAGAAATGCCTGGTTTCCTTCGGCCTTCATCAGATCTATTTCTTTGTAGGATCCTCTGGCGTTCTCCATAAGACATCACATTCTTTTACAGGCAAAATGTTAATCTCAATATAGACCAAGCCTTGCTCCCATACAATCCCATCTGATGTTTAGACAACTACATTGCTTAGAGGTGTGGAAAATCTACATCCATGAGCCAAGCAGATATGCTGACCTAACTCCCAGTGCAAATAGTGCTGTGTCAATGGGAGGGCTTCTGTTGCGATAGCTACTGCCTCTCCCGGACGTGGAGTAGCTACTTTAAGATATCCTTCTCTTGGAGGAAAGCTGCTGGTCACCACATTTACCAAGATCCCAGATTAGTGTATATCTAGAGAGGATATACTCTCAGCCTTGAGCAGAGGGGGTGAATATTAGATCCATCACCCACAGGTGTCTTTAACAATTGAGGTTGGGCTGAATAGTTTTGCTTTGGTCAGGTAGGAAGACCAGCGGTTTGCACTAAACAGCAAGACTTGATTTTTCAGACATCTACGCTCTGGGAAGAGCTCCATTCAGAGCGAGGGTCTTGTGTTGCTGCCTCTTCTTACTTCATAGGGTGCTGGCACGTGCTGCTTTTTGATGTCATTGATGGCAAGGGGCTGGGCACAGTAGAAATTGCTTAATGGAACAGCCTCACCAATGAATTATGAATGGTGAAAGCCAAGATAAAAATGCATTCAGAATTTCTTTAATCATGTCACACAAACTTCTCTACAGTGTCATGGCAATCTACATTTCCACCATCTGCTTGATTTTATTCTGCCGCCACTTCTCAAATACAGAATAAAAAGTGACATTTTAAAAACAGAACACATGGCCATTTTTACAAGCCTTTGGTGCTGCAAGTGAATGCTTTAGCCTCTGGTCATGACAAAACAAAACCCATCTTCAATCACCAGGAAAATCTTTCTTTCCATAAGAACTTTAAAAGAGAAGGCTTTCTCCTGCATTCCCCCCACCCCGCATATTGGTTACAATAGCAGTATTTTCCTTCAATGTTTTAGAGTAGAAACCTATCAAACAGGTTCGTATGCACCTCAGAAATGGAAGAAGCTTTGGGGAAAGAGCACATCAGTTGATGATTTTGGTATTACGTGAGGGTACCCAGGTTAATCTTGAGAGGTTAGCTAGGAAGGGTATCCTAGGGGAGAAAGGATGCATCTTTCGCCCTCTAGGGCATAGGCTATCTTTCCAAGCTACATTGACATGGAGGGATTTTATGTTATGGCCCATCAAAGAAATTGTTGCTACGAAAAACCGAGGAGACAATCTTTCCGGTGGAGTTAATAGTGCCTTCGCTATCTGAACTGGACTCAGAATCGCTGCTTCCCGAGTAGGCGCCAAGGCCTGGGAGGATACCAATGCACACAGCTGCAGAGGGGCAGTGGACTGCAGAGCCACTCATGGAGCTGCTCCCGAGTGGAACACAAGCTGGCTTTTCTGAAAGACACATTAACAAATCATTGCGCTCTTCAAAAAGCAAGAGCATGAGCCACATGTAGCTTTTAATCAGAGAGCATAACCAGATGCTATTCATATACTACTGCCACTTGAACATTGTTACTTACCTAATACAGCTAAAGCAGCTTTGCTACACTAAGGGCTGGTCTACACTACGGGGGAAAATCGATCTTAGATACGCAACTTCAGCTACGTTATTCACGTGAATAACGTAGCTGAAGTCGAAGTATCTAAGATCGAATTATTCACCGTCCTCATGGCGCGGGATCGATGTCCGCAGCTCCCCCTGTCGATTCCACAATTCCGTTCGGGTTAGTGGAGTTACAGAATCGATATAAGCACGTTCGGAGATCGATATATCGCGTCTAGATGAGACGCGATATATCGATCCCCGAGCAATCGATTGTAACCCGCCGATATGGTGGGTAGTGAAGACGTACCCTAAAACTTCCTCCAGTAGGAAGGACCGGCGCCCCAAGCTTTTCATTACTAGTCAGTCCGGGCCTGGGAAGGCAGTATTTCCTTCTAAGACCATCAATTGGATACATTCCATGAACACTAAATGGTTCTGCTTCATATATTTGCCACATAATAACTGGGTTGGGAGAAGGCCTACTCGAGCAGTGGAATAAAGCAACGGCTCGAGCACTCCACAGCTGGTTAGCTTTTAGAATGCTGGAAACAGTTAACTGAACGGCTGACGTTTCAGAATGTGCCTTGGGGTGTAGTTAAACAGCTTACTTCCATGCTGGCTGCAGTGTCTAGATGATAAAAGCGATTCTCTCTTGGCAATAGCAGCCACAACAATGAAGACTGGAATTCAGCTTGATTCCACTTCCTTATTTTCTGGTTGCCCATAACTTTCTCAAACACATTTGTCTCAGGCTGAAACTTCCTAGGCCAGTCCACTGCCCAGAAGGGGAGTAGTTCTGATTTTGGTCAACCCTCCTGATGACCTGAGTGCAGAAGTCCCATTTTCCCCATTGCTTTGGATGACAAAACTAGTTCCCAGCTAGCTCAAGGACGGCTGAAGGAAGACATGTCTAACTTAGCTTCCTTTGTGCATCTTACTAAGATTTGAAAAGCAGGGAAATCAGTAGTTAAAAGTTTAAATTTGACCACTTTAGGCATGAACTCCCCACTCCCCCACCCCCTTCTTAAGCATACTCCTGCTGTGAGCATCTCTTTCCATGGCCTGATCTACACTTGGGGGGGTGGGGGGGTGTCGATGTAAGATACGCAACTTCAGCTACGGGAATAGCGTAGCTGAAGTCAACGTATCTTATTTAGACTTCCCTCCCATCCTCACGGCGTGGGATCGACAGCCGCGGCTCCCCCGTCGACTCCACTACCACTGCTCGCTCTGGTGGAGTTCTGGAGTCAATGGGGAGCACATTCGGGGATTGATATATCGCGTCTAGATGAGATGCGATATATTGATCCCCGATAAATCGATCGCTACCTGCTGATCCGGTGGGTAGCCTGGACGTACCCTATGGGTGAGGCCAGTGGAGCCTGTAAGCTCCAAAAAGCAACCTCACACGTGCAGGTAAGGATTAGTTTGTTAACAGCTGCTCAGCCTACATTCTGCATAGGAAGAGCTGCCAGGTCAAGTAGCCTTTAGCATAGGCCCAGGACCAAGGGACTTTCAAGTCTTGTTGTTCAAATTGTAAGTTCCCCAACACCAAACAGTTTTGGATTCTCCTTTAAAAAAACAAAAGCCAAAACCGAGCAGTAACGAAATACTGAGCACTCAGGGAAGGCAATTCCAAGCATTAAGCTCCATTCACAAAGTTCACCCAACCACAGGGCACATACTTGGTCAGGATGTTATTTATTTGGACACGTCATGTGGTTGAGTTATCTTAACTCCTGGGATTGCCCAGCTCCTTGAGTAGTTAGAATTTCACTGCTACCTCATTTTGCACCAATGCTACCTTTTGTTGGCAGTTGTGTTTACATAGGCACTACAGATTATAGTGCTTGTGTGGCAGAATTTTATGAAGCCTTAGTTTAAAAAATCTGAAGTGAAAGGGAACTAAACTGCTAGGGATCCTGTGTTCATCCCCCTGAAAACTGGGGCTGCTATCCGACTCTGTCCATGAATGGTCATTTTCCATACAAAAGCAAAATATCCCTTGGCTGTTTGCAGAGAACCCCATAGCCCAGACCAATGGCCCTCTATGGTCAAATAGTAAACCTCCATGGTGGAGCCTTGTCTTAAGCATGATTGCACTGCTGTAAGTTCCTAAATGGCTGCCAGGTTTGTCCTACCCAGAACAAAGGTATTTAGGTACCTATCTCTGGGAGTTAGGTGCCTAAATATCTCTGAGGCTTTGGACTTCCAAAGCCACAATGACCATCTATTGCTTTGCAAAGCATTTGGAAATACTTCGGAGTACTATGAAAAAAAAAATCTATATGCAACATAGTCCAATTAGTTTCAGTCTTGGAGAAAAATAAGAGCCCTTATAACAAATAACACTGGCAAATAAGTTATGACTTCCCAGATATAAACCACTCTACATATCAAACTCCAAGGCTAGAACGCACCTTGATTCTTGTCATTGTCGGTGTCTAGTTTCAGTCTCTTCACACTGTTACCGCCTTCTGAACTGTAAGAGAAAATGGAGTCACCTAGTTTGTCAGAAAACAGTCACTTTATAACTGCAAAAATCATAAAACTACATTTGCCTTGAATGCCAAAGAGAATTCCAGCCCACTACCTTGATAATTTTGTTGCTAGCTGGGAAGGATCACTAATATCCAGACATTCAGCATACTGCCTACTCTGTATTCCCATCCCTTGCCAAGTTAGGCAGTAGAAATCCAGATCTAGGAATCAAAGCCAGGTCTCTTGTATGGGAACACAGCATTAGTGGCGGGGTTGCCAACCTAGCTGAGACTATTAACCTTGAAACAGTGAAGAATTTGTGTGCAAGAAAACCCCCAAATAAGTTTGCATCTCTTTATACTGAGAGACAGCATTCATCTCACCAAGAGAATACAAGCCTGCTTACAAAAAATGGGATCTTCCTTCAGATCTGTCACTTCTGTACTCCTCCAAATGCTTCTGATTAGAAAAATCATTCCAGTCACCCCTTCGCTAGTCAACTTTCCTGTAGAGAAGTGCCTGCTGTCCCTGAGGGGGGATAGCACATGGGCAGAGCAACTGTCTAAGTGGGAATTGTTAAGCAACATTATGTAGCACACCAACAGTAAATGTGAAGATGTTTCCCCTTGATCTGAGGGGACAGTGAAGCCTCTCCCTGCATCAAAAAGTTAGTCACAAAATAAACCTGCAATAATACATGTCCATTTATTGGTAAGGAAAGTCTTTAATGCCTAGACAGATGTTAAATCGAGGCATCACTTAATCTCAGCTAGCCTGAAATAGAAGAAAAAAGTGACTGATTTCAGAAACGTCTTAATGTCAAGGCACTGACATGTCAATTTTGAAACTCTTTTCAAATAGATGCCATCTGCAGCCATCAGATATGCCATCAAGCAACATGCCAGAAATTGCTGCTTAGATGCCAACGGCTAGGGAGAAAAATAGCTCTTTGGGTGCCAGCTACCATCCAAGTTTTGTTCCCTTGTAAAAACCGGTCCAAGTTGTACATCATGGATTGGAAGAGGAGTTTTGAGATATCCCTGTACTGAATTTACCAAAGCCAGCTTCCTAGATTATGGGTTACTATTTCACTGGGGATGAAATACTCACCACAAATCAGAAGCATCTGAAGGAATCTCCTATAACTTCAACTACAACCAGGTTCAATCACCAATATACTTCTAGATGCTAATTAACAACAGTCAGTTATCAGATGGACTGTTTGATTGTCTTTGGGAAGTGAGGCTAGGTCTGTGCTGCCACTAGTGGTGTAATTTGCAGTTCATGTAAACATACCTGTGGTAGCTTCAGTCTAGAGAGCTCGCTAAGACAGCCTTGAGGATGCGGCAGAGCTAGCTAGCCATGTGAATACATACCCCGGGGGCTTGCACAGCCCACAGTGCCACATCCTCACTGATCATTTTAGCAAGCTAGCCAGAGTGGGTGTGTCTATGTGAGCTGCAAGTCACACTTCTGGTTGCATTTCCATAGCCTGCACGCACGGTCATAGTCCAGTTCTTACAGGACAGTTGTTCCCATTACACAATATTGTAATGGGTAGCGAAGATGGGAATCTCAAAGAAGCGAAACAGTGAACGGGCCACTGACATAAAACTGCCCTATTCCTTGGGAGGCGAGGGGTTTGCAACCACGCTGTCAAGCCAAACTGGTGGAGAACAAGAGAAGCTTGCACATTACCCTCAGGAGCAGATTGTCCCAATGAGTTACACCAAGAGTCAAAATTATGCAATTAGGTATCAATAAAACAAGCTGATGTGATGCAAATCATTTGACTCAATACAAGTGGCATGAATAAGATTGAAAATGGGCCATTTTCAGATCCAAATATAGGATTTAATGACACTGACACCGTCTGAGATGATTGAAGCCTTGTCTGGTTGAATCATTAGTTTCCCCACAGTCTGGGAGACTTACAGAAACATGCTAATCCCCCTCCCTTTGCTAAAGTTCACACCTCTGACAGTCTCCCAAAGGCAGCTTTTGGCCTGCCTCACTCCATACTGCTAACTCCGTTCCTTTCCTTGTGAATTTATAGAGGTGTGAAACTAACCTTCTGTGTTTCACAGCTCCTGCCAACAGCTTTGCCTGAGAGAACTTGTTCTTGTTTTCTACTGACTTTACAGTGAGTTTCTTCTCTGATTCCTTCTTTGGGTCTGTGCTGATGCCCACTTTGGCGAGAGTGCTGTGAATTAACAGTTAAGGATCAACCAGGATGTGCGAGAGGACAGTTCCTCTGCATTACATTCAGTCTGGCCTGCTGACGCTGATGCGGGTTCATTCGCAGCTTGAGGGCCTCATAATCCTGTGCAAGCCTGTTGAATGGCATTAAGCAGGTACCTCATGCCAGCAGTGTGAGACCCTTACCCTCAGGAGCTGGCGCAGGTTTCCCATGCCAGGCCTGTTCCTGGAGGACTCGCAGGCAGAGGGGGATGCAGGCTATAGTGGCAGATGCATAGTGGGAATTCTCCTCATCAGCTACTTCAGGATAGCAAGGGAAGGACTTTGTACTGGGCCAACAAGCAGTGCTCTTGGCACCAGAGGAGCTACCCTATAGGCCTGTGTCCTCTCTTGTTTTTAAAAAGCTTGGGAAAGGTGGAGGGTGCAAGGGGAAAAAAGTGCAAGCACAAGATGACATGGGACCTCCTGTCACCCCCTGGGCCCAGACACTTTTGTTACAGACCAGCTGTTTCCCAACCCAACCTTTCCGAAGGAGAGAGAATTAATTAGTGGGCCCAATTCTCCTCCCCACTTTGCAACCATGCAGCACCAGGAGAATTCATCCCACTCGGTCTACCATAAAACAGAACAAATTAGCCTTACATATCACAAGGCCTTCTTAAAAATTCTCTCCTCCCTTTATGCTGGCCTCATTACTGGTCACACAGCAGGCTCCTTACTTTATGGACAGTCTGAAAATTAACCCTGCCAGGTTGGAATATGGTTGGACTAAGAGTCAACCAGACTTTGAAGAACCAAAAAGCTAGAGTGAAGGAATCTTCTTTCTTACAGAGAATTTTGTAGCAGTTTGTCCTCAACATGTGGACAAGGCAGATGATGATTTGTTTCAGTGAGACTGTAAACTCTTTGGAGCAAGGATTGTGTGTACCTGTGCATGGTGAGCACCCAGTATAATGGGGGCCCTGAACACAATTAAGGCCTCTGCGAACTACTAATGCAAAAGATCGAGGGCCCAGAAGTTCCCTTCCTCAGTGAAATACAAACATATTGGCTGGTCAAGTACAAGTGCCTTAAACCTGTCTGTCCTCATATACAAGTAATAAAGTAATAATCTTAAAGGACAGGTCATCCCATAAAACATATATTACATCTTCAAATGCCCCGCCATGGCTTATAAGCACCACAACCCTGTTAAGAACAACTCTGCCATAGAAATACACACATTCTCTTTGGCCTAATTTCTCTTCTTTATGCTGCCCCCACTGTTAACGAGTAGCATCACATATCAGTTCCTGCAACGCCCACAGAGGAAATTAGTAGCCTATAACAGAACATTTGAAAGGTGGGATGCAGGTGCAACCCATAACGAAGTAGGCAAGTCTGGATAGGCCTCAAGGGCTGGCTTTCGGATGTTAAGCCACACCCAAGAGTCTGCAGAAACACTACCTGGTTCTCTTCCTATGGATAAGTCCAGTTTGGCAGCAGCTGGGCTGATAAAGGACCCATTGGAAAAATAACCTCCTCTCCCACCTCCCCCATTTCCTTGCTGCTACTAATGCATTACTCTGGTATTTATGGGGACCTGAAAAACTTTCTGGAAAGTTTTATAATTGCACCTACAAAAACAGTGTAACCTACAAGTTTACAAATAAAAAAAAAATACTCTTTAACTCCAGTATCAGTTCCTTCTTTGACTACAATTCCCTGAAAAGCGGACAGCACAAATTCATATAACGACACAAAAATCTGAGTTGCCCAAATAAGTGAAAGACAACATCAGCTGTTTCAGGGAAGACACAGGACACAGTAAACTTCAAACTTGGCAGGTCATGTCAGTCAAGTGGCAGCAGATGTGCAAATACTTTCTTTTAAAGTGTATTTACACACATACTTTGGAGATTTTGAACATCTGTTTTAAAGCTTTGTTTTAGGCTTTCTAGTTCATAATGTGGGTCATTCCTTATCTGATTTTTCCAGGGACATAATTACTATCAATAAGCCAGTCTGTCATATTTGTGATTTTCTTCCCCCCTCTCAACAAACAAAACAGCCACTCCTAACTGTAGCTAAGTGACTTTTTTTTTTAAAGGCATGGAACAATGGTGCCATCCTGTGGCCACTTGCAGTAATAAATGCTCTCTCTAGCCAGGCAGAACCTCTTTAAAAAGTTTCATGTTCTAACATGTGGTTCTTTTCACTTATGTTAGCGAGGCTGGCTCCTCTTATCATATTTCTATTGCTGTATTATACCTGAATACTAGGCTAGCTAAAGCCATTATGAGCAAGCTGAAGTGTAATTTCTAGCTACAGATTCCATGGCAAAGGATGCTATTTTGCAAACATTTCAACCCTACCTCCAAAATCCTCAGCCCACTAACTAAACATCCATTTGGAGAGACTGATACACCCATTGCTGGTTTTAGCTCAATTAGTTCTATGGGCAGAAGTTCCCATTGCTGGATTGACATTACAAGCAAAATTACTTTTCCCTCCCATAAAGCTATGTAAAACATATGTACAGAGCCTTGTGTTAATCCTGGATACAAGCATGAAAACAGTTGTCCTACAATATAGTTTAATGCTAGCATTATGGGAGAGATGACTAGCAGGACTTCCTTTCCAGAGAGCTCTAAGATTATATGGATATTTCCCCTCTCATGCTTTTCATTTGTCTTTTGTCTAAATAGATGGCAAGTGCTTCCTGAAGGATCTCTCTCTCGGTATGTTTGTACTGTGTCTAGCACAATGGGCCTTCATCTCAGCTGGGGCCTCTAAGGCTACTGTACTACAAATTAGTAAAGCAAATGTGTTTAGCTTTGCTAACACTAATTTACCAGTGTTTACAAAACTATTTCTAAGAAGCATAAAAAATAATACAGGCAGACAACTAAAAGTTCTTTATCAGAGAAAAAATGAGCAGTCACTTACTTCTGCAGTACAGAAGCAGCAATGTTTAATATACACACCCCTACAAACATCACATACCCTTAAGTTTTGCTTTGTGTTGAACAGAACATTAAAATACAAACCTGAATTTTACTTTTAAAAAGTAAAAAATGGTTGAGATTTCAAAGCAATGTAGAAAGAACGAGGAGTACCTGTGGCACCTTAAGAGACTCACAAATTTATTTGAGCAGAAGCTCAAGACTAACACGGACTATCACTCTGAAACCTGTCACAAAGCAATGTAGGCCATTTAGACACATCTTCCATTAAAAGTAAGCATCTAAATCCTCTAGAATGCTTTGAAAGTCTCAACCACTGTCTGTAGCCAATATGTATTCATGACTATCAAGTTATGAGCTATAAGACAATGCAATTAGTTATTTCAGTTTTCCTAATACATCTGCACGCCTTGAGCTAGCACAGCCAGGTAACCCTCAGTCTAAGTCAAGCTTAATTTTAGAGAAACCCAGAACATTCACAACTTACCTAGAGACAGAATTAGTTAAAGCAGCACCCATAACTGGAACCCTTTCCCAGCGTTAACCGTGGGCTTTGGGGGTTATGAGCTGGCCATTTCAATTCCCACTTCAGGCAACATTTTATCTGACAAACTACACCTGGAATCCATTTTTTCTTTTAAAATTACTTTCAAGGTCTAAGCATGTTAAATCATTCAGAGACAGTTTCATAGGGTGGTGTCACCTTTTTCACCTATTACAGTGCATACATGGAAGGAGAATATTTGAGCCACCTACTGATCTTAGTCTGTGCTATGGGCTGGTGCCTTTGCGTAGCTTAAACTGAATGTAATGCTGGGGAAGTCTGATGTAATGACCAAAGCAATGTTTTTGATCCACTTCTTTTTGACAGGAAGGACTTAAGGGCAGGGACAATGGCATCCTACCATAGTCACACACTTCCTAATAATCCATTTACATCTCACACTGCAGAAAGGATCTTCCATTTAAAATTCCATGCCACCATCTAAAAGTAGCTTAGCTTAAACTTCAAGATGAGCCACTTGGAGTTACTCAATCTGCCAGGAAACTGAAACAAGATGCTGAAAATTGCATTTGCAATTTTCATGCCAAATATGGGGTGAAAGGCTAAAAATTTTCATTGACAGTATCAATAAACTTAGGACATGGATTCTACAATTTGTAGTATATAGCAAGGCCTGTCGATGCAAAAACAGATGATACTTTAAGGCTGTAAAAGCTGAGCTTACTGATACCTAAAACTCTGGAAGATACACTGCCCAGTAAGGTCAGGGGTCAATTACTTAGCTAAGACTCCTTCTAGGCTAGCATGATTCACTGTTGGACTTGTTTGACCTGGCTAGTGCAGTCAACTCTATGCTGTGGAAGCAGCTGCCATGCACATCCCAATATTCAGCACACCCTGAAGCAGCTGTGGTAGAAACTAAATATATCCCGTGAATCATCAGTCTGAATAAATCGAAGGAAACATCTATATGCAAACGTGCCCGCTATGTCCCACATTAAGTTTTGTGATTTCTAACTGTACTCGCATCATTTACAAAAAGAGGAGTTGGGGCGGACTGGCACATCCTACCAAGTTAGATGTTGGCGGTTCCCGTCTCATGGATAAGCGATGAATTTCCAATAAAATATTATCTTAGGACATCTTTATATAAAGCCAGTATCAACCTGATTCTCTCCCCACTTCATTTGCCTACTTTATTCCTTCTGTGTGGAGTTTGACCCACCTTGTTCTGCCTCGAGCCTCCTCTAATCCCCCTGCTAACTTTCACCCAAGTGTCAGAGTTTGCACATCACCCACGATTACTTAAGCATAATGGGCTTGATCATGACCAAACAGAAAGGGAGGAACCATCAGCATCTTGGTAGATGAGAGGAATCAATTCTCTTCTTTCAACCTTAAAGGCAGTCAAAACTAGCTCAATGCTTTGCCATATGTGCAAGCCCAAGCCCAGTCTGAGGCCCTGAGATTGTTCCCAGCATGTTGGTCTGGCGAAGGATAGAAACGCTGAACCCTCAGGCTAGGAGAAAAAGAGCACCCCAAGTTGCACTTTTCCATGAACAGCCTTAAATATCGCAAAAGCAATAGAAAGACAATTCAATAGCTACTTCAAACAGTTTGGCTATTTTAAACCTGTCAATGTACATCTGAAGAAAAAAAACAGCTTGGTGAAAGCAGATCTGCTTTTTAAACTAGTGCAGGATAAAGCAGAGGTTGCAAAAAGGGAAAGCCCATCCTCCTCTATACATCCTCCCTTTCTATCCTTGTAGCAGTGTGAAATACCAGAAGATAACAGCAATTAGAAGGAAACAGGAGTGCACAGAAAAATTTTGAAGACATGACCAAAAAACCTGAGATTCTGAGAGATCCAAAATAAGAACAAAACAAAGCACTTCAGAGGCAGATCATCATCATGTACACTTCTGTGTAGAAAACTACTTTGCAGGAAAAACAAGTGTGTGGACATCGAAGTCTGATTGCAGCACAACCCAACTGTAGCTCCCTGTCTTATAACCTTCTACTCAGACCAGTGGCGAATCATTTCAATGCAAAGGATATTCTGTATTCATTTAGTTCTTTCAGATCATCTTCTCTTCGTTGCTTTTCTATTAGCGCTTGTTGCCGAGACACCTCATCAAGGAACTTTGTCTCATCTTCATCTAAGCCTCTTACCATATTTTCTGAATAAAGCAAAGCAAAAATTAAAAGCCATTTAAGAAACTGGAAGAGTGGAGGACCATGCAACAGTACTTTTCATCCAAGGATTTCAAAAGGTAGATAATCATCCACAGGTATTTTACAGGTAGCATCTATAGTGCCACTAAAGCAGAGAGAGGAAGCGATCACTGGTAGGGTAGGAAGTAGTACCCATGGCTACTATCAATTCTCTCTTCTAACCAGTAGATCATGCTGTCAGTTTGAAACAAAAAAAAGTAAGCATATATCAGACCCTTCAGAAAACAAACCACCCAAAAATCAGCTTGTTTTTCTAACTAATGAGAGAGAACAAACTTCTCCAGGCTAAAGATTTTCTAATCAATGGGTTTCCAGATTAGCAAAGCTGAGCTCCCAAATATATTCAAATCCAGGGCTTGTCTACACTCAAAATGCTGCAGCTACACTGCTGAAGCACTTCAGCGTACTACCTATGCCAATGGGAGGGGCTCTCCCCTACGTAATCCATCTCCTCAAGAGGCGGTAGTTGGACGAATTCTCCAATCAACTATGCGCTGTGTACAGGGGAACTTAGGTCAGTTTAACTCCATGGCTCAAGGATGTGGATTTTTCACACCCCTGAGCAACGTAGTTGTGCTGACCTAATTTTCTAGTGTAGACCAGGCCTCAGACACATGTTTTTGAACAAAGCAAACACATGCTCAACCACATTTATAAACACAGTAAAAGCTAAATTAGCTAAATGTATCATGTTTAGCTATCAGTGTATTAACTCTCTAAATTTCCATTCTGGTATCCTATGTGCTCTTCCAAGTAGGGTACAGATAGCTTTTTAGAAGGTTCTTTAAATCTCTTGTTATGCAAAGGATAATCACTCCATCAAAGCCACACATTATCAGAGAGCTAATGAAAGGCTTAAAAAAAGCAAAGCCTGCAGTGTCTGTGGCCAGACTGAAAATTCTCTTCAGTTACAGCAACTGGCCAAAATTCACTGGTTTTATCTTCATGAAGGTTTAATTCCTCAAGATGATTTTTAGGACCTTACACATTTAAGGGTCATATTTTGTCCTCAGATAAAAGTCCCACATAACTTCAAAAGGCAGGGCCTGAAAAATCTGATGAGTGGCAAACTTCAGGAAGGGTGGGGCCTCAAAGTTAATTTTGTTGAATGTAAGGCTTTAATTTTAAAAGTTCCAGTTCTTACAGTTGTGAAGAATATAGTACTGCTCCCTGAGTCTCCAGACCGATAGTCTCCAATGTGTCTGCTACTGCTCAGAGTTTTCCTCAGAAGCAACAGCAAGTGATAAGACACTAGTCAGGTTCACTGGTCCCATTCTGACTGACTGCAAGAAACTGACAAGAACCTTAGTTTTACTCAGCAGGAGCTTGGTATATACAACTATAAGCAGCAGCTGCCAAGGCAGTAGTGGTTGTTCCTAGATCTTACTGGTATCTCTCTCCTATGAGTCAACGTTTATCTGGTACGTGAGTCTTCTGAATAAACTTTTTAAACTCCAATCAAGGGCAGCATTTAGCCCCAAGATAACTGTCTACCAAAAATATATATAGCTTACCAATGAGCATGTTGAAAAGAATGGGTACTTTTCCCCAGCATTATCAATCAACAAGATGTGTGTGTCAACAGCACTTTCCTTTCTAGTCAGCCTACTCCTGCTACCCAGTGCAGTGATGCATCTCAGTCCAACATTTAAGCTATATTGAATTTTTTTCTGAAATGAAATTGAGCTGTCACAAATACAGCATAATTGGGCAAGAGAAAGAAGCTGGTTTAGATATGAGACAGCTACAAGGAGCCTTTCACCCCTAGGTCACTGCTGACAAACTAGCAGCTATTTGGTGGCCAACATGAAATGATCTGGTTGTCTGTCAGTTCCCAGTAGAATTGTTTTTTGTCACAACTGGCATCCTTGATAGCAGTGTCAACACAGGTACCCAGGACTGAATCTGAATGGAAACTAAATTCTTCTCTTCCATGTAAAGACTGTCCCACTGGCATTGGGTTTGAGGGATGTCCATGGGGAAGAATGAGGAAGCTTGCATAGCTGCTGCCCTTACTTTATGTGTACTGTGCCTTATACAACTTTTACCAGCGCTGCATTCATTCAAGACCTCAGAAGGGAGATTGCTTCCAAGCACACAAACACCTCTGCGCTCAGCACTGTTCAGAAGGGAAACAGAGCACAATGACAGTTCAGCAGAGTTGTAGTAAAGTATCCTTCTTTTAAAAGCACCAGAGTATTGGCAATGAGGTCTTTTTCTGGTTGTTTTAGAAGCAGCAAATCCTGTAAGGAAGTCTGATTCTGTGCAGTCCTAATATATCGCCTATATTCTGTCACTTACAATATGAGGTTTCCTGAACAATCAGAGAAGCAAGATACTGTTACTATGTTTATTTGTTCTATCTTCTTCCAGCTGCTTATATCTGCTTCATATATTGTATACACAAACACATAAAGTACACTGGGTATTTAAGAAACCATGTTTATGTTTACATTATAACTAGAACTACTCAAATTAAATTACAGAATTTTGTTAAGAGTCCAAAGCATTTTTCATTTCATTGTGTTATGCAATGGCCCAATTTTCATTTTCTAGGTTTCCCCAAGGATTTTTAAAATGTTTAAAACAAGAATTAACTAGACTTGAAGAACAATCCCACCATGTGACTCTGCCAACCAATCAAAATTGACAATGCAGAAAAATGAAAACCCCAAAAATCTATTTGAAAGACAGGCTACATTTTCTCATGAAGATTTCTGTTCAAGATTTTATTTAATGGAAAGTTGTTGTTTTTTTTTAAAAAACTTTTTAAAATGTTCTGTTTTCAGAAGATGGCCAAATATTGATAAAATCTGTTTATTTCAAAAATGTTCAAACTTGCTCATTACAGCTAAGAATAAGTCAACATATGTGTATTGCTCTCAGGGCCAAATTCTGCTCTCATATGTCCACACAATTCCTATGAAGTCAATACACGTTGGGCACACGTATGGTAGAATGTGTGCCTTAATGTTAGACTCCCCCCCCCCCCCCACCCCACAATCTGTGTCAGGCCAACAGTCCCCCATACTGAGGTAAATTGGTCATAACTCTCTGGAGCCACCAATACTGATTTTAAACCAATCAAGCCTTCCCATCATTCCTCTAAAAAGCAATTTCATTATGGACAGGATCCTAACAAGCACTAGAGATCAATTGCGCTATTCAAGGCAGTGAGCACCATGCATGGCAGTGCTGGTTCTAACAGAGCACTGTAACATTATGCATCTATTAAGGACAGAGAAAGAAAAATTTAATTTGATGTGGCAACAGCAGGGTAGAGATTTAGGCAGAATGTAATTACTCAAACTGGGGTTTGCCCAAAGCCTGAGCCTTGCACAGAGTACCATATGCTCTTTAAAGCACCTCAAGCGGTCAGGGCATCTCTTTTAAATGTCTGAAAGATTAAATCTCTAACTACTGTTTGTCCCCTTTCACTCTGGAGCACTGGTTCAAAAGAACAATCTAGAACGGACTCAAACATCATTCCTGTAGCACCTGACTTCAAGCTCTCTTACCCAACTTCTCATTTTTCCTTAGAACAGTGGTTCCCAAACTTGGTTCGCAGCTTGTTCAGGGTAAACCCCTGGCGGGCCGCGAGACGTTTTGTTTACCTGGAGCGTCCTCAGCTCCCAGTGGCCGCGGTTCGCCGTTTAAACATTAGACCACTCCCCGTGGTGTTTTGTTTGAAGCACAGGATGGGGAGTCAGGAAAACTGGGTTCCATTTCCAGCTCCACTACTAATTCCAGCATCCTTCTGCCTCAGCTTCTTGAGCTGCATAATCTAATTCCATACTTCACAGGAATGTGAGTTTTGATGGACATTTTTAAGTAACTTTTAATTCCTTACATGCCAAACGCTCTCTTAATGCAAATAATACTGTGCATATTTTAGGATCCACTGCAGAAGTACGATCTACGCATTTGATCATTTTCCAAGTGACCGTGATGTAAGAAACCAATGCTTTGAAAAAGAACAAATAAGGCATCAGACAGGAAAGAGCTATCCATCTGGCCTCGTATCTCAAAGTTACCAAAGATGTGGCACTTTTCTGGGCTTCAGCTCAGAACAATAACTTGCTGGTGCTTACTGAATTTAAACTGCTCCTCAAACTCTTGCTGTTTCTTGTCTTTCTGTTCCTGGAGTCTTTCATATAGTGATCGTGGATCATACACCTCCTCTGGGCATTCTGAGAGACAGGAAGAGAGCAAGAGACAAGAACATACCTTAGATTATTTTTTTTATTATTTTTTAACAAGCAAGCATGGCTTTTAATCCCCCGCCCCCCCGCGCACCCCTTAAAGCTTTTAAATAATCTCACAAGCATAGCAGCTGGTTCCTTTGATTTTTGTACAGACAGTTACATATTCTTTGGCTCTTTCCTGCAGTTACCAAACTATATCCCAATACCTTCTGGGTCCTCAGGTTTTCGAACCTTCTCCCATTCTTCCTGTCTTCTCTTCCGCCGCTCATCTAGCTCCGATTCAGACACAAATCTTTTGTTAATTACAAGGTCAGCAGTGCCATCTCCTCCATCCATTGTGGAACAGCCTGTCCAAAAAAGATACATGGAAGAGAATACTGATACTGGAGGCCAGATTCCAGTTTCAGCTGCATAAGGAATACTAGAAATAGAATGTTGCACTTATGAGCAATAAAGATCCTTCAAGATACATAGGGTATAGGAGATAAGAGTCTGACCCCACGAGCTGAAAAACATAACATTAAATATTAACTCAACATAAAAATGAACATAATTCACCTTGATTCCAAAGTGCCACTTGTAGGACACCTTTAGTAAGAGAGCGAGATCTATTAGAGTCCATCACAGAACCCAACTCAGTAACAGCAGATAGATACTAAACAGATACTATACTTTCTCTTGGTCAAAAGGGGATTAAAAAAACCTGTTAAAACAAACTGGTTTATAGAGAACCTCAAAACCATTTAAACAAGATACAAAAATATTTGCCTATTTCAGGCAGGCAAGGCTGTCCAACACTGCCCATTATAAACCCTACTTTTAGTTGCTTATAAAGCTTTGCCACGCTTCAACCATTTGGGCTGAAATTTTCCATGCCAAATGTCTGACTCATGTGAATATTTTGTTGTTGTTTTTAAATTTCAGCCAAAATGCTTCATCTGTTTCCAAGGATGAGGTGATCCGATAATTTTTTTTCAGTCTGATTTTCCCCTCCTAAATCTAGAAAACTGCACACCAAAACCTATGTTAAAAGAACATTAATGTTGCTATTGTCAAGCACTCAAAAGTTAGGAAATGCCACAATTAAGACTGCCTGTGGGTTAACAACACTGCAGACAGGAGTTTAATGTACACTTTACAAAAAGACATTTTAAAATGTAATCAAACTATTTCTGTTTATATTCAGGGTTTTTAAATCCATTTATGAAAAAAAAAGTTTTGGACCAAAGATGACCCTGCTAACCCAGCCCCTAAAACTGACACATGAAAGTAGTCTCTTCCTACGTCTCAGCAAAAATTTAAAAAGCAATAGATAACATTGAAATGAGGCTGCCTACTACTTAAACATCATTTTCTCTACAAAAATACAGTTCAGAACATTATGAATGTAACAACAAATTAATGAACATTGTCAAAGAAATTAAGTCTATTTTATGGTGCATTATATATGCTCTTTGTTCATGTCTCACTGAATCTTGTACATTAACAAGTAATTCGCAATCGGATTTCCTACTCATTAGCACTAATTGAGGTTCTGCTATAGTTATCAGTGCCACTGTAAGACTGATGTCCGTAAGGAATTTCCTGTAATTAGGGCTTAGTTGGTTTCATTTTGAATAGAGGCTTTCCCAGTGACCAGCAGCAGTATTCAGTGACAAGGGAGAGACATTTCCCTCCCACCCCCACCAGTTTTCACCCATACAAAAGTCACAATGCTTGGCCATCATGCAAGTGACATGCTTTACAAGTGTTAGAGTGATCCTCCTCGAAGAGAGTTAATTAACTTGACATCAAAAGTCCTACTCCCAGTTTAAACCCATGCAATATATTACAAGCCTCGAAGTTCAAAATTTATTCTGCCAATATAAAGTTATGCCCCTAATCCAGATATTTATAGCTCTGTATTCTAGAATGATACATAAAACTGATGCATGTGTAAGATTGTTCATAGAATAAATCTGTTGCTATTACTTAGATCATGCCAGCAACATGCTGGGTTTAACCTCTGTGCTTCAATCTCCCCATCTGTAAAATTGACATAGTCCTGCTTTTCCTCTTTTCTAACATATTTTGGTGTCTACAGACGCAAACCATCATGTCAGTGCTAAGTATTCTCTATTTGGAGCCCAATCCTGCTTGCACTTAAACCCCTGGAAATAGAATCATAGAATATCAGGGTTAGAAGGGACCTCAGGAGGTCAGCTAGTCCAACCCTCTGCTCAAAGCAAGACCAATTCCCAACTAAATCATCCCAGCCAGGGCTTTGTCTAGCTGGGCCTTAAAAACCTCTAAGGAAGGAGATTCCACCACCTCCCTAGATAACCCATTTCAGTGCTTCACCACCCTCCTAGTGAAAAAGTTTCCTAATATCCAACCTAAACCTCCCCTACTGTAACTTGACCGAGCCCTCCTGAGTTCCTTTGGGGAGAGGTCAGCATTTCAAGATTAGGTAGGATCAGTTTAACACACCCTTCTCCTATCACTATGGGTTCAATCTTTTGAAGAGCTGAGCCTGATATCAACTTCAGTAGCAGTTGGCCGTTATCAATTTATTATTTGTATTATAACAGCAAATACGAGGCCCAATGTGTTAGAAAGTAAGCATTTAAGAGAAACTACTGATTTGGGGTACCACATTTTTGGGTATACAACTAAAAATATATACCTTAAAATAAGCCTGATTTTCAGCAAAAGCTGAGCGTATGCCTTCTGAAATGAGGCCCTTTTAAGCTGTCTCAAGATGGGTATACAAAAATTACAAATCACTTAGGAAAGTTTAGGCTTAAATAAGTTACCCAAAGACACACAGGAAACCAGTAAGGAGGGCTGGAAGTTGAACCTATGCCCCATGGGTCTGAGTCCAGGGCCTCAACCATAAGAACATCGTTCCTTCCCTAATACATGATACGTTCTTTTTATGGCAGCTGTTCCATCTCATGAATTCCTTTTGGAAAGGGATAAAGGATTCGGGTATGTTGGTGTGGTAGGGCATGTAAGAATGTAGATGGGGTGAAGGGGCAGAGACTCAGGCTATACCTACATTTAAGGCAGTATATGGAGTACAGACACTGCACACCCAGTGCAGTATAGATGGTGAGACACTGTTTAGGCAAGTAGAGCAGAGTTCTCTACACATCTGAACCCTCAGCGTATATACCCTACTCAGTTCTCTACATGCCCAAGCAATGCCTCTCACCCCTATGCTGCTATTTTTAGCAGTGCACTGTCCCGCTGCCAGAGCCTCTCTCCACCACAGTGAAAGGCTCCCCCTGGCCAGATGTGTAACTACACACTGCAATGACAAGAGTTTAGCTGCAGACTGCCTTTCACTGCTGCATGTCATGCGTGTATTCTGTATGCTACCGCAATTTCATTAGGACTAATTGTCCAACCTAAGCGCATCACAATCCTAACAAAAATCAGTACGCTCAGAGGATCCTTTTACTCTAGGGAAATGATCTAGGTACAACAGTTATCAAAAACCAGGTTCTCTCCTCAACTGGTGCCACAGCTTAACTGTGACTTTATGTAGGACAAAAGTGTTTTCAGCATCATTATGAAAAGCATGATGAAAACATGCTCCTGGTAGCCACATCCTGCAGTACAAAGATGAAACTGCCATTTAAAAATGAAAAATTGGATCATTTTCAACGTGACTTCCATTTTTCAGCAAGATAAGTTAGCATTTTTACCTTCAGAAAGTCCAGATATTTAGATGTCAGCATATAATGAGGTTCACTCTTTCCCCTCTCTCTCAAAAAGTAGGGGAAATACAACTAACCTGCATTTGTAATACTGATGATGAAACATTGCTTTTTACTTCTATTTATTGCTACTTAATGGCCTGTGTATACTCAACAATTTTGAACAATCAGGAACGTGTACTAGTTTCTCTGCTTCCTCCTGTAAAATAGTGAGAGGCTCACTCAGTGATGTCATCTGGATGAGCTGCTGAACGATAAGTAAAGAAGATTCTTATGACAGGACTGACACTTACGCAGTATTTATACTGATGGTTACTGTTAACTCTTCAGAACAAATGGCTGTCAGAGATTTTTTCCTCACTGCTGGATCCACCGTATTTGTAGTCAAAACATTTACTCTAGCCCAAGGCATCCCCACTGCTCTGTAAGCAGATGGGACTCTTATCTGACTAGGACAGCACCAAGTTGGGTGCAATCATTCCCAGGACCAGTGCTAGAGTTTTTCGCACCCTAGGCACACGGCCATATCGCCACCCCGCGCGCCGCTCCCACGGCTCCGGTGGAGCTGCCGCAGCCATTTCTGCGGAGGGTCCGTTGGTTCTCAGCTCCGGTGGAGCTGCCGCAGCCATGCCTGTGGGAGGTCCACCAGAGCCGCGCGGGACCAGCAGACCGTCTGCAGCAATGCCTGCGGCAGGTCCACCGGAGCCGCGCGGGACCAACGGACCCTCCGCAGGCACGACTGCGGCAGGTCCACCGGAGCCGCCTGCTGCCCCCTCTCCCCCCCGGCAAAATGCCACTCCCCCCCCCCCCCCGAAAATCCTGGCGCCCTAGGCGATTGCCTAGTTTGCCTCAATGGAAGTGCCAGCCCTGATCATTCCTCTTTAACTCTTCAGAAGTCCCGCCAAGGTGTACAGCAGGGATCTACTTCTGAGGTAGTAGAGGGGGTTCTACCCATTGTCTCTGGCATTCTCCCTGCACCCTCAACACCCAAAATGGTGCACACCAAATCCGATCTCACCAGTAAAGTAACAAGAGATGAAAGGCAGGTATGAGAAATAAGTGAAGATTTTAAAGTCTCTCCAACTACCAAATTTTAAACAATTTAAACATTCTTTTAGTTCTAATTACCTCCCTCACAACTTTCATATAGAAAAATAGTGTATCAACTTCTAAACTGTTTTCTTTTCTAAACCTTTCAACAGATCTGAAACCTATAAGATATTTTTAGAAGTGCCTAGTTTAAAAACTTTATTTTAACCCTCCCACACACAATTTCTTCAAGATTTAAAGCACTGTCAGAGGGATTTCTTGGACCATACCTATTGATGTGGATTGTTGATATGGATTATATTTAAGGAACAGATCTACCTCATGCTCCCCATTTAATGTTCGACTCATAGCATAAAACAAAGCCATCAGTAATGGAAAGATAAGAGAACTGGCCTTCAAAAGCCTTGTAAATATATAAGCCAGGAACAGAAGTCTCTAATAGTCCCTCACCATCCCATGGCTGGATTTATTTCATCCCTTCAGTATGACCGGCATGCTTGATTGTTAAGCATCTAAAATCATTCACAATGCTTACATCTGAACAGAAAAGACCTGCAAGACTTGGAATCTAAACTTTGCACACTCAAGGCTCCTATTAAGTAGAAAAGTTAAGCACGTGCATAAACATCTTCAGGATCAGGACTTGGTCCGCAGGAATTGACAGCTAAAGCCTCCCCACTGGCTATAGGATTATTCTAGCCTTGATAACTTCCAGAAGATGAAGTTTGAAATATCACAATACTATACTGTTAAATTCTGCAGCAAAGAAGAAAAACAGATCAAAATGTGTCTGTTTAGGACAACAGTCTAAATCCACCTCCCTCGCCCAGTATAATTATGTTTGTATACTATGGGTAGATTGAAAGTTAAAAGCATCAGGGATTAGTCAACGGCAGTATTAGCTGCAAATTTCCATCCTATAGTGCATCTTGATAGAAACCTATGACATGGCATATGCCATCTCAGATAGTGGCTAATACCAGATGTCTCAGAGACAGACAGTCACAAAAAACATTGGGAAAGGTTCTTCCTGATATATTAGTTAAGAGATTGACTTATGCCCTGACACATGAGTTTCTCACTTCCAAACTCTTTGATATTTTAAAAAAAAAAAATCCTTACTAATGTAACTATAGCAATGTCCATTTTTTTAAACCCTGTCAAGCTGTTGGCCTCAGGGATATACTGAGGTAATGTGTTTCATAGGCTGAAAACAGTTCTTTGTATTCATTTTATATTTTCAACCTTTGTTTCGCTGAATGTCATTTGTTCTTGTTTTGTGAGAGGATAAACAAAAATGTTATTTTTATTTTTAACTCACGATGAATAAATTGAGACATATGATGTGTCAGAGAAATAGGTCTGGCAAGATTTTCAAAGCTGGTTGCTGTTACTAAGCCGTTAAGTTTTAGCCCAGTTTACTTAGCTAATAACTATTTTGATATAACAGAACTGATAGTGTGATTCCAAGCCAGATATAGGTTTCATTTCCAGCTACTCAGTTACATGCGAAGTTTGTAAAGAGGATCCCTAACTAGGGAAACTTTAAAACTATCTACCATGGTTGGTAATACTAGTTCAGAAGGTGTATGAAATGCTGGGGCAGCCTTAGTGCGGAAAGCCTGATAGGTGCCACCGCCATTTTCATCATCATGCTACCCCAAACCTGATAGGTGCGAGTGCTAAAAACAGCGTCAGACACTTAAAGTAGGGCTCCTAAGATTACAAAACACTGGTGTTTGTAGCCACGGGACATTTTTCAAGGATTCTCATAGTGCAGAGAGGGCTAGCTTGTTCAAAACTCTAACTTAAGTTTGATCATCACTAGCTTTCTTACACTCATCTCAATCACAAAAGAAAAACAATCAGAACCAGTACTTTGCTCTGATACAGAACCTTTCATCTGATGATCTCAGAGCAATTTAAAAACATTAAAGAGACACCATCAATTTGAAATCTTACCAATTTACAAAAAGGTGAGATGTACTTCCCCCTGCCAGATTGTGCAGTCTGAATCACATTTGCCTAATTTTATCTCAAAAAAAAAAAATTTTCTCCACACTGTTTCTGTGTAAAAGATCCACATAAATAGGAGAAACTCTGACAGAGTCAAGCAGTGAAAGTATCCCCCCATGTAGTGTTATAAAAGATTCCAAATGAAAAAGAAATTGAAAAGTCAATTATAGTGTTTTGGGGGTGTTATTTGTAACAAGAGATAAATGTGTTGAGACAAAGGTGATTTTTAAAAAGAAACCTTGTGTCTCTTGGAGCACCACACCAGGAATTAGACAGTCAAGTTCACATTATGCAGAAGGGAAAACTGAGGCACAGAGGTGCGGTGACTTGCTCAAGTCCACACGACAAATTAAAGGCAGAGCTTGACACTGAACTGTGAAATACTACCCCAAACCCTTGACTATCTTTCCTTCATAATGTGACTTATTTCACCAAGGTACTTACTTTCAGCTGATTAAACAGTGAAGCAGATAGGGCTTAAGACATCAACCTCTGCAGAATTTAGGCATTTATTTAAGAGAGTTTATTGTCCTTGAATAAAGAAAACCTTCCAAATTTGAACTGACTGCAACCCCCAAAAAGTGTTATCTTCCCTAGTTTGCAGGCAGCTTAAGGATCTCTGAAGCTTCTCAGACCTTTTCCCAAGTTCCAGTAAAAGTAAAATGATTAGACTTCCATAAGTATTGCTGTTTCATTTCAGAACCCTCTGGGCAGCACTGAAACCTACAAGAATCACATCCTTTTCACTCTATAGCTATTAGGAAAAGCTATGAGTAGCAGAGGACGCACTTTGCTGATGCCCCAGAGAACTTTATCAGCTTCCAACTATTAGATATCCAAACTGTCAGTAGTTGAGTGCCTACAAGCATTCTACCACCATACTTCCAAGGGTGTTTTGTTTTTGTTTTTTTTCCATTTCCTTATTTAATTCAATTAAACCCACAATTTTTTTTTTTTAATAAATGTATCAGCAGCTGCCACAGAATCCCCAGGGCCATAAGAGCTTTGCCCTAGAATTTTGATCAAGCTTTGTTTTTGTAGGCAGGCAGGAAGAGCTCTCAGATCACAGGAATCTTACACATAAACACTATCTCCTTGGTCACCAGAAAACCAAATACTCAGACTCAGCCTTTAAGGTCATAAGGGATCATCCCGATCATCTAGTCTGACTTCCTGCACATTGCAGGCCACAGAACTTTGACTACTCACTCACTCCTGTAATAGACATATATAACCTCTGGCTGAACTACTGAAGGAATCATCTCTGCAGGGATGTACTACTAATTTTGTCTTCATGCTAGCTCTGTTTATCAACAATCTAGTGAAGAAACTATCAGTTGTGGCTATGGTACATTGCTGTATGATTAGTTATTATGAACTACATGCATTAATGTAAAGGGTTTTTCCATCCAGATTACTAAAGAAAAAGCACGCAGAGTGAAAAACTTTCGAAATGCAACACTTCTCTTCAAGATGTCCTTAACTCCATAGAGCTTAATGGGTGCCAATCTAGGAACAATGCCTGAAACAGGCTACTGCTGTCATGGGGCAACTTGAAGAAGAAAGATAGATGTATTTACAGAACTCCACTTGTGACAGCTCTTCGGGAGGTGATGAACTATTACTTTTTTTTCCTGGAGGCTGCCATATGGCAGAATGAACACTTTCATTTTTTAAAAAATGTAATCCTATAGCCCTCATCATCCAGTTCTCTGGAGTAGAGCCAGTGTTTCCACTATACATGTGTCCAGTACTTAGCACAATAAATTCATAATCATCAACCTCTAGCTGCTTATGTAACACAAACAAATAATAGTCAACCTCACAGAAAACCTTCAAAATATCCTAAAGTGTACCAAAGTGATCTCTGCCCAAGCCTGAATCTGAAAAAGCTGTGAACTATCCTGCTTATCACAAAGTGGTGTTAACTCTGAATCCCTGCAATGCTGGTTTAAACATCAACTTTCCATTGTAGAGCCCAGGAAAAGAGGAGGATCTTAGAGAGAACTGCACCATCTTTCTACAGCAAGAGGCATGTGTTCTCAACTAGCCATACTGTGTCCTGGAACAACACCTTTACCTAGCTCACCCGCTGTTTAGCCCAAAGGGGAGCTGGCTTCCAAGGCAGAATGGCTCAGCTAGGGAGACACAAACTAACACACATGACCATACAAGAATCTGTAGCCTTATTCTCACCATCCCCTCCCTGCATCCCCACATTACAGCCACCTGGCTCCCCCCCACAGCCATAACCCATCCTCCCCTTAATCTCCTAGCCTTCCCCAACCCACCCCCCAGCTGCCCCCTAACCTCCCCAACCCATCCCCCTTAATCCCCCAGCCTTCCCCAACCCACCCCCAGCCGCCCCCTAACCTCCCCAACCCATCCCCCTTAATCTCCCAGCCACACCTAACCTACCCCCAGCCGCCCCCTAACCTCCCCAACCCATCCCCCTTAATCTCCCAGCCACACCTAACCTACCCCCATCCGCCCCCTAACCTCCTCAACTCATCCCCCTTAATCCCCCAAACCATCCCCCCCAGCCACCACCTAGCCCCAAACCATCCTCCTTAATCCCCCAGCCTCCCCTAACCCATCCTCCAGCCGCCCCCTAACGCCCCCAGCCCCAACCCCCTCCCATCATCCCCCCCAGCAACCCGGCTTTGCCCTGCCCCCAACAACGCGGCCTCCCTCAGCAGCCCGGCCTCGTCCCCTCCCCGCATCCGCCCCCCAGGAGCCAGGTCGCCCCCAGCCTCTGCCCCAAGGCTGCCCCCGCCCCGCGCGGCGCAGACCCCCACCCACCTTCCCCTCGGCCGGGCCCCTCAACAGAGCAGGGCCGCTACAGCGAGAAGCGCACCATACCGCACCGCAGCCACCATTGACCCCGCGGGGCCCCGGACTGCGAAGAGCCACACCCCCCTCTCACCCCAACCAGCCAATCATTTGTCTCCTTCCTCTCACACGGCCACTACTAGCCAACTCCGGCTCTCGTTTTTTCTTGGCCGTCCCAACAACACGGCGGCGATTGGCTGATCTCGTGATGGGGCAGTGTGATTGGATGAAGTGGCCCTGGCTTTGGGCCTCGTACCCGGATTGGTGGGTTTGGCGAGGGAAGGGGCGGGGCGGGGCGAGTCGCCGGGGCTACGGGGTGGGGGGCGGAGGAGGAGGAGGAGTCGGCTCCCGGAATGGTAGGTCTGGCGCCTCCATCTTTCCACCCCGCGCCCAGATGGCACAAAGGGGCAGCGCCGCCCGGCTGCTGGCCTGAGCGGGGGACGAGCCCGGCACCGCCCCGGTAGGTACCGCGGAGTGGGAGCCCCCCGGGGCGGGCGACGGGCGACCCCAGCCTCGGGGGAGATGCTGTGGGGCGAGCCCCAGGGAGCCCCCCTCAGGCGTGGGGCTGGGCGGGGCTGGCACCCCGGGGGGCGCGCTCCCTTTGGGAGGGGCGAGCTGGGGGGCTCCGCGGGGAATCCTGGGAGGAGGGGTTGGGGGTCCCTGGGGAGGGTTCTCTGGGTGGCCCGGGGGCGGGGCGGGGCAGAGGGGTCCCGGGGGGCTGGGTTTAGGGAGGAGATCGGGTCTCCCGGGCACGGGGAGATCCCAGGCAGGAGAAGGGGGTTGAATGGGGGCGGCCGAGAGTTATGGGGCTGGGGGAGCGGGTGGCTCTGGGAGCAGGCTCGTCCCGGGTCGGATGGGGTCCTACGGGGCGTTCTCTGGGGTTGGGGGACCTGTGTGTGCGGGGCTGGAATTTGGGGGGGTCTCTGGGTGGGGGGTCTGTTTGTGAGATTTCTCGGGGATGGGGGAATCCGTGTGTGCGGGACAGAATTTGGGGGAATTTATCGGGGTTGGGGGTCTGTGTGTGCGGGGGGGTTTCTTGGGGTGGGGGATCTGTGTGTGCGGGGCGGGAATGTGGGGGGGTTTCTCGAGGGTGAGGGATCTGTGTGTGCGGGGCGGGAATGTGGGGGGTTTTCTCGGGGGTGAGGGATCTGTGTGTGCGGGACGGGAATTTTTTGGGGGAGGGTCTCGTTAGGAACTGGCCTGGCCCCTGTTACCTGGGGCACGGGGCTGTAGGACAGAGAGAGGATTGGAGACCAGTTTCCCTCCCGCCACTCCCCGCAGGTGAACGGGGTGCGGGAGATGCAGTAGGTCCGTTTACCTGGAGGTTGTTCTGGGTCCCCGTTTCGCCTGGTGCTGGCTAGGCTCAGCGCTGCTGGTTAGTGGGGCATGCTGCAGGTGTCTGTTTTGACTAGGGAAGGGGGTGTGTGAAAGAGAGAGATCAGAGATGCGTCCTCTGCAACCCTGATTTGCATTTACTCTGAGGAAGTCACGGTTGTAAATGCGTAGGCTCTGCCACTGCCTTAGTAAACACAGTTATCTTATTTCTAACAATGGAAGTAAGGGCAGGTGGATTGTTGCACAGAAGTTGGACGTCCTCTTGTTTGCAGACACCTCTTCCTGTCTCTCCCATAACTTGTAGTGCACTTTGGTATGGCCGTGTCTAACGTGCGAGGGTTGCTGTGTTCTGGATTTCTGGTCCTGTTATAGATGCATACTTTGCAGTATTTGTAGAAGAATGCTCTTAAGTAGAATAGAAGGTGGACTGACATAAAGGTAATGGAGTGCCACATATGGCCAGAGGGTCTTGGTATTATACATGCAATTGTATCTAAATTGACGGTAGATCTTGCTGTCCTCTCTCAGGTAGAAGTCAGAGAGACTGCTTGTGTGAGGAAAATGAGCAGGAGCAATGTCTATATTTAAAAAAATAAATAAAAAAAGTGAGACCAACAATATTTTGGGGCTGTATCCTTACTCCCTTTAGTAATCCTTACTCGTGCAAGTAGTCTTGTTGCTTACAGTAGAACAACTTGCATGACTAAAGTTGTATGTGTTCATATGCTATTAAAATAAATGAAAAAAGGACCCTTTACTTTTTTGTTTTTAGTAGCATATGATATCAAGGCCCTGACTCTGCAGGCACTCAAAACCATACTTAACCTTATTCACACTAAGGGCTTGTCTACATCAGAAAGTTGCAGCGCTGGTGAGGGAGTTACAGCGCTGCAACTTAGGAGGTGTACACATCTGCAGGGCATCACCAGCGCTGCAACTCCCTGTTTGCAGCGCTGGCCGTACTCCCGTTTTGTCTCGGGTGTAGAGGATCCAGCGCTGGTGATCCAGCGCTGGTAATCCAATGTAGACACTTACCAGCGCTTTTCTTGACCTCCATGGAAGGAGGAAGCCTCTGGTAATCAAGCTGGTCTCCTTTCCCGGTTTGCTCTCTCGTTCCCGGAACCCCGAGCAAGCAGGTCTCGTTCCCTGCGGTTTGCTGGGTGGCTCCGGGAACGCGAGAGCAAACCGTGGCGAAGCTGGTCTCCTTTCCCGGTTTGCTCTCTCGTTCCCGGAACCCCGAGCAAGCAGGTCTCCTTCCCTGCGGTTTGCTGGGTGGCTCCGGGAACGCGAGAGCAAACCGCGGCGAAGCGGGTCTCCTTTCCCGGTTTGCTCTCTCGTTCCCGGAACCCCGAGCAAGCAGGTCTCCTTCCCTGCGGTTTGCTGGGTGGCTCCGGGAACGCGAGAGCAAACCGCGGCGAAGCTGGTCTCCTTTCCCGGTTTGCTCTCTCGTTCCCGGAACCCCGAGCAAGCAGGTCTCCTTCCCTGCGGTTTGCTGGGTGGCTCCGGGAACGCGAGAGCAAACCGCGGCGAAGCGGGTCTCCTTTCCCGGTTTGCTCTCTCGTTCCCGGAACCCCGAGCAAGCAGGTCTCCTTCCCTGGGGTTTGCTGGGTGGCTCCGGGAACGCGAGAGCAAACCGCGGCGAAGCGGGTCTCCTTTCCCGGTTTGCTCTCGCGTTCCCGGAACCCCGAGCAAGCAGGTCTCCTTCCCTGCGGTTTGCTGGGTGGCTCCGGGAATGCGAGAGCAAACCGCGGCGAAGCTGGTCTCCTTTCCCGGTTTGCTCTCGCGTTCCCGGAACCCCCCTTGAAGCCGCCCAACAGCGCTGCAGTGTGGCCACATCTAACACCACTTGCAGCGCTGGTTGCTGTAAGTGTGGCCACTCTGCAGCGCTTGCCCTATACAGCTGTAACAACCAGCGCTGCAAAATTTTAGATGTAGACATGGCCTAACAGTGCTCAAACATAAAAGTGTGCTGTAGTGCCTTGGTGAATTGGATGCCAAAGTGAATAGGCTATTATTTTTTAAGTGATACAGCCTATAAAGGTGAACTTAAAAATGAAGATAGAACTTGTCAAAAAAAATCCACAAACCAGCCTGCAAGTGACCTCAAGCACAGGAATAAATGTTATCTTATTAACAGCATTATAGACTTACTTCCTGGTTCACAAAAAAAGCCCTAATACATTGGGTTGCATTGAGTTCTCTGTTATGTATGACAAAATGATTGTTTTAATACAAGATTCCTTCTGGGAGCCAGACAAACTCAGAAGGATTTCAGAAGATTCTCCCGTTGATTTAAAAATTTATATATAGAGAGAGAAAGAGATTCTAAAGTCAGAAGCTTTTTAAATAGTGTATGGCCCACTCTCTAGCTACATATAAAACACATTTTCTTGCCTGTGTTACAGAGAATATCTTCATAAACTGACTTAAAAAAATCAAGATAATTTTTTTTTACTACTACTTTACTTTTTGTATTTCTCTTAGCTTGGAAAATTACAATCAACTAGTCAGCTTAATCTTTTCTATTAACATGCTACCACCATTCTACATTAATTGCAAATGTTACGTACAGAGGGTCCTTTCTGAAGACTTTTGTTAATCATGGAAACATTTCAAATTGGGCTTGAGGGGTTTTTTATGGTTTTCTTTTTTGCTTGTTTTTGTTGGGGTTTTTTTTGTTAAGATGTTTCATTTTTTTAAATCTTGGGCTATATTTCAACTTGTATATATATTCTATACCCATCACAGCCTTATTTGTTGGTACACATGCAGATTAATTGTTTTTATTTTGCTTTTAAAGATTTTTTTTTCTTAGCAGCTATACCTTTGGTGTGGGTGTGTGGTAATAAATAGAATGGGACACATTGAAAGGTTATCTGAAAAGAAGAATTTAAGTATGCAGTTTCCTCCTTCCCCCACTGCTTTGTGATGTTTGGAGAAGACTATAAATAAATAGTTTGTTTTTAAGTCTTTTCATGAGCTGTTCAGTTCTTGTCTTGTTCACCCTGGAAGTTTCTGGTCACTGGAGAAGTAGTGATTTATAAGAGACTGAAAAATGATCAATAGAGGGAAGGGAAGAGACTCAGTCTCTGTTCAAAACTCTTTTTTTTTAAAACCTAACTCCAGTGTTGAAAAAACACTTGGGAGAAATAATATCTTTGTTAGATCTTTAATGCTGCAACTGCCACCTCTTTTAAATGTGTAGAGAGAGAGAGAGCTCATGAGATGGGATGTCTTCTGAGATTCCCGAGAAGTCCTCCAGGGAAAACCAGAAGAGGGTATGACTGATCATTTCAGGATTTAAAAAAAGGAGATGGAGGTGAACAGCAGAGTCCCTCAAGGTTCTCTGCTGGGATATGTGCTGTTCATATTTGTTAATGATCTGAAAACAGGCTGAATTATGAAGAGGCAAAGTTCGCAGACAACACAAAATTATGACAGGTCATTAAACAGACGATGAGGAGTTACAGAAGGATCTCACAAAACTGGGTGAGGTGGGTAACACCATGGCTGATAAAATTCAGTGTTGATAAGTACAAAGAAGTGCACACTGGAAAAAATTATCCCAACTATACGTGTACAATAATGTGTTCTAAATTAGCTGTTACCATCCATGAAAGAGATCTTCGAGTCATCATGGCTAGTTCTCTGGAAACCTGCTCAATGCACAGCAGTCGTTAAAAAGGCTAACAGCATATTAGGAGCTCTTAGGAAAGATATAGATAAAACCATAAATATTATCGTGCCACTATATAAATCCATGATATGCCCACACCTTGAATACTGTGTCCAGTTCTGGTTGCCCCGTCTCAGAAAGGACAGAGTGGAAATGGAAAAGCTTCAGAGAAGGGCAACAAAGACTATCATGGGTATGGAACAGCTTCCATGTGAGAAGAGGTTATAACGATTAGGGCTGTTCATCTTAGAAAAGAGTTGAATGGGGTGGGGGGATATGATTGAGGTCTATAAATTCATGAGTGGTGTGAACAAAGTGAATAGAGAATTATTATTTATCCTTTCACATAATATAAAAACCTGAGGTTAGCCAATGAAATTTAATTAGGCAGCAGATTTAATACAAACAAGAGGAAGTGCTTTTTCACACAACGTACAACTAACCTGTGGAACTCATTGCCATGGGATGTTGTGACAGCCAGAAATATAACTGGGTTCAGAAAGCACTGGATAAGTTCATGACAGACAGCCAAGGTGATTGGGGTGATGCTAAACATCTGACTACCGGAAGACAGTGTGGATCAGTCCATAATTGCCGTGTTGGGTGTACACACCTTGACGCACTGGTACAGGCCATTGCTGGAGACGATATACTGGGCCAGATGGACCAGGGTCTGACCCAGTATGGCAGCTAAGTTCTTGTGTTTGAAACTTCTTGGGGTGGGGAAGAAAATCTTTCAGGCCTTGTCTTCTTTATACATCATATTAAATAAAATGGGCAGAAATCTAGTGGGTTTTTTATAAATCATTTGCAGGCCACCTTTTGTACAGCAGGAGTTTTTATTATTTGTATTACAGTAGTATGTAGAGCCCCCAGCCAATATCAGGGCTCCCCACTGCAGTAGCTTCTATATATAGCCATAGCAAGAGAGTCTGAGAGGGTCCCTGGCCTGAAGAGTTTACATAGACAAACACAGACAAAGGATGGGAGAAAAGAAATCGTTATTGCCATTTTACAGGTCAGGAACTGAGGCAGAGAGAGTTCAAGTGACTTGCCCAAGGTCACATAGGTAGTCTGTGGCAGAGCCCACTCCTTAACAACAAGACCATCCTTTCTGTCAAGACATTTTAAGATATTCCCCTTGAATTAACAGGAGATCGAAATTTTTCTGATGTCCTTCTTCTGAGCCTGTAGTCAGTTTTCCTATTGTTTAAGAATGTAGTTGGTAATTATGCTCTACCCCATCCCCCAGTTTTGTCACTTCAGTGTTTGTTTTGCAGGACTAAGACTGGAGGTTCTAGACATTACCTACATTCTGTGTTTAGGCAATTGTCTGACAACTTACAGTGCAAACTTCTAACTGAGCCAGCACTGAATTTCTTTCAACAGTGTTAGCAAAATGTTTCACACATCAAAAACTGCTTCAGCATATTTTATGCATCCATAATACATTAGTCATACTACCTAACTGGAGAATTACCATTGTTATATTGTAGATCATAACATGATTCACAGGGGTATGGCATGTATTTTTGTTGGTACAAATCCTTTCAACTCTCATTTTAAGTAGATTTCCTTGTAATAAAAGTAAAAGCTACATCAATAAGATACTGCTTTATTATTTAAAAAAGTTACTACAGTACTAGTAGAAAAACTTCTCCTCTGGATTTTAATACATGGACAGAATGTTGAGTGAAGAATTGTAGTTTTTTTTTCTTTTCAGCTAGACAAGTTTTAAAAATAGTCCATTTAGAAAGAATAAATATTTAATCCACTCTTTTACTCAAATTTACAACCTCTGATATTTGGTACCTGCGGGAAAGATTATCCCAGACTCCCAGTTGTTTTTCCTCCTTCAGTTGAATATCGACTGCAACTTATCACAATCTTTCTGAGAACTTTTTTCTCACTCACAGGAGTAAGTTCCTCTATTGCTGGCCAGCTCCGAAACTTTCACATTTCTGTTTCTTAGTGTGTCTGCATCTCTCTTGCTCATAGGACTCGAGTTTGCTGTATTTCCTGTCACTGTTGCGTATTTCTGAAACATAGGTTGTCCTTCTCTCTGCATCTCTTCAGGCAAGGGCTGAGCCAAAACACTTTCCCACTACCCCTTCATGCTGCACGTGATTCATCCTTGCAGTTGTCATGAAACCTTCATGTTCCCATAATCCTTCCCACTTGTTAAAGGAACCTGATTCTAAAAATGTGTTTCTGTCATTACAGCTCAACTCAAAAATATTTACTCAAAAGAGAAGCTAGCTTTTACCCCTCTGCTGTATCTGAAAGTTAGTTTTTTGGAAGCAGGGTCCTGTTTTATGAGGATTCATGTTGAATAGCCTGGTTATGCTGGAGTATGTCAACAGGAGAACTTGGTGTGATGAAGTGGATCTGTTCTTACAGTTTCCTCTGAATACTGTATGGGTGTCTCAGTTTCCCCTATGCATTTCTTAAGTCTCCAGTGTGCATAAATGGCTGACACTCTGTATCCTGGCAACAAATGGCTGGTGCCCTTCCCCCTGCAAGGGAATAGCTAAAGGTGAACAAAGAGATCAGGTGACCTCCTGGTCCGTCCCAGAGGAAAGACACAAAGGCAAGAAAGGAGGGGCTAGAGGGTCTTTTCCAGTTTGGAGCTAGCTGGGGATGAGGAGTGAGTGCAAATGTGAGTGTCTGGCTCGCTGGCCCCAAGGATGGACCTGGCTGAGGGGTCCTATTCTCTGTATCTACAAGCTCTGGTTTAGATCATGTTCCTGTCATCTAATAAACCTCTGTTTTACTGGCTGGCTAAGAGTCACGTCTGACTGTGAAATGGGGGTGCAGGACCCTGTGGCTTCCCCAGGACCCTGCCTGAGCGGACTCGCTGTGGGAAGCGAATGGAGGGGGCATATGCTGAATGATCCAAGGTCAGACCCAGGAAGGTGAAGCCGTGTGATCTTCTTGCCCTCAAGACAGTCTGTTCCAAGGGAGAGGAGGTTCCCCAAAGTCCTGACTAGCTTTATGGGGAGCAGTTCCAGAGCATCGCCTAGGGACTCTGTGACACTGGGTTAGCTTTTTAAACATTCTGTCACACAGAGAGGACAATACCATCCAAATATTAAGTAACACTAGCACAAGAAGAGAAGCAATCCCTTCCTCCCAAGATAATGAGAGCCAGGAGGCCTAAATATTTGGTAAAACCTTTGGGAGAGAACAGTGACAGAACAGTCTCATGCTTTTTAAAGTTATATTTTGGTAGCCCTGGGGACTGACATCCTTCATTTATCTGTGCACGAGATACAGCATGGGCGTGAAAGACACCGAAGGCAATTGTCCGGCTCTGCTCTGCATTGGTGAGACCTTGGCTGGAATACATTATCCAGTTCTGGGTGCCACACTTTAAGAAAGCTGTGGGCAAATAGGAGAATGTCCAGTGGAGTGCAACAAAAATGATAAAAGGTTTGCAAAACCTGACCTATGAGGAAACATTGAAAAAACTGGGCATGTTTAGTCTTGAGAAAATAAGGCTGCAAGGGTACCTGTTAAGTCTTCAAATATGTTAAGGGTTGTTATAAAGAGGATGCACTTGTTCTCCATGTCCACTGAAGGTAGCACAAGAAGTAATCAGATTAATCTGTAGCAAGGGAAATTTAGGTTAGATGTTAGTAAAAAAGTTCTAACTATAAGGATAGGTAAGCACTGGAATAGGCTTCCAAGGGACATTGTGGAGTCCCCATTGTTGGATGTTTTAAAAAACACCTGTCAGGGATTGTCCAGGTATAGTAGGTGCTATCTCAGTGCAGGAGGGTGACATAGATGACCTCTTGAGGTCCCTTGCAGCCCTACATGTTCGTGACTTATCCACACACAATATATACAGTCAGCGGTGATAGGACAAGATTTCCCCACGCTGCCCCACCAATGAATGTCAGCCCTTACCTGGCATAATATCAGTAAAACCAACTTAAAACAAGAAATTGGAATGATCACCATATGCACAAAACATTTCAGTCTCATACCCTCATCTTCCTCCTTTTACTTCTCTCTTGATTGCTGACTTCTCTCCCTATCATGTCTCATGTGAGACCAGTTCTCTCAGCTCCTACTCACTCCCGAGTTCAGTGGGATTACTCATGAGAAAGTTTTGAAGGATTTTAAACCCCAATACTGCAGTGAACTCTGCATAACCAGATGCCTCAGCCCATGTGGAGCTCCACTGATGGGATCGAGGTCCAGAATTGTAAGCGCTATGAGCAGGGTCTAAGTCTCTTCTCTTTCTGTTAATGCTAATGATACTGCTAACAGGGAATCCAGTTGTGATATGGAAACTAAACCCTGACCTGCAATGTTGGGGTTTATGAATGTTAGGCTATGTCCTTGTAGAATTAGGGACCAGGAATATTTTTTTTAAAAGAAATTAAATATAAGAATTGATTAGCCAATTGTCATGGAATCTCTGAAACGTGTCGCTCAGTTAGATAGAACATGCACATTGTTTGGCATAAAATTTTGGTAATCACTCTTTTTGCAATCTACGCTCTGAACACAGCTCAGCATCTATAATGGAAGCCAAACAACTTTGTTCATCTATCAGCCAAGATGTTTCTCTGCCCTGTTTTTCCTCCAATTTCAGTAGTCTTCAGAGAAGAAATGTGAACTTCAATCAATTTTTCTTGTATTCTTATTTTTACATAAAGAGAATTTTCATTTTTAATGAGACCTAGCACTCTCTCCCTGCCGCAAGGTCTTAAGCGTAAGCAAACTAATGACTGTCCTTGGAGACTTGCAATTTAGTCTGGTCGATCTCCCACCGGTAGCTTGACCTTCTCTTTTGCTTGGGTTCCCCAATGTTCCAGCTCCCTCTTAGAAAACTAAGTTCTCTAGCAAGAATTGAAAATATTGTATCTTCTCAATAGAACACCAGGTTAATGCAAATTCCTTAACTTCTTGTATTCATTCAGCATCCTTACGACAGTTCAGACGGCCGTGACATGAAAGCTATTGTTTTACTCAACTGTTTGGGAGGGGAAAATACTGGTAATACTTAACACCATTTCTGAATGATGAGTGGGAACTGAAACAAAAAGTGGTATAGTGTCTGAAACTGCTTTTTCTTACATCTTTATGTATCAATTTCTCATTAGCTTGGAGTATTCTCAGCTTCATAAAAAGGGTAGGCTTTCTTTCCATCATGAGGCAATATTGTGGTTGGCTGTAACCAAATGTCTGAGGAAGTAAATCATTGATCCCTGGGCTGTATATTAGAGAAAACTAGACTGATGCCATTTCCAGCCAAGATCTTCACTAATATTCTTTCCAAGATCTTTTGGGACCAGGCATCTTGGTAGGTTTGATATTATCAATAGTGTCAGACATGCAGTATATATACACCTGTATGGAATCACTACTGTAACCATTGCTTATTTTAGGCTCCCAGCTGGGGAATCTTGTTGATAGCATAAAGGGGCCATTAAACTCCTGTGGCCAAGATAGGAATGGGTAGAAATAGTCATGGAATCTCCATCATTGGAGGTTTTTAAGAACATGCTAGGCAAACACCTATCAGGGATAGTCTGGATAATAATCAGTCCTTCCTCACTGCAGAGTATTGGACTAGATGACCTGTTGAAGTCCTACATTTCTATGATGGCAGGTGGATGTGCTTTCTCAATCCATCCCTTGAATGGCCTCTGCCAACAAGATGCCACAGCTGTGGCGAAAAGCTGCTTCTCTCTTAGCTAAGTGAATTATTCATTAGCTCAGATGGTATTTTAGGATAGT
This sequence comes from Gopherus evgoodei, assembly GCF_007399415.2. Lineage (NCBI taxonomy): Eukaryota > Metazoa > Chordata > Testudines > Testudinidae > Gopherus > Gopherus evgoodei. The sequence continues at coordinate 7,990,019 of NC_044333.1, read as the reverse complement.
CATTTGTTTAATAGAGGTCCTGGGAGGTTTGATTCCTTCTGCTGTCTGCAGTTCCTATATGTGCGTGACCACAGTTCATCATGTAGGCATGCAACAGGTGCTCTTTTATTTCTTTGTTGTAAAATGGAAAGTATCAAAGTGATGACAAAAGCATTAAAAGAATTTTCCAGATGTGACTCATTCTTAACTTTCGAATGATTGCCTCTCTAATTGCTTCTGATTCTCCTCCCTCCCCCTCCAAAATTTCTTGAACCTTTCCCAAATTTGGCCTTAAAAATTCTCTTTTGTTCTCAGGTCACATTTGAAATTTGAACCAGGGAGACCATCTCTCTTTCATTTCAGAGCGTGTGAGTGAAAGAGAAATCAAGCTTATAATGGGAAACTGCTTACAACTTTAACTATCCATAGGCAACTGCCTCTTCATAATATAGCCTAATCAATCAACTCTGGTATTTCCAGACATAAAAAAAGTCTAGTTTGGCCTTTTAAAGGCTTCAGTTTTGTTCTGATTTGTACACCTTCTGTTTCATTAATCCATATTCTTTTTGATACCGGTGCAACCCCACTGAGCACTGGTGGGATTCCCCCACTCTGCAAAAAAAAATGACCTCAGAGGGGAATTTGGTCTACAATCTTGGGATTGCCTTGAATATAGGCTAGTGGGTTGTGGCATGATTTTCAAGCACTGCAGTTTAAGTACAATAGTAGTTGTTGTTTTAATTATTGCAGTCTAATGTTTGTTTGTGGCACTTGGAAAGTGTACCACTTCTCCCTTTTTTGTTTGTTTTCAGTGAAATTGAGCAACATTGCAAGGCTTACTAAATTTTACTTGAGCCTAGTCGTCTGCAGAAAACTTTACTGGTTTAACTATGCCAGTATAATTAGGAAAGCTTGCCTGTTTAGTTTAGAGACAGTTTTATTTATAAAAATGCTTATACTGGTATACCTTATGCTAGTTCTCTGACTAGCATGAGCAATCCTGAGATATTCCCTTATATAAATCAAAACTACATCTACACTTATTAACATTCATTGTATTGTGGTAGTTCCTAGGATCAGGACCCCGTTGTGCTAGGTGCTGTACAAACACAAACAGCAAGTTTGTCCCTTTCGCAATGAACTTACAGTCCAAGTACACCTCTACCTTGATATAATGCTGTCCTTGGGAGCCAAAAAATCTTACCATGTTATAGGTGAAACCATGTTGTATTGAACTTGCTTTGATCCACCAGAGTGCGCAGTCCTCCTCTTCCCCCCCCCCCCCAGCATTGCTTTACCACGTTATATCCAAATTTGTGTTCTCAGGTGGTATTGTATCGAGGTAGCGGTGTATGTGACGAGAGACAACAGGTACAGACAGTCAGTCAGTATTGGTCAGCATAGTAGGCAGTGATCTCAGCACACCAGCAGCCTACCTGTTAAGTGTTTTTTTGGAAACATTATGGGAAATGAGAATTTTGAGGAGGGATTTGAAGGTGAAATGAGAGAACTTTGCAGATGTTTATGGGAAGTGCATCCCAAGTGTTTAGGGCAGCGTGGGAGAAAGTACAAAGATATTTGAAAATTTAACAAGTGGGCAGTAGACCAGCATCATTGGCTGATTGCAGGAACCATTGAAAGCCTGATAATGAATGAGAGATGATAGGGTGGGGAATTGGCTTTGAGTAGCCTTGAAAGTGAGTACAAGCAGTTTGATGCAACAGAGAAGGGGGAGCCAGTGGTGGGATTTAAAGAAAGGGGTGACATAGTCAAAGCAACAGATTATGAAATTGGCCTTTTGCAGCAGCGTTCTGAGCACTATAGCCTGATCCAAGGAAGTATTTAAGCAGGTGTGCTCAGCATCTTGCAGAATCAAAGCCCTAATTGCATAAATTTGGATATGGCTTTAAGGAACCGAAAGATAATGGATTTAGGGATTTTCTTTCCCTTCTCAATCCTTAATGGGTTATATTCAGCTCTGGTGTATTTAAGTAAGTAACTCCACTGACTTCATTGAATTTAAGATTGAACTTGAATGGTCTTTTTAAAACTTTCAACATATACAGTTTAAAGAGACAAGGTGGTAATATATTTTATTGGTGAGAGAGACAAGCTTGTCTCTTTCTGATATCCTGGGACCAACATGGGTACAGCTATGCTACATACATCATGTAAAATTGACATTCCTGTTCTGTTAGGATTAAGGTGACAAAATCTTTTTTGAAACTGATGAGCATCTGCTACGTATAACTATTAGTCCAGTTTGGGGAAGAGAGAGGGGGAGCTGAGAAGGGACGTTGTCATGTTAATGACCAGGAAAACAGATCTGTGCTTAGTTCTGTGCACATTGGCCTTTTTAGTGTCCGTTGGTAATGGTTGAATTTTAGTTTTTGTATTGTAAAGTGATTACAGTAGAACCTCAGAGTTACGAACACCTTGGGAATAGAGAGTGTTCATAACACTGAACAAAACATCGTGGTTGTTCTTTCAGCTTACAATTGAACATTGTAATACAGCTTTGAAACCTTACAGAAGAAAAATGCTTTTAATAGTCTTAATTTTAAATGAAACCAGCACAGAAACAGTTTCTTATCGTGTCAAATCTTTCTCTTTTTAGTTTTTAGTAGTTTACATTTAACACAGTATTGTGCTGTACTGTATTTGCCTTTTTTGTCTCTGCTGCTGCCTGATTGCATAGTTCTGGTTCCAAATGAGGTGTGTGGTTGACTGGACAGTTCACAACTCTGGTGTTCATAACTCCGGAGTTCTACTGTACAAGTAATCCTGTAAAACTAATAGCGGGGCACTGATGAATAATAGTGCATTATACTAATTTCCAACAGGGAAGACAATTTTGAGATTGGAGGAATAAGCCAAATATTTAATAGTTATTTGCAGGGGTCTGAACTCAAGTAGGTTTCTTAAAGTGTCTAATGATTATGTACTTTTTTAATTTATTACATGAAGCAATATTAAGTTTATACTCCAATTTAAACATTATGCTATAATGAGACACTGAGGATGAATGTCACATTTACTTTTCATGTCTGTAGAAATTACTTTCTCAGACATATGATGGTGATAATTTTAGTCAAGGTATTTTAATTAATGGGACATACTCAGCTGAAAACATGTTATAAAGAAATTTCTTTATGTTCTTAGAAATATCTTAAACTAAAGAGAATTTTTTTAATTGATTTTTGTTTTGTTTTTTATTTCTCTTGACATATACAATGGAAAATCAGTGAAGTCAATTTTACTTTCGGGTTCTTAGTGCTCCAAAGGTTGGGTTGTAAGAAGTGTAGGTAGGGGTCTTTAAGTATTTTTATTTTTGTTTTAATTGTGGAAACATTTCTGTTGGTTTCCTGTCTTATAAAGAATTTGTTTGTTTGTTAAACAAAGCTTACATTTTGGACCAAATTTGACCATGGTCCTTTAGTTTTAGTTCTCTCACTTTCTTTAGCCTTATAACAGGGGTTTTTCCTTTTTTTAGGGTAATAATTCAACTGTTGCTTAAATATGAGTTTTAAGTTCTAAGGGGATTTGTTTTATTTTCATACAAACTCTCAATTGGTGAGTTGTCCAAAATTGGACAAGAACAAAACCAATAGTTTTTTCTAATTGCAAACTTGTTTTCTATTTTCTATGGCAGAACTGCACTCAGCTGGGTTTGGGAAAACCAGTGAAGTCCTCTTTACTATAGTGCTGTAGTTTGGTATCTTGGAAGCCTTTGTCCACCTTCCCTTTCTGACATGATGGTCTGTACAGCATACCTCTAGCATGAATTCCTGTCTGTACTTTACTTCCTTTATGTTAGACTTTTTGACACTTATCTTTCATGGCGACATGCGCTTCAGAATGCGTATACTTCCTTGTATGCATGGGAGATAGTGTCGCATTATGTCCCCGGGATAGATCATACTCTTGTATGACATTCCAGTCATTTGATTCCACATCTCCATTGCCAAACGAGTCAGTTGTATTTATGTAATAAAACTGCTTGTGCCTTCCATTTGTTCCCCTTTTTTTGTCTCTACCATTCTGAGATGTTTCAAAGCAGTTTTAATTGTTCTTTTGTCCCTTTGTTCTACCCTGTCTGTCCCTAAAGTTCCAATTTAATACTCTATGTTCAGTCCTCCTTTTCTTTTCAGCAGCGAAATGGACTTAGTTGGAATGGCCACCCTCAGCTTGATACTGAAGTCACTGTTCATAGTAGCCTTGCAAAACTTGTAATGAAAATGTACTAGACCAGGCACAAAGTCTACCCCATTACTATGACAGAGCTTAAACAAACAAACAGTCTTTCATGCCCTTTAAAAAAAAATACTGGATTTACTTGTCAATTTACTCCCCTTGGGAAAGTGTAATTTTACGAGGCTGGTTTATAGATTGCTCAGTTTACAATTCCATATTAAACTGTTTCGTCATTTTGGTTTGCTTCTTGCTCATGGCTTGAAATTGCACTTCCTAATTGCAAGTGATCTTGATACACAAATGAGCACAGCCCTGCACAGCAACACTGTGACAGGAAGTAGAACATTTTGCAGAAGTTTCATTCTGCTTGACCAACTTCTACTGGGCAGAGTGAGACCTTTTTGTCAATGGTACTCTTTTGTGTCATGTGTTGCTATTTCATGCAGAGATTGATGCTTCCCTTCCTCTCTCAGCAACCAGTAATTTGGGAGAGAGGAAAGTTTCCCACCCCATGTTCTGTTTCAGAGTCCCAAGGTTGTGAAAGCAAAGAGTTCCCCTTAAGGGCCTCTAAGGAGTCTAAGCATACCCCAACAGGGATCAGCTTTTGCTGATAGGTTTAGTCCTAAGGCTACTAGGTGGTGGTTCCTGAGTGGCATGTCTATTTTTTTGATAAGCACAGCACAATCTCTTGCCCGGAGCTGGGAATTCTCTATTACCTCAGCCATCAGGAAAACCACCTCCTTTCTGGCAACGTATCTTCCAAGTGAATCATTCTTTCCAAACCACACATGTGCACTGTGGCTTGTCCCAAACCTGGGGTCACTCCTTCTTAAAGTGCAGCTGTTGAAATCGGTGGAGCAGCATAATTCACTGAGTATGATAAAAGCCCATATGGTGCTGCTTTTCTGTGTATAACTTCTTCAGTGCCCTAAGGCAGTACAGTCCATTTCTGTTACCGTGTTCCATTAGGGAGCCCAACTGTTCTGGAAACAGTTTGCTGGAACTGTATCCAAAACAGTGAAGTAAAGTCTTTGCAGCTTCTCTGTCCCACGCAACTGTTGGCCAGATTGTGCATAAATAATGACTCTGCAGTAGTACGTGTGCTATATTTAACAAGTCTGTGGTGAGGTGGGGTTTAAATATTCTTCTCTCACTCTCCCCATTCATTAGCTCCCCAGCACATAGTTTATTGGTCTTAATTCACTGGTTAGCATCACTCCAGCACTAGATTTTTTTGTTTTGTTATATAAATGAAACCACTTGGATTAAGACTCAATAAAACTGTTGATCTCAAAATTCCCTCCGAAGACAGATTGCTTGGTCACCACGAGACCCAACCATGTACCAAAAAATAATGCTAGGACCTGATCCTAAGAGATGCTAAATACCTACAATTCCTATTCTCTTGGGTGGCAATTGCTGATTCTCAGTGACTCTTGGGCCAGGCCTTTATTGGGTAAATATCATTTGTGTAAAATAAGAACTCTTATGAAAATATTTATATATAGGAAGACTAAACAGCTAGTTCACTGTGAAGTCTGTCGTCTGTCTATATAGACAGCTGATATGGAACTTAATATTTGTGTTCCCACAGCCTCTTTTGAAGGATAATACAGGGTCTGATCTGCAGTGGTGCTAAAATACCCAACTCCTGCTGAGGATCAGTTTCCAAAGTGCACTTGCTCTTGTTTTTATTGATTGTCCTAAACAGTGTCTCTATGAGCGGTGAGATGCTTTTCGTCAACACCTTTTTATTTCAAAACAGTGGGATGGGATGGATGTATATTTAAATAAATAAATGAAGCAACCTGGACCTTGTATGTAAACATTGCACCCTTTTCATCCTAAAGCCTGCAAGAAGAGGAAAGAACATTTGGAGTGAATGTAGGGAGAACTCCATGAGGCTTATTTCATAGCTGCCACCACATCGTGCTTATAGGAGAGGGTTTGTGTGGCTCATCCGCCCCCCTCCCCCCAAATCACAGTGTCTGTTTTCCTCCTATCTCCAATCCTGAAGATCTGTAATTTGGCCCCCTTGTGCATGTGCATTATGATACAGTCTTTAATTACGTTACTAACTTTTGACTGCTTGACTTTGCGACCTTAGTCTTTTAACATGATTGTCATTGGCTGCCCTTTCCCAAGAGAAGTAGGCACAATGCAATAAGACTTAACGTTTCTCATCGCTGTGTTGATATTTTTCTAGCAGAAATGCACTCTGGATTGGAGTGAAGCTGGGGCTTGTAGAGCACATCACACAGTGTATGCAGAGGAAGGGAGGGAAGGGAGTGTGTTGCTGTGACTGATTTAGGTAACTTTTTATATCTACTTTCCTGTGGCTCCTCTAAAGACTGTAGGGAAAGTTTCTCAAAGATAGACAGGACCTTGGGTTTAAGGTTTCATCTGGAAGGCCCACAACATCAAACCACTTGGTGCTCAATGTCGGCTGAGCAAAGTGAGATCTTACTCTCGGCTCAATGGCATTTCTGTGTCTGTAACACAGTGCATGTTGAATGCCACATCCGATGTCAAATTTTTAAGGAATGTTCTAGACATCAGTGGGGAGAGGATGGGGAAATGGAGGACACACAGAGCCCTTGAATTTGTTTAGTCCCAACAGCTTCACCTCCATAATGATCTCTGGAGCAAAGAACCAGCTGATGAAAGCTATTAATGTCTTGCAGCATAGTAGTATTTTTATCTCCGTTCTGTCTCTTCTCCCAGTACAGTTCAGATGATAGGCCATTCAGAGAGTCAATCTCCCAGACAGACCAGAAATAAGGGGCTGGCACACAACTCCAGGCATATGGGGATTGCGGAGGGGGGGAATCGGGAACAGTAGTGTGGGGGAGAATGACATGGAGCTCTTGCCTTGGTGTGAAGGGGGACACAGTGAGCCTCTGACACCATGGGATGTGTGCCTTCCTGACATCAGGAAGGAGGTGTCCGGGGGCAGAGACTCCCTGAAATAGAGAGGGGTAGGAGGGTGGGCACACATGGAACTTATAGGGGGAGGTGGAGGGATGCAGGGAGTCTCTCGGGTGTGCAGTGTGTTTGACCTCCAGAAGCAACACATTGTGTGACACTCTAGCCCAGGGGTTGGCAACCTTTGGCATGTGGCCTCCCAGGGTAAGCACCCTGGTGGGCTGGGCCAGTTTGTTTACTTCCCACATCCACAGGTTCGGCCGATTGCAGCTCCCACTGGCTGCAGTTCGCTGTCCAAGCCAACGGAGGCCGCAGGAAGCGGCGCGGGTGAGGGATGTGCTGGCCGCCACTTCCTGCAGCCCCCATTGGCCTGGAGCAGTGAACTGCAGCCAGTGGGAGCTGCGATCGGCCGAACATGTGGACACGGCAGGTAAACAAACCATGGCGAGCTGCATGCCAAAGGTTGCTGATCCCTGCTGTAGCCTAAAAGATTATGGGCTGTTTCTGCCAGAATTTCAACATGTGCTTCCACATGTTGAGTTGTTTAAAACTTACCCAGTTTGCACACCAGCATTACTTGCACACTAAATTTCCAGGCATTTCAGTGGGAGTCCTGGGTACACAAAAATGTCAAGATGTGCCCCAGATACACACAAACACCATCCAGGCATCAGGTATCTTCAAACTAATTGTTTACTTCGCTATTGAAGGAGGAACTTTAAGACTTGTTTCAATAAATTTGTTGAGTAATAAGCATGATTGACTTCCATTTTTCTTTTTTTTCCCCCAGATGTGCTTCCGGATAACAATGCATATTTTAATTGATGATGTCGGAAGTTAGATCTATAATTCCCTATTCATTCCAGCTTGTTAGCAACACATAAAATGCAGAGACCACAATTCAGGATCACAAAAACATTACTCTTAAATCTTTCTAGATGATTGTAGTTGCTCTGATTGTGTTCTATGCTAGCAGAAGCCTTCTCCAAGGTTTACTGCTGACTCTAGAGCAGCACATCCCCTGCATACTGGGAACTTTGGGTGCTAGCAACATGGGCAACTCCTGTGTTTGTCGAGATGATAGTGGTGTGGAAGACAACGTAGAATCCCAGAATCAGCAAACACAGAATAGTAGAGTACCAGTACCTGAAGCAAGAAGCCATCCGAGGGACCCTGTAAGGCCACCCAGGAGGGGGCGAGGGCCACATGAACCAAGAAGGAAAAAACAGAATGTGGATGGACTAGTGCTTGATACGCTGGCAGTAATACGGACACTGGTAGATAAGTAAGTACCTCCAAAAGGATCACTCAATATTAATGAAAACTGTTCCATTGAAAACTTTGGTGTTAAAGATTAAAGAAATCTCTTACTCAGAAACCACCAAGAGCATGCATGAAATTAATATTTTTAAAATAAGAAGGAAAGTTATTTTTCTCCAAAAATCAATTGCATTGGAAGAATGTTGTTTACTTGTATATACTTCTCTCTGGAAATGGCTAAACAAACCTATAGCGAGACGGCTTTCATCTTCATTAGATATGTGTACTCTTCCAGGTGGCAAATCTAATTTCTTATTCTTAAAGCCAGCACTCTATAATTGTTCATATGGTGAGCCAAATTCTGCACTTAATGCATGCTCAGAGCCCCTATTATGGTGGTTTTAGATACACAAGAATCACAGGATCTGTCCCTGTTTTTGATGGTTATGCTGTTGCTTTTCATAAATATTTGAAATGGCCTCTAAAGTGTTTGTTTATCATTATTTGGATTGGATAAAAGAGTGGATTGGAGAGCCCAAAACAGGAGGAAACTGTTACCGATGTCAATTGCACTTTATATTAAATAGCTTCGGTCTGAGCTTAAACTGGATAAATCTCAAGATAATGAGCTTTGATTCATGCATCTGCATGGGCACTCTGGAGTATGTCTGCTGGAGGAGTCTGCCTCTCTGCTGGAGGATGCTGTCAATGGGTGTGTGAGGTCAGACTTGCCTTGACGTTTATATTTTTTTATAAAAACATTAAATGGACACCTTCAGCAAGAATTTACCCACTAGAGTTACAAACAACACCTATGAGGTGTTATAAATGAAAGCTGTTGAAATGTATATTTTTCGCATCTTCCCCCCCTCCCCCACTTATTTACTTTATGAATTTGACACCACATTATGGCTACTTAGCTCGATGTGGGTCTTTCCCTCAGCAACATGGGAAAGAAGAACACACACAAAAACAGAAAAATATGATGATAAACGTCTTTGGCTTACAGAAGGACTCTGGGGTAGGTGTAGTAAATACTTGGGGGGGGGATTGTTTTTTGTTTTTTTTTTTTTTTGGAGTGCTGACTCACTTCCTTGTTTTCTGTTGCTAAATTATATTGATAGTTAAAAAAACATTATTTTCTTAATGTTGTTTTCTATATAATCAGTTGCCGTAGTTGCCTCAAAGATGTCATGTAATCATGAATGATGGGGAACTGTCCATAAGAAAATCATTTATGTACCATATCTGTGGAAGAGTTGGAGAATCTCAGAACTAGACTTTAAGCTGATAGTGTCCCTTTAAGACCAAAAGAAACATTTCCACTGGACTTTAAAAAAAAAAAAAAATGCAGTCGAATGGAAGGTTTTGTGTAACATGAGACTGTAGAAACAGAAGCTTTCCCCTATGGTGTCTCCAACTCAGAACTTAGTTTTATTTGAGAACCTAAAAATGAAACTTGGAGGAAACAACTGTGAAGTTGGCCAGTCTGTCCAAGTTGAGAACAAGTGTTAAGCTAAACAGCATAAACAATAGAGGTGGATCTGAGCCATGCCCACCTGGGAACCAAATGCAAGCAAGCTTCCTTTGTTCAGAAATATTCAGATGCTCTTTCAGAGTAAATGTAGATTTTAAAAAAAATTGTTTAGCTTTTAATTATGAGGTTTGAGTAACATTTCAGGATATTTGTTTTCTAAAAAATATGCTTCACGGCATTTTCTTCAAAATCCACTGTCCTGAAAAGTAATTTAAGTCCATTTAAATGGACTATTTAATTACTCCACATATGATTTACCTTTTATATCATGATTCACAAGAATGGACATTCTTTTGCAGATTTTTAACATTAGCTTTTGAAATAAAATCCAACATTGTCTCCAAAAAACACCATAAGAAACTGGGGGGGGGGGTGTTTTCGGGGTACCTCCTGTCTATACAAGAATGAAGAATTAAAAAGTGCAGTGGTGGAAGGTGGTGGTGTGCAAATGAAGTAGTGAACAAAAATATGTTTTTCTTTTTCATCCCAAACATGAGGAAGGGTATATGGTGGAGGGAACAATGTTTGGAAAATTAAAATGTCTACTACAGACAAGGAAGAGTAAAACCAGAATGCTAGAAATGTGTTTTTACTGTTAATGTAAATTGAAAGAACATCGTGGAAGGAAAGGCCCTGTTTCTCTGCCGGCTGCTCTGAGCATCTCCACTGTGTGAAAACACAGTAACAGACTTCCAGAGAATATATACCGGTACTTGCTCATAAAAAAGCATTGTGCTGCAGGGAGGATAGAAACAGAAGAGTGTCTATAGAGCCCTCGTATGAAGAACTAAGTGTAAAGGAATGGAATAAAAAGCTAATGGGTGAGCAGTTGAGAAAACTAATGGTACTAAAATGACTTGAGTTATACATTTCTGAGGTTTGTACATTGAGTAAGTCTCTTCTGATTCAGTTTTCTGGGCTAGTTTACAATGCGCAAGAACACCTGCAGAGCCAAATAACCTCTTTTTTTCATCGTTTACTTCTGCATTTTATTTCTCTGAGCTGTCTTATCTTTATATCTTGAGGTTAATTCAGATTTCAACATAGTTCCACCTTTTCCGTTAGTGATTATTACCTTCTTTCTTTTCAATCTGGTTTTAAGGTATTATGTGTAGCAGCTTGGTCAGATTTGCTTCAAAATACTTGAATTAATATCCTGTTAATATTTTTGTGGTAACTGTTTTTAAGTTTAAAATCTATTTCAACAGGAAATACAGCCTTTTCTTGTAAGAAAAAGACCAGTTTCACCACTTGTTTTTATTTAGAAACCTAATACTGTTAAATTTAATGCTGGAATTCTTCATAGGTAATTTCAACTGCCTTCTGTGGGGTTTTTTCGTTTTTTGTTTTTTGTTGTTTTTTTTTAAGGTATGATAGCTGCACCCTTTTTAATCGGTCATTTTTATTTTTAATCCAACTGTATTTAATGTCAGTTCACACAAACATGGTAGATGAGACTACTTTAAATTTATAGAGATTGCTGGGAGTGAGGAATTCCCTAGTTCTAAAACTGGCATTACCACAGATTCCCTCTTTAGCCTTGAACAAGTCGCATCTGTGAAGCACTTGAGAGATGAGAATTCCTATAGAAGTACTAAGTATTGTTAGAGCTGCAGTTTTACTCTGTTACATGGGTACAGCCCCCATTGTTGAGTAGTACCGATAGATGGGTAAAATTTGCCATGGGACATAGCTGTTTGTGTGTAGAATAAAGTTGGGATCTCGACATCAATCCCTCTGATGCCTCGTTAATAACACTTTGTACTTGAGTCCTCATTTTTATCTAATCTTTGTTTTAGGGCCTTGAAAATGCATCTTGTTACTTGTGCAAACCTCCCTTTGTAGAATACTTAATTCCATCCTTAACCTCTAATGTGAAACTTTGTTTAATGCTGCCTGAGATTGAGCATGTGATACTCATGGAATGCTGATGTGATAGTGACTTGTCTAAAAATTCTTAACTTCTCGGTGGAAAAACAATTGTCACTTAATACCACACTGCATTTTGTTATCTTTTCTGTATCTCAGGCTGTTGATCATTTCCTTCCAGCTTCTCTAGACTTCCTTCTTATTTTTTTTGAAGTGCCCTTCACCCTTTCATAACTCTTTCCACTATTGCATGAACAACTCCTTCACCTGCCATTCTAAATCTCTGATAAATCCTGTGCTGCTTCACTGGAACAGATGAATCAGAGGCATCTATGACATCCTTTGAGCTTTCCCTCTGTTTTCATTGTTTTATTTTCTTTCCCATGAGTCCTAAGTTTTCTTTTACCATTTGTTTACAATATTCCGGTATCTTGTATTGTTAGGCTTTCCATCTCTCTTCTATTTCTACTCCTACTCCTAAATTGTTGTTCTGTATTTCTTACGATTTCACTAGCTGAACACTTGCTAGATTTTGGGTGAGGAAGGAAAAGGGAAGGTGGGATTAAATATTTTCAGTTTGTTCTCACCAAACCCCTCTAACAGACCTATTTTCTGCTCCCCTTGATAAAACACTGAAGTTTGTAAAGACACTGTGGATTGTTTGTCTTTCAGGCCCTCTCCCCCCCTTTTTTGGGGGGGGGTGGGAGGAGATGTTAAGAGATTTTCTGGGGAAAAAACCATCATTTAATCTTCAATGTCTTTTTCGCTCAGTCTATTCTTTGTTTTGTTTGTGCCCTCTGAAGTACAGTATCTCTTACTACATGTTTTCAGGAATGCCTTACAATGTATAGTATTAAACTTTAGGGGCTCTAGATCTTAAACATGCAGATGTAGATCGCTGTATATCTTGTTTATCAGCTGTTCTGGAGATGCAAACGTAACTTTAAGCCAGAGTACAAGGCAATACACATTTCTGTTTCAGATCCTATTAGAGATTTGTAGTCTGTAACTTTTTTTTTTCTTAGAGATGAATCCAGTACATGTCTGTTCACTGAACTTTATTCTAAGTATGTGGTGTTGATCATGGTACAGCAACTTTGACCATGTAATATTTGTCTTTCAGTGACCAGGAACCTCCTTATTCAATGATAACATTACATGAAATGGCAGAAACAGGTATTAACGCATTTTGTTCAGTATTCTGGTTGCAACTGCCAGAGGCAGAGAAATACCTTCCTTCTAAAGAGAAACATATGGCTGCATGTAATGACATGTTGTTATATCTAGTCATTCTAGCAATTTGTGTTCATTATTGAAATACTGTCAGTACTTCATAATTTCACTGAGCTCATCATATTAGTGTAAAATGCACGTTCTAATTGTGTTAAAATTACTAAGTGAACTGTGCAAAATCAGCCAGCTGACAGCTATAAACTCAATTAACAGGCTTTCTGCAATAAGGTACGCTGGACTTTTGTGAAGGGATGGAATTTATCTATGTACAGGAAGTGGGTTGCCACACTTCTAGCCCCTGTGCTTGAATAGTGACTGCAACCCTTCCCCTCCAGATAGGGGTTAGTGCTGGTCTAGTAGCAGCAGCAGTCACAGATGAAGTGGCCATGCCCTCACCCTGTCCCTAAACACGCTCTAGATGCTGAGCTATGCTGGCACAGAGTCTGTTCCTGTCGCTTAATATGCAACGTTCCCCTGCAAGATTGCACCACATTAGACCTGGTGCTACATTCCTTGTGGATCCAAAACACCCAGTCCTAGTGTGTACAAAGAGCTGAGGATTGGGCCCAGTGTACCTGAGGGCATGTCTGCACATACACTTGCTGCATGGTGAGCTTGTGTGTAAATCCGCATAGCTCAAAGCGCCTAGGGAGCTTTGAGTGTGTGTCAGCAGGATCCACATGGACAGTTACTGTGTGGCACATTGGTTTACACTCTAGCATGCAGTGCAGTGAGTATATGTGTAAGCATGCCCTTAGTTTGCAGACAAGTAATTAAGAAAATACTTAACCTGTTCAGATAGTAATCATTAAACTTTGATTGGTAAGCAAAATATGTCCTCAAGGCAACATGCAAATACCACTAAAACTTTACCAAGGCACTGACTGGAACTCCCGCATGGTCCATGCACACTTGCCCTTAGTATTTTTGAAGCCTCTCTCATCTCCTCTTGGTCATTTTCAGATAAAACCCATAATCTTCTATATTTTCTTTGCTTCTGGGAAAAATTATAGGCCCATCTCTTATTTCTTGCATTGACATTGCATCTTCCATTGACAATACTCTTGTTACTTTGTCTTTAACGCCTAAATTGATGCATTTTTTGGTAAATAATTCTTTTAATTTATATAGTATTTACCTTTGCTTTCCTGTAAATGGAAATCTTGGTTCATATATATGAATTGGTGAGAATTTCTGAAAATGCTTTTCATAAGCAACAATGAAAAGTCAAAATCAGAATTGACTTATGCTCCCTGCAGTCCCATTCATGTCAGTGCTGAATCCTGGTCTGAAGCATGGCAGTAAGTGTAAATTCTTGTTTAATAGCAAAAATGGGCATTGCTCACTTAACTCTGAGAACCAATTCATTTGTAACCAATCAAGAGCCAGGTGCTCACAATTGGCGGAATTGTTTCCCAGACCATTTTAAAATGTTCTGTCTAGCATTACCCTGGCAATTGTAGGAATTTACATTCTCTCCAAAATAAAAGCCTTCAGCAAATTAAAATTCCACAACTCTACAATATGCATGATTAACTGCTCATTTAATAATAGCCATTAAAATATGACATTCAAATGAGTTCAGTAGGGTCACTTTTTTTTTAAAATGCCACTGAAGTGTGATTTTTATATTGACCAGCATGTTTTGAACACTTCTAAATAGCAGTACCATTTTCTGAGAGTTGCTTCTGTTTTGTGGTTGACAGATGACGGCTGGCTGGAAGTAGTCCAGTCTTTAATTAGAGTTATTCCATTAGAAGATCCGTTGGGGCCAGCTGTTATAACCTTACTACTGGATGAGTGTCCACTGCCAACAAAAGTAAGTTTAATAATGCATGCGTTCTGTGGCCAAATTTCAACCTGGTGTGGTTGCCACTCCCATGGAAGTCTCTGGGCTGCATTCACCCGTGATGTAAACTGCATCCTGGGTGTCGGCTAAAAACAGATGCTACTTATAAAGTAGGGTAACTTGAAAAGATCTGGCATTCAATGGGCTATTTGATGGTAGAAGTGTTTCAGGAAAAAATGATGAGAAGAGAGTGAAAAATAGTTTGTGCTTGGAGAGAGAGTAGGGAGGTTTCTTTTGTTCGTTGCTTTTGCCACTATGCTCTCCTTCTGCCCGCTTGGTGTGTGTTTATCCTTGTACATGCCCAGTGAATGCCAAATCAGTGCAAATTCAGCTCTCCGTGTTTTAAACTAGCACTTCGTGTCAGTGTTGAATTCCTTATGACTTATCTATGTATAAGACAAAACATTTTTTTGGCTTTAGCTTACACATTTTAGCCATAAATGGATCAATATTGTAAATTTTAAAAATAGCTTTTGTTTGCTGCATACTGACTTTTGGATCTCATTACTTTTAAAGTAAGGTTAAAATGAATGGCCAGCTGTGTGTTCATAACTGGATAAATTCTATTTTACTACAAATAGAAGTCAGTCGTTTAGCTTCTGGCATTTTAAAAACTGAAATGAAGTGATGTTATTGGGTCCCAATCCTGTGAGGTACTCGGCATCTGCAGATCCCATTGGATGTAGTGGGAGTACAGGGCACACAGCACCTCACATGATTTGGCGTGTGTTGTTATTTTAAAGGCCTTTTAAATCTCTGTTTTGTCATGAACTCTTTTTGACACTGGCATTGCTGCAACTTCCATTAGTATTACACTTGTTACTGTGCCAACTTTAATTTTTACTGTACATTTGCTACAGGGTGAGAGATTGGGAAGCTTCTAATTCATTGGCTCTTAACTAAAATTATAAACTGAGTAGCTGATGACTCAGGAGTTGATCAAATACTGTAACTGGGTAAGGAGCCTCTTTCTTCCATGGTTAGTGGTACCCATCTGCCTGAGTTAGTAGTGAAAAGTCAACACCATACAGTCTTCCAGGTAGACTGAAATAAGATGTGATCTCAGCCAGTTCCAGATTTAAAAACAAACCCACCATTACAGTTGGCACTAAATGGCTCTTTTGTTGGCATTATCAAAGGAGAGGCCAAGTATTAACAACAAATCTTTCAAATGTGGGTGCTTGATTTTTTTTCAGAGGTATAAAATGCCCCAGTTTCTAATGACTTGCTCAGTACTTCTAAATGGTCTGATTTTTTTCAAGTGCAGTAGTTTTAGGCATCCAGTTTTGAAAAGGCTGGCCCAAGTGGGACATAAAGAATAAGCTGTCTTCTCACCCTTGAGAAACCCCTCAGTCTCCTACGTTCAGGTTTGTGAGCACTGGGGAGAAGCTTGCAGTGCTGTTGTCCAGCATTTACCTGTTCTGGATAAATTGAAGACTTTTTTGCAGGGTTGTCAAGTCAGTATTCCCAACTTTTGGAAAGCCACAATTTTCCATAGAGAGTCAACCTAAAGTAACATTAGCTTTTTGATGTTTAACTTCAGTCTTCCTTTATTTGTTTATACTTACGTTGGCAACTCTGTGGAGTAGAGTCTTTTTTTTTTTTAATATAAAGTCAAAACAGTTAAGGTTAGTACAGTTGCAAACAGCCTCTGTTCCCGAAGTGTTTGTAACTCAGAAAAAACTGTTATGGTTGTGTAACAGGTTGGATCACAGAAACCCCCATGGGAACTGCCAACTGGTGTGCCAAGACTACTTCTGCCCCTGCTTTCCCTGCCAGCTTGGGACTCCAGTACCCTGTCTTGCTGAGCCAGACGTGCCAGTCTGATCCAATTCAGACCTAGGATCTGAACCACGTGCTCCAAAGCTACAGACTTAACTGAAAGCAGCCCACAGAGATGTTCCTGTCTTTAACACTCAGATGCCCAACTCCCAATGGAATCTAAACCCCAAATAAATCTGTTTTACCCTGTATAAAGCGTATACAGAGTAAACTCATAAATTTTTCACCCTCTATAACCCTGATAGAGAGAGATGCACAGCTGTTCCCTGCCCTAGGTATTAATACATACTGAGTTAATTAATAAGTAAAAAGTGATTTTATTAAATACAGAAAGTAGGATTTAAGTGGTTCCAAGTAGTAACCGACTGAACAAAGTTACCAAGTAAAATAAAATAGAACATGCAAGTCTATGTTTAAGAAAACTGAATACAGATATAACCTCACCAGTTCCAGTAAGCTTCCTTTTACAGACTAGTCTCCTGCTAGTCTGGGGTCCCGCAATCACTCACACTCCCTGTAGTTACTGTCCTTTGTTCCAGTTTCTTTCAGGTAGCCTCTCCACCCCAAGGATATCTCTTTAGCCAGCTGAAGACCAAATGGAGGAGTCTCCCAGGGGTTTAAATAGACTTTCTCTTGTGGGTGGAGACCCCCTCCTCTCTCCTATGCAAAGTCCAACTTTCAAAAGTTTACAACTGAACATTAACTTAATACAGCTTTGAAACTTTACTATGCAGAAGAAAGATGCTGCTTTAACCATCTTAATTTAAATGAAACAAAGAATCAGTTTCCTTATCTTGTCAAATCTTTTTTTAAACATTCCTTTTTTTTTTATTTTTTTTAGTAGTTTACAATTAACACAGTACTCTACTGTATTTGGACCTTTTTTTGGTCTCTGCTGCAGCCTGATTGTGCACTTCTGGTCCCAAATGAGCTATGTGGTTGACTGGTCAGTTTGTAACTTTGCGATTCTACTGTAGTTCCACTAAGATTGGCTAAAAGCTGCATTTGAGAATGTCATCCTCATTCTAAGTTGAGTTGTACTTTTTCACCTCAAGTCCCTTCCTCAATCATTGCTGGCTATTCTTTTTTTCTTCTCTATGCCCTTTGCGCTTTGTCAGCGCTATCTATTAGTTCTGTTTGTGGCTGTTCTTTTGGGAACACAATTACATTTCCCTGTAACCTCCCTCAAAGATCAGATTTTTTGCATGTTGCACTAGTTTAAATCTGGATCAGAATCTGACCCAAAAAGCATATAAACGTCAAACTTTATAAACTCAGTTACACTAATCTTGTCCAAATGCCCTGCTGATAACTTCTGTGTGGAGAGTTGTTTTTGTTTTAATTAAGGCCATGGCTACACTTACAGTTCTGCAGCGCTGGTAGTTACAGCTGTGTTCGTACAGCTGTGTAGGGCCAGCGCTGCAGTGTGGCCACACTGACAGCTACCAGCGCTGCAGTGTGGCCACATTTACAGCACTTGCAGCGCTGTTGGGAGTGGTGCATTATGGGCAGCTATCCCACAGAGCACCTCGTCCCATTTTGGCGCTGTGGCTTGTGGGAAGGGGAAGGAAGTGTGCGGGTCTTTCCGCTTCCTGTTCCAATGCCCCGTGGTGCTTTGCTACACATTCCGAGCAGTTTGGCGGCATTGTGAGTCTGCAGCGCAATTTCTGAAATTTCTGTTACAAATGGAGCCTGAGCTGCTGAGGACCTTGCTGATGAATGTTGCCAGCACATCACGCATGGCAGTGGAGCTATTCCTTCAGCTGCAAAGTGACAGTGAGGAGTCAGACGATGATATTGAAACACCTGACGCTCAAGACACTCAATTGCTTGTGGCAGTAACAGACGTGCTCAGCACCGTGGAACGGCGCCTTTGGGCTCGGGAAACCAGCACTGAGTGGTGGGATCACATCGTCCTGCAAGCCTGGGATGACGAGCAGTGGCTGCAGAACTTTCGGATGAGAAAAGCCACTTTCATGACACTGTGTGCTGAGCTCACCCCTACCCTGCGGCGCAGGGACACGAGATTGAGAGCTGCCCTGCCAGTGGAGAAGCAGGTGGCTATTGCAATCTGGAAGCTGGCAACTCCAGACAGCTACCGATCCGTGGCGAACCAGTTTGGAGTGGGAAAGTCCACCGTTGGAATGGTGCTGATGCAAGTTTGCACAGCCATTAATCGCACCCTGCTAAGAAGAACTGTGACTCTGGGGAACGTGCAGGAAATTGTGGATGGCTTTGCAGAAATGGGTTTCCCTAACTGTGGAGGGGCAGTAGATGGGACGCATGTACCTATTCTGTCACCACCCCACCTGGCATCAGAGTACGTTAATCGCAAGGGGTATTTCTCGGTGGTTCTGCAAGCGCTTGTAGATCACTGTGGCCATTTCACTGACATTTACTCAGGATGGCCTAGAAAGGTGCATGATGCACGCATCTTTCGGAACAGTTCCCTGTTCAGGAGGCTGAGGGCCGGGACTTTTTTCCCAGACCGCAAGATCACAGTAGGTGACGTCGAAATGCCCACTGTGATCCTTGGAGATCCCGCTTACCCCTTAATGCCATGGCTCATGAAACCGTATACAGGGAAGCTTGACAGGAGCAAGGACCGGTTCAACTACAGGCTGAGCCGGTGCAGAATGACTGTGGAGTGTGCTTTTGGCCGTTTGGAAGCCCGCTGGAGGTGTCTTTATGGGAAGCTAGATTTGGGGGAAAGCAGCATCTCCGCTGTTATATCCGCGTGCTGTACTCTCCATAATATTTGTGAAGGGAAGGGTGAAAGATTCAGTGAGGAATGGACCTCCGAGGTTCGACGCCTAGAGGATGAATTTGCACAGCCAGAGAGCAGGGCTACTAGGGAGGCCCAGGAAAGGGCTTCAAGGATTAGGGATGCTTTAAAGGAGCAATTTGATGCTGAGAGCCAACAGTAATGTTTGGTGCCTTTGCTGTGCTCCTTTCTACCTTGGGGTACAATATTTACCACTTCCTGCAATAATAAAACGTATTGTAAAAGCCATAAAATCCTTTATTCAAAGTACAGTATATAAAAGGCCAGGGGGGTTAGGGTGGTGGACTGTACATTCAGAGGTCTGAATATGTCCTGTTTTGATTACTGTTCAATGTCTGCTGCTCTTCAGGATTACTATGCTGCAGGGTAATGGGGGTGGAGTGCACAGGGTAAGAATTATAGTTATCAGGGCTGGTAGGTGATCGTACAGGTGTTGGGGGAAGCTGGGGGTAATAAGAAACTGGCTGCTGGAGAAAGGTGTTTTGTGCAAATACTGGGGAACAAGAAAGAGAGCTTTGGGAGGGGTGTGAGTTACCATGGTACCGATCTGCCTGCATGGCTACGAGAGACTCGAAAGACTCAGTTTGGCGAGCCAGGAGGCTTATCATCTGCTTTGAGGTTTTTTTGATAGCCAATTCCTTTCTCCTGCTTTCTGTTTGCCTCCATTCATACATTTTCTCTCTCCATTCATACATTTTCTCTCTCCATTCCTGCGTCTTCCTACTTTCTCTGTTGTAGTGAATCATAACTGCTTTGATCAATTCTTCTTTTGATTTTCGGGGATTTTTTCTCAAGTTCTGCAACCGACGTGAGGCCGGTGATCCGGCTGCATTAGTCAAGGTCACTAAAAAAAACATAGATAGAAACATGTAATACACAGAGGCTACATTGTTTATTATCACACAGTGAAGGAGTTTTTAGACTTTTTGTAGCATCCTTCCCACATACCTCACATAACACAGAGAGGCCAGGGAAGCTAAGGCATGGCGAGCAATGGGGTGAGTGTTTCTGCCCTGAGTGCACCTGGGAGGGGGAATTGACCAATGGGTCACTGGGGTTTATCTGCACTGGGTACAGGAGGTAGCTGATGTCCTGCATAGGGGACAGTAGTGAACAGGAAGGTGGCGAGCTGCTGGCGGGGGGGGCGGTCCGCGTAACTGCTGGCCTGCTGGTGCGGGGGGGGGGGGGGAACGCACAGCTGTGCTGGCTGCCTGCTGGGAAGGGTGGGGAAAAACCGGAGGGCACTGCGGGGCTGGCTGCCTGCTGGGAAGGGGGTGGGGAGACCGGAGCACACCGCGGGGCTGGATGCCTGCTGGGAGGGGGTGGGGGAAGACGGGAGCGCACCGCGGGGCTGGCTGCCTGCTGGGAAAGGGGTGGGGAGACCAGAGCGCACCGCAGGGCTGGACGCCTGCTGGGGGGGGCGTGGTGGGGGGGGGAGACCGGAGCGCACTGCGGGGCTGGCTATGTGCTGGGAAGGGGGGGTGGAAGACCGGAGCGCACCGCGGGGCTGGAGGGGGAATGCGAACCTGGCGCCCTGCACTCAAGTATCCCTAAATTCTCAACAGGGTTTCCTACTGCCAGATATATCTCTGCTGCGTGTTACCTGGGAAGATAGGGAGGGTCTTCTACAGCAATGTGGATTCTGCCCTGACCCCTATGCAGCTCGCCTGTGTGCAGCCATGGTCCCCCCACCCCTCGCTGCACAGTGGATCGGACGAGTTAGCCTGACCGGGACAAGGACCACGGTGGCTCTCCCGATAAACTTGAGAAAGCACATTGCGCAGGCTCTGGCTGCAACTTTTCAAGAGATTACCGAGGCAGATTACAGAGACGTGATAGAGCAAATCAATGGGCTATTCCATGTTTAGGCATGCATGCAGGCAGCCATAACCCAGACCCTCCTCTCCCAAAACATAAAAATCTGCTTACCCCGAGCACGCTCCTCAGTTTCTTCCTCACCAGCAACGTCCAGCTGCTGCGACTGGCTAGCCTCCTCCTGGCTTGAGAAGAGCTCCTGGCTGCATGCCTCCTGGGACTCCGGGGTGTCTCCCTCCACGCCAGTAGCCTCACTGTCGGCTTCCTCTACACCCTCCCCCACTTCTCCCTGCTCTGAACTCTCCATCGTGGTCCTCGGATTGGCAGTGGGGTCACACCCAAGTATGGCATCCAGCTCCTTGTAAAAACGGCAGGTTGTGGGGGCAGCTCCTGAGCGGCGATTTCCCTCACGGGCTTTGCAATAAGCACTCCTCAGCTCTTTTATTTTGACCCTGCACTGCAACGCGTCCCGTTCATGGCCCCTTCTCAGCAAGGACTGCGATATCTGCCCATAGGTATCATAATTTCTTCTTCTGGAGTGCAGCTGTGCTTGCACAGCTTCCTCACCCCAAACACTGATGAGGTCCTGCAGCTCGGAATTGTTCCATGCTGGGGCTCATTTGGGGCGTGGAGGCATGGTCGCTGATTGATTGAATGAATGATTGCACTCCACACCTGGCTGAGCAAACAGGAAGGGGATTTTTAAAATTCCCGGGGCATTTAAAGGAGGGGTCAGCTGAGCCCAGGGCAGTGGAGTGTGCATGATTACCAGAGAGGTTTCTAAGGTATGCTGGGATACCTCCTTATACCCCCGAGGTCCATAAAAGCGCTGGTGGGTGTCCACACTTGCTGACCAGCGCTGGAATCCCTATACCCGAGGCTCGACCGGGTGTACAGCCAGCGCTGCAACCAGGGAGTTGCAGCGCTGGCCGTGCTTTGCAAGTGTGGCCACATCCTAAGTTGCAGCGCTGTAACCCCCTCACCAGCGCTGCAACTCTCTAGTGTAGCCAAGCCCTTATTCACTAAATGCTAATTATGCACTCCTAAATAGCTGTCAGACCACATAAACAGTTGCTCAACATTACCCCTCCCCCCTCTCTCCTCAAGCAAACAGCTTTGAACATTCCAAAGCAATTCTCCTGCCTTCGCTGGCTGGAGCAAAGAGCTGCTGTGTTTGTTTTTTAGCAAGTAGCTACGGGGAGATCGGAGTTCAGCCATTCTTCTGGTTTGTTGTGGACAGGAATTCTGGGATACCTCCTTATACCCCGGAGGCCAATAAAAGCACTGGTGGTGTCCACACTTGCTGACCAGCGCTGCATCACCAGCGCTGGAATCGCTACACCCGAGGCAGACCAGGTGTACAGCCTGCGCTGCAACCAGGGAGTTGCAGCGCTGGCTGTGCTTTGCAAGTGTGGCCACATCCTGAGTTGCAGCGCTGGTGAGGGAGTTACAGCGCTGCAAC
Source organism: Gopherus evgoodei (assembly GCF_007399415.2). Classification (NCBI taxonomy): domain Eukaryota; kingdom Metazoa; phylum Chordata; order Testudines; family Testudinidae; genus Gopherus; species Gopherus evgoodei. Next base: position 7,967,329 of record NC_044333.1, on the reverse strand, counting down.
TCTCCAGTGTAGCCAAGCCCAAAGTGTTGGGCTTAGTTGTGAAGCTGGGGTCTGAATCAGCTCAACTGAAACTTTCCTAAAAGCTTGAGGATAGAGGGGTTGAGATGAATCTGGAGTTGCAGTTTGGATCCATTTGTGGAGCAATTTTTGTTCTGAATTTGGAATTACACTGTTGTAAGTCCATTGAAATTGGTGGGAGTTACTCTGGATTTACTCTGAATTTAATCCTACATTAATAGCCAGAGGAAACTAATGCTCAACATAGGTTTCTGCTAGTCTTTCATTCTTGTTTAAAAGACTAGCACAGTGAGTATAAGCAGGATATGCCATTAGAAAGAGAGAGAGAGGGTGTGGTTTTAGAGTCAGCAACAGCATAGTTTTGTAAAGTGGACTCGGGGGCTATCTCCAATTTTGTTATGCTCAAATCATTTTTTTACTGTATTTTCAATTTTATAACAATCAACTTTTTTTTTTTTAAATAGCATCAGGATATTTGGAACAGATTAAACTACTTGGGTGGTAGTTCTCCCTGTTTTCTGCCATCTATCTTACTGCTTCATAGAAGTTAAGGAAACAATATTTCTCATACAGTTGGCAGCACGTCACTGTTGAGCAATCAGACATACTTTGGCTCATTTGGCAGTAACCAATGAATTAATGTAACTCTTTAAGATAAATTAAACTTCTGGTCTGTCTTTAAAACAGAAACTATCACTTGGCATCTGTAATGTTACCCTGTTAGCATTGATATTGAAGCAGAGTGACTGACTTGTATTGAATGACTGAGTGGAAAACAATGTGTTCCGTAATTCCTATATTGTTAAATAGCATTCTATCTTTGTTTTAGGATGCATTGCAGAAATTAACTGAAATATTAAATTTAAATGGAGCGGTTGCCTGCCAGGATTCCTGTCACCCTGCCAAGCATCGTAATACAACTGCAGTTCTGGGCTGCTTGGCTGAGAAACTAGCAGGTAAGCAGAAGGAGCAGTCTGAAAGCTTAACTGGGTTTTCAATAGTGTCACAGCATAGCAACGTTCAGAGCTGACTTTGTAGAACTGAGGTCACGTTTTGGAACAAGGAGAGATCTTGTCTCTCAGCTCAGGCCAAATCTGCTGCATGATCAAAATATTGATGAGGCTTAATTTCAGTAACCAGCAAACAGCTTGGCTCTGAACTTTGATTTTACTACACTGAACTCCCTCAATATTTGATTTACCAAATAAAACCTCATAGACTCATAGACTCTAGGACTGGAAGGGACCTCGAGAGGTCATCGAGTCCAGTCCCCTGCCCTCATGGCAGGACCAAATACTGTCTACTGTCTCAATCCACACATGTATATATTTCAAGTATCTGCAAAGTAAGATTTCCTGATACAGCCTTGATGATGCAATTATCAATGCTAACGTTTTTACAGGCCTAACCTAGGTAGATGAGAGAATTTCTGGGAACACATTAGCCAGTAGGCAAGATGATGATCAAGGACAAATTATTCTTATTAAAGAGAATAGGTGGAAGGATGATGGATGTTCTTTCCACTACAGACAAATGTTGTTCTGTTGTAGTTGCCTGAAGCAAATGCTCTTCAACTACATTATTTAAAAGGACACTGAGAGTTTCCTTTTCAAAAAGTGACTCTTGTTTTTATAGGTCTCTTTAGTCTCCACTTATTTATAATGCCCTGCCTGAAGCTGAAAGTGAAATTTCCATTGCCTTCTGATTGTTGCCCCATTTGGCAACTTTTTTTTTTTCTTTCTAGGGGTGGTTGAAATTAACATGTGTTTTTAAAATTCCTAGTTTGTGCCCCATTGTTATGAGCACGATTTTAAAAATAGCATTTAATTATTGCTTCAGAGACAGCACTAAAGACCATAACTTTTTTGTGTAGTTCCTACACGAACAGTGACTTTTGATGTAGATATTTGACATAAAAACTACAATTCCTCCTCTTCGCCACCCTCTCGATACCATAGGTCAAAATAAGATCCTATGTTAGTTGACCGTTTCCATTTGGTTAGGTGAGAGCAGATGCTTCTCTAGAAATCCAGACAGTGATGGGGTCAATGCTGTTTTATAATAGTGCTTTTGTGTATGTACCAATTTGTCACAGTTCATGGGTTTTATGAAACTGAATGCCCTTCCTTCTACCACACTACCTTAAGCAGATAGCGTTCATGGGCATTTTTAGTTGGTTGCCACAATGCCAATCGCAGATTGGGTGACTAGGCATCAAGCTGGCGGAATTTGATCCTGTGGGCATTACTCATTTTGTGCCAGTGATTGAGGAAGCTGATCTTTTTAACCTTGATTTATTAATACAAAATATCTGAGAAATTACCTGCTTTACATAAATATACATTGGGGACCAGTGGCTTTTTTTTTGTTTGTTTGTTTTTCAAAAATATATAGGCATAAGTGTTATCAGATATCAAGGTGACAGGTGTCTTTATAGTAATACGAAGATAATTAGAACTACACAGTTACAGCTATGGCACGTGCACGTGACTATTTGTGCATAGAAAGGGAAGGTAGATCCATGACTGTGCATTCAGATACCTGATTTATGAGCACAGTCATAGTAACTGCAGGCATAAATTAAGCCTACAGCAGAGTGTACATTTTTTGCTTGTGTGCAAAAACATAGCCCTGAGTACTACTTTAATTTGTTTTTGTGAATTCAAAGTCTTTTTCAGGGAAGATGCCCCCCTTGGTAAATTTTAATTGACATGAAAAGATAATGCAGCAGTTCCCATACATGCATTTCATTTTTAGTGTTCTTGCAGGTCCTGCAAGTATAGGCTTACTCAGCCCAGGAATACAGGAATATTTACTGCAGAGCTTGGTAAGTATCCAAGCACAGTAGCATTCTTGGCTCCTCTAGCTTCTTAATTGCTTCTGTATGCATAAGTGGTAAATGTTCTTGTTTTTCAGCAAATGCTGCTGATATTTTTTCTTCTTTTTTGTATGAAACTGCTTGCAGCGGAGCGCAGTAAGATCAGTTTTTGTAATTGTGGGATCTTTGTCTCTACCTACAGCATTTTTCACTTAAATCAGTCATGAGCTCAACATACAAAACCAAATCATACAAATTAAAAATAATCAAAATAAAGGACAGACTCATTAACTTTGAACTTTCTAGGTTGCTGTTGGAAAATCTAACATCAGACTATAGAAAGATTCCATTTAATAAGGAAGGGGTCAAAAAGGCTTAATGAGAGAATGAAAAAGAAAGGAAGGACTATCTATGAAATTAAAGACCACAATTATTTTGTTTTATTTAATTTGTGAAGCACAGAATATGTGCCTGGCACTATACAGAACCTAGAGAAAATGAGTCTCTGCTCCAGAATTCTTAGTGCTGTTCAGACCCTGGCATTGATACTAATGTGCTATGGAAGTTACAGTATACACAATTGTATTCCTAGACAGCAAGTTCATCCTTTCACTTTGACCAAAGTGAAGAACAGATTTGAACTAAGAAGTTGCTGTCTTGTCAATTCAAAGGTCAAGGATGCAGTTGAACGTTAGTTTGGAGTAAAGGAAAGGATGTCCCTTATCTTGTACTTTAATACCCTGTGATATCTTGCAGTGATCCTTATTCCTTCTAAAATTTCTGTTGTGCTCTTATTTCTGCAAACAGTTCACCAAAAAGTACTGTACTGCTAAAATTATCTACATTTCAGATACACATTCACAGTAAGCCATAATCAAGCCAAAGACGCCTAGGTTCAGATAGAAGGCTTATAGTCTGGGTTATGTACCTTACTGCCAGTTCAGATCGGTAACTGGTGACTAAGGATGGGCCTCTCTGGAGTAGAGGAGGAATATTTCCTGCTAGGAGCAATCCTAGGGATTTTGGACTTGGTACCCAGAAATGAACAGATGATATTTATATTAAATCCAAAAGTAACATTAACGTCAAGGGCCTGGCCAAACAACTCCCGAAAACGTGGGGTTAAGATTAAAAGTCTGTCCCTCACCATTCCATCAGATGGAGGTGCAGAGAGCAATCGGACATACTAGCCGGATTGCATTACCAGTGCAGTGGGTTAAAAGGAAAGCGTTTTAATCCTGATCTTTGAATTTACTGCCATTGGGTAGTTTAAGCCCCTTAAAGCAAAACTAATCTTCATATAGTTTAGAAGAAGAGAGCTTTAGAATTGTTGTGAATGCCTTATATAGGTGAGGTTCCCAGCACATGATTAACTGAGGATCTTATGCAAGCCTTCCTCACAGAGAACTCCTGACATGAGGGCTAAAGCACTGAACAGTATCAAGCAGCGGTTCTCAAACTGTAGGTTGAGATCCCAAAGTGGGTCATGACTTCATTTTAATGGGGTCATCCAGGCCATCACTAGATTTGCTGGGACCCATGGCTGAAGTTGAAGCCTGAGCTCTACCCAGGGCTTCGGGGCCAGGGCTGCCCGGACGTGGGGGGCAAATGGGGCAATTATCCCGGGGCCCCGTGAGCCCTGCCAAGAATCCCTTCTCTGGCTACACACCCGGTGGCAGTCCAGGTCTTTGGCGGCACTTTGGCCGCAGGTCCTTCAGTGCCGCCACAGACTCAGAGCGAGCGAAGAACCTGCCGCAGACTTGGAGCGCTGCCTGGTGAGTACAAGTGCTGCAGCAGGTGGCGCCTTTTTTTATGTCCGCTACCTCGCTTTGCCCCAGACCCCCTGAATCCTTAGGGCAGCCCTGGTCCAGGGCTCAGGCTTCAGCCTCCCTCTCTTCCTACTCAAGGCGGCGGGGCTCAAACTCCAGCTCCAACCCCTCTCTATCCCCTACTCAAGGCGGCGGGGCTTGGGCTCCCCACCCCCTTCCCCTGGGGTCATGTAGTAACTTGGTTGTCAGAAGGGGGTCACAGTGCAATGAAGTTTGAGAAACCCTGGTGTAAAAGGAATGGTGCGTTGGACAGAATCAGGGTCATAGATTATATATAGTGAAAATCTTCATGGAAGTTAAACTCCATAGCCATTTTTTCCCCAAGAGTGAAAGCATTATTAGACATGCACAAACTACAGCAGGAGACTTTGCAGTAGTTATTTGATTCTGTTGTGGGAAATGCTGACTATAATAGGTATAAAAGATTTCAAAAGGTTTTCTGCACTTATCATTTACCAAGATTACAAGTAATTGACATAATATTAAGGGAGCCAATTAAGTCAAGTCCATCTTTTTTTGTGGCTGTTTCTTGTCAAATGTCTTTGGAAACTGCAGAACTTGCTAGTTCGTTGAATCCTTTCTAGGTATCATGGAAACAAAGACGTGGGGGAGGGTTGTTTTTAAGCAAAGGCACAATATAACCATAACTTCTTTTTAACTGAACATAACTTTTTTATCCGAGCATTGCAGTGGATCACATTTTATTTTTTCTGTAATAACACCTGCCATTTAGCAGGCAGTTACAGGTTGGATGAAGCATCTCTTGTGTTAGCTGCTATTTCAAAGGGAGACTCACAACATAAGTTTTTGGTTTGACACATGTTACTTGCAGATGTCACCACTGAGTATGATGAACTTTGTGTAGATTATATATAGTGGAAGGGTAGAGCAGAATTATCATAGGTTTTATTTGTTTTGACTTTGTGTAAATTTTGTTTTCATCTTTTATTCTGAAACTGGTATAGGCGTGTGTATGTGTTTTGGGGGTGGGGTGTCTGGGGTGAGACTGAATTTTCACTCTTGGGGTATGTCTCCACTGCAGCGGGGAATGAGCCTCCCAGCTTTAGTAGATGGACTCGTGCCAGCGGTCTTAAGCTAGCATGCTAAAAATAGCAGCATGGACATTGTGGCTCAGATTCTCAAGCATAGGAGGTTGGGTGGGCTTGAGAGCCCACACTGCAGCATCCACACTGCTATTTTTTTTGAGCACTAGCTCAGGCCCCACCAGCGAGTCTGTCTGCCCACTCTGGGAGGCTCGCTCCTAGCTGCAGGGTAGACATCCTTGAGGGGTGTTCCTTTCCTTCCCCCACGGTTCAGATAAATTGCCCCATTAATCTGGGGGATCTTGCCCATGCTGTGTCTGTTTTCTGGATGAACAGAGGATATTGTTTAATCTTTCACAACCACTAAATTCCTTTTTTTTTTAAAAAATCAGACTTGTTTTACTAAGACTGTCCCACAAAGGGTTCTAACAAATTTTCATCTTCCTGACTCTCACCTCTGGGAAGGGTCACCTCTTTTCTCATGGCAGAATGGCCTGCAGTTGGCCACATGCAGAGATTCAGGAGACCTAAGTGCTTCTCAGCTCTTAAATTTATGTACTGCATGACCTGGAGCAAATCACTCAACTTCTGTACCTCAGTTTCCACATCTGTGAATGAGGGTAATGGTATCCTTTTTTAAAAAAAAAAACAAAAAGCACTTGAGCTTTACAAATGAAAAGCACCTATCTAAGTGCCAAGTATTACTTATTACTACAGTTTACCAAATTCTAAAGAAATCACATGGCTTAACCTAGAAGAAACTTTCACTTGCTAATAAAATGCTTGTTTGATTAAGAAATAAACTACTTTGTCTACCAAACTTTCTCTTGGGGTAGTGCCAAACTGCTTGTTAATCATTATTAGCATCTCCTTTGTTTGTGTTAATTACTATAAGGGCAAACTGAAAACTCTATGTAACACCTGATAAGGACATTTAAAATTATATATCAAATATATAATATAATGTATGGATCAAAACTTTCTGTTTATATTATGGAGCATATTGAAGGCTAGCCTTCCTTTTTGCTAAGCCTACACTTCAATTATTTCAAATAGCTGCTTTCCATCTGAAATTTCTTTTGCATGAATTCTGTTCAAAGGAAAAAAAACTTGCAAAATTTGAGGTTACTAGAATGAGGCATCTTGAAGGTTTAATTTAGAAAAATGAGTTTTTCTGAAAAAAAATAATCTTAGCATTTGGGGCTAGAAACTTTGTTTTTGTTTTTTAAATTCAGTGGCCTTCAATGAAAGCTAGTGATAAATCAGGAGCAACTCCATTGAAGTACAATGGAACCTCAAAGTTACAAACACCTTGGGAATGGAGGTTGTTCCTAACTCTGAACAAAACATTATGGTGGTTCTTTCAAATATGTACATCTGAACAGTGACTTAATACAGCTTTGAAACTTTATTATGCAGAAGAAAAATGCTTCTTTGCCTTTATTTTTATTTTTTTGTAGTAGTTTAACACAGTAGTGTGCTGTATTTGCTTTTCTCCCCCTTCTGCTGCCTGTTGTGTACTTCTGGTTCCAAATGAGGGGTGTGATTGACTGATCAGTTTGTAACTTTGGTGTTAGTAACTGAGGTTCTACTGTAGATAGACTACACTGGTAAAAAACTGTTGTGACATAAGAAATAGGTCCTGTGAGTACTTCTAGTATGGCCCACTTCCCCCCTACTACTGTGCCCGTTGCTGATGATTAAGGCTGCAGATCATTCACAGAGGTCATGAAAGTCACGGCTTCCATGACCTCCATGAATTTTGCAGCACTGCTTCGGCTGCCCCCGGGACCACTCTAGCAGCTGGGGAAGCCCCAGGGCCAGCCGCAGCAGCTCGCTGCTCTGGCAGCCCCAGGCAACTGGTCCCCGGCACCACCCTGGAGCAGCAGTACAGCACCAGTGGCAGTGGGACCCCAGGCCGCGCCCTCCCAGCAGAAGCATCGCTCTGCGCTCTCCTTCTCCTCCCCTCCACCCCCCCCCCCCACCCCAGCCATCTTCAGGAGCACCCCCTCTTAGCAGGTAAGATTTAGTCATGGGTATTAAAAGTCATGGTCAGGTCAGGGGGCTATTACCTGTCCATGACTTTTACTAAAAATACCCATGACTAAAACATAGCCTTACTCATAACATCTCTGCCTTTCTCTTGTGAAGAGTCTTGAAAATGTAATCTGACTGCTCGTTTTAAGAAAATGTTTTCATTATATTAGACAAACCAACAAAAACATCTTGCACAGCTATGGCATGTGTTTAATACTCTCGTTATCTTTAGAATTTCCAGTCCCATCCGACGGTAATGCTTTTTGCACTAATAGCACTGGAAAAGTTTGCACAAACAAGTAAGTATTAGCCTAGTACTTCTTACGGTAAAAACAGTAGAACTAATGTTGTCCCAGAATGGTTATTTCCTTCATCGGCTCACATCTGCTGTCCCAGGTGCATGCACTTGAAATAAGCATGTTGAAGTTCCCAACTTGTAGCTTAAGCCTAGTGCACCATAAGGATCAGCGATACCTGGGCTGACAGGGAATGAGATCACTCTAGGGAAAAGTGTGCTCAGGCCCTCAGCGTCACTGCTGCTCTAGCGAGCCCAACCCCCTTGGAAAGAAAATGGGTGGAACACAACACAATTCCGTCACTATACTGTGTGCTGTCCTCAAATATAGCTCTGATTATTGCCACGTAGGGTCTGCTATCCATCAAAAGTAGCTTTGGGGATGGGAAGAGGCATAGGAGCCCTTTGAAGGCCTCTCCATGGCTGGAAAAAATGTGTCCTGTTAATAGACTATTTTCCTAGCTAATAGCCCTGCTCTCAGATGATTTAGTACAGTAAAATGCTGAATATTTAATATTGCATTTCTGTCAGGAGAAGGTACATGAACTCTTATATTTTTTGTTTAATATTGAGATTTAGAATATTTCTATAGTGTACTTGTAAAATATTTACCTTTTGTCTTTGAAATCACTCTTTCTTGTTTACATCTATTACTTTTTTCACTTTTAAATTACAGGTGAAAATAAAATGACAATTTCTGAATCCTGTATTAGTGACCAGCTTGCTCTGTTAGAGAAATGGACAGATAATCCAGACTATTTAAAACGTCAAGTGGGATTCTGTGCCCAGTGGAGTTTAGACAATCTATGTAAGTATAGTGTGAGCAGGATTCTCACACTAAGGCTCCTTTGCAGGATGGCGTGTGTGTGTGTGTGTGTGTGTGTGTGTGTGTGTGTGTGTGTTTTGCACAGATACCATGTTTTGTGTAAGTATTTATTGATAGTTTTATATGTCTAGTCATATTTGTATGTGCAAATATCCAGTGTCCACACAGAAGTAAGGTGCATAAATCCATGTGCATTTGCATGCCTTAATTTTTGAAAAGCAAACCTTGTGTAATTATTAAAATTAAAGTTCTTCAACTTTATTTGCTCTGTAACTGCTGTGACGTTTCAGCAAATCTCAAAATAGCTAGATTACACTTGTATTCTGACATTGTCCCAAAGAAAACCATTGTGATATTCTTGGCTATGCCAGTACCAGATCTGCACAAGGATGGATTATGACCTGTGATTTATTAAGCAGACTAGATTCTCATAATTTGAGAAACCAAAAAAGAGTAGCTCTCTGGTAAACTGTCGTTTATGTAACAAACCAATCCAGGCCTAACTAGTGGGCCCAAAGCTTTGACTCGCTGAAGGACCCCACACGGCTACCAGCCTTGTTTAAGGCATACCCCTCTTGTTCACTTCCACTGGGAGAAGAGACAGTGAAATTATTTGATTGGCCCCAGGCAGCAGCTTGTCCTGCTTATGCTGAAACCCAGCATCTACTTATACTTTGTTACGAATGGCAATAAATATATAAAAGCAGCAGATCCAGACTAACACGGCTACCCTCTGATACTTAATAAATATATAGTAATGAGTCTGTGATGTACATTTCACTCCCTCTGATGAATTACAATGTTGTTGGTATGATTCTGTAGAGCTAAATCAGTGGTTCTCAAAGTCTTGTACTGGTGATCCCTTTCACATAGCAAGCCCCTGAGTGCGACCCCCTCCCCTTATAAATTAAGAACACTTTTTTTAATATATATTTCACACTATTATAAATGCTGGAGGCAAAGCGGGATTTGGGGTGGAGGCTGACAGCTCACGATCCCCCATGTAATAACCTTGCGACAGCCTGAGGGGTCCTGACCCCCAGTTTGAGAACCCCTGTGCTAAATGCTTCTCCATTCCTCCCCAGTGTGAAAGAGAATGATTTGGAGGAAAAGGTACAAAGCAGTTTCCATGGCCTAGCACAACAGTTATTCTGCAACTTGCCTCCTGGTTCTGTGCAGTCCCAGCATCTTGTGTCTTCCCTGCCCTGATTCTGGGTGCTTTCCAAGGTGGAATTTCTAACAAAACCCTGTGTACAGTATAACTTAGGGCTGGAGCAAATGCCACCCTGAGTTAAAGCAAATATGGGGAGACCATGTTGAACAGCATGCTAGGGAATCCCCCAGTTGGGCTTCTCTTCTCTCCACTGATCATGAGCTGTTACAAAGATTCTACCAGGGGCTGCTTGCTTTTACTTGAAATATTTTGCTTTTCATGAAACTCAAGCATTTGATCAGCCAGTGTGGGAGCACTGTGAGGGTCTAGGAGTCACAGAAGTGATGGGGAAAGGACTGAAAGTGGAGGGGGAAGGCAGCCTTAATTGGCTCAGGTCAGATTCATAAACCTAGCCCAATAGCTGACAGCAGCAAGTTTAGAGTTTTCACTATTGCTCTGGCACCATTCCTCCCACAGTAAAATTCCACCCATGTTAACTTTCAAGGTGGTGTCTTGTGTGTCCTGAAGGAATCGCATCTTGGTATGTATTCTGATGCCCCTAATGCTTACTCATGGTTCCTTGAGAGACACAGTTAGCCCTTAGGTGCTTTTCAGATACTCAAAGCAGGACATGCCCTGCTCCTGGCTATAATTCTAACAAACATTGAGTGCCACTGTAAAGAAATAATGTTGCATTCAAGTATGCATAATGCCTGTGTTGCTTTATAGATGCCAAGACTGAATTGAATCCTTTGTGTGTGTGTGTGTGTAGATTTGTATTTATTGAAATAATCTGGACTTGTTCCTGCAATAGTTCTTTAAATTTTTTTTCTGCAGTTTTGAAAGAAGGCAGACAGTTTACATATGAGAAAGTTGACTTGACCAATATTAAGGCCATGCTGAATAGTAATGATGTCAGTGAATACCTTAAGATCTCACCACGTGGACTGGAGGTAGGATGTCATTTGATTATTTCAACATAGAATTATGTTTTGAAGAAAGCTACAAGATATCACCTTTTCAGTTCACTTTTTGTTCCCCTTTTTTTACCCTTCAGAGAATCAACAAGTCTGTATTTCTGGGCTCTACACAACTAGTGAAGGAATTCTGTTTTGGCAGTGGACTGTAATGTCTCTAACCTGCTTTTAGTGCCAGAAACAGGGCCGGCTCCAGGCCCCAGCATGCCAAGCATGTGCTTGCGGCGGCACGCTACGGGGGGCGCTCTACTGGTTGCCGGGAGGGCGGCAGGAAGCTCCGGTGGACCTCCCCATGCGTCCCTGCAGAGGGTCCACTGGTCCCACGGCTCCGGTGGAGCATCCGCAGACACGCCTGCGGGAGATCCACCAGAGACGCAGGACCGGCGAGCGGCAGAGCGCACCCCGCGGCGTGCCGCCGTGCTTGGGGCGGTGAAAAATGGCTAGAGCCGGCCCTGGCCAGAAATGAACACTGTAAAACATCACCCCCTCTTTAGATTCATCTGATCCTTCTCCCATGTAGTGCAGAACTGTTCCCTACAGTAGATTGTGGTTTTTGTTTTTGTTTTTTGTTCCCTGTTCGTTTGTTCTATTGTCCTGTCTAATCGTAAAAGCCCAAAGCAACAGGGATTCCGTTTCCTTAGAGAAAGTACCTCTCACCATCAGGAAATTCAGCCAAAATGTTTTTCTTAATTTTGTTCCATGACTGCTAGGGATATATTCCTAGAGCACTAAATTCCTGTCCCTCCTTGATGTTTATACCTATTAGATAGTTCTAGATCATTCTCCGCTTGGTCATTCTTTTTATTATTTTTTTTTTAGCTTTTAATCTTTAAATTGGTTCCAGTAGCCCTCTGATCACTTCTGTTGCTCTTCTCTGAACTACATTCAACTTGGTTCAGTTTTACTGAGACTCTATCAGGTATACAGCCGTTGCTGTTGTGAAAGGGGTTGCACTGTGTTTGGGAATTTGTGCTTTTACAATTTTACTTGTAAGGCACTTAGAATTCTGTCTGGTAGATTTGATTTGTGACTGCCAGCTAATTACAACTAATACATTTTCCACTTCGGTTTTTCAGGCTCGATGCGATGCCTCCTCTTTTGAAAGTGTTCGATGTACGTTCTGCGTTGATTCTGGGGTTTGGTACTATGAAGTCACAGTGATTACCTCAGGAGTGATGCAGATAGGATGGGCCACCAAAGACAGCAAGTTTCTCAATCATGTGAGTACATGTGAGGTCACACAGCTGACACTAAATATTAGAGTTTTTTTTACTTACAGTGCCTATACAAATGGCTTTTTATAGCCTATTGAAATAATTGTTCATATTTTATATGCATTGCCTCTTCCTCTTGTTTTTTTCCATACATTTGCGCTGTTACAGTTAGTGAATTTAGTACTCATGAAAGATGCTGGAGTGACACTTATCTCCAAAAGTACAGCACGGTCATCAGTAGCGAGAACTTTTTCACCCACGTTGCATGCCTCAACCCTGATCTGGAGCAGTAGGAAGGTAGTTGAATTTTTATGACCCATTCCACTCTTGGCCTCTGCTCCATCTGCAAATAAGGGTGTCAGTTACTGCCAGCTATGTTTTTGTGAAGTGATCGCCTGCTTACTGAGAGCTGATATGCTATTCACTCACTTTTTTCCTCCTAAGTCAAATAAGAAAAACCACCTGATGGCTTTTTGATGGCCTATTTTACAAACTTAGTGACTAGAAATTAAATGGCTTCTAATCTACATGAAACCTTCCGCGCAGGATAGTTTAATATCTTTGAATGTGGGGATGGTAATCATATTGTTGTATTTTTAGTCAAGAAAGCAAGGATTAAACTGGATTGTAAACTATTTTGTAAACTATGGTTTTGCCAGTCTAACTTTTTGACTTTCTCAAGACTTCTTCCATAAGCTCCCTCAGGTGTGTTCTGTTTACTCACACTTGCTCTAGTCAGTTAGTATTTAACACAACAAATTCCTAGTGCTTGTATATATGTCGCTTTTTTAAAAAATACACTGCAATTGCATGCATTAATTGGTCAAAGTCTGTAATCATGGGCTAGTTCAAATGATAACAGAAATGTGAGTAGGATATTTTTTCCATTTTCCTATCTAGATGAATCCTAGTGAACGATGCCAATATAAAGAGTTTGCCTATTCTTTTCCTAGAGAGGAGCAAATAGCACCTGGCCTGTTCTAAAATGCTAACACTTCATTTTCCAGTCTGGCAAGGAATTGGAAGCTGTCCTTGTCTCTGGCAGGAAAGACTGATTTCCGATGGAAAGAGTACATATGTAGAAATAGCATACCAAATGGTCTTTCCCTGCCTTCCAAAAATAAATAGTCATACAGACACGAGAACTACCTGAGGCACAGATTGAGAGTAGCACAAAACAGCATAAATGTCACTTGGTGACATGATAAGCATTAAGTACTGGTGGTTTCATTCTTCGTTTCAAGCAGGTGCCTTGCAAGTCACATCTAGTTACTCAATCTGCCTTGCAAAATTCTGTTTACCTGTGACAAGTGTTATGGAGGAATAAAAGTTCTTTGGTGTTTTTTTTTTTTCATGATCTTCACAGCAAAGGCCACTGTGTCTTCACAGTAAAGGCAAATACCTTTGTGATGTGGATTTTTTTGGTTGGTTTTGTGTGTAGTGGTTTGTGTGTGTATATTGGTTTGTAAATTTTCAGGCTGTTGTAAACTCAGGTGTAGTCGGGCAAGATGGGGGTAGTGCAAAGGTTACCATGGCAGTCTTGTTTTCAGAGTTGCCTGAATTCTCCACTTGAACAATAAAGTTCCTTCTATCCTGCTTTTTTTCTTTTTTAATGGAATCTGTCACGATGCTATTCATAGCAAGTATGTTCAGTTTACAAGTAAGGATGGCTTTTATAATTGTTAGCTTTGCAACCTCACCCAGCATCTGAAAATCCATCTTTCTGGCTCACCCATAATCACTATTAATAGTTCTGCAATAGAAATGTATAGGCCTATCCTGTTGCCTCTGAGGTGAATTAGCATTTTACCATTGACTAGAGTGGGAATAGAGTAAGGTCCTTAGCTGACCATTCTGATTGTACACGAGCCAGAAAAATAATCCAGGTCTCCTCTGTTGCGTTGGCTCTGCAGAGCTAACAAGCACATCAAGTAGTAGAAGCTCATTCCTTGGTAAAGTCAGCAGGCAACAAATCTGCTTGCTATCCAGTCAGAATCCTGAAATTTGTTAAAATGTTCATATTACCAGAGTCATTTTTCTGCTCGTCTTAATACTTTTAAGATAAGAGGGCAGATTGTATGGAGTTTTGTTTTGGTTTTTTTATGTTCTAATACAAGAATGACCAGAGTTAAAACTGCTCAGTTCCGGCTTTTGTAGAAGAAAAATCATTCCAAAACCTGACGTACATCGTAGACCAAATACTGAGATGTGATGTAGATGTTGGTGTTGATGAACACAAGTTAGGAAGTGCCAAGGGAATGGAAGAGAAAGGATATAGCGAGAAAAGCAGCTAACAGGATAGGGTAAGAAGGAGTAAGATAAAGTAGATTCCCTGCCCACATTAGTTACTCTTCCTGCTATCCTCTCCCTTACATTCATTCATGTAAGTTATTTCCCCTTGCTGACATAAATTACACATCCCATTACATCATCTCTAAATATGGCCCCTTGCCTATTGCACAGTATTGCAAAAGAAACGTAAAATTTTGCAAGCCTGTCTTGAATATGAGAAGTTGTCAGCACTGACTGTAATGGAAACTGTGAAATGAAACAGCAACCCACCAGCCCTTAAACTATAAGAGGCTTAAAAGATTTTTCCCACTCACCATAAGTAGCTTGACAGTTTGTTTGGGGGTTAGGTTTTTTTTTGTCTGATGTGCTTCCTGTGAGGAATGTCTAAGTAGGGAGAATTGAGATAATGTCTCTAGTTAAGGATTGGAAGTTTGCTTTACTATTTATTTTTCCCTTGATTGGATATTTCTGGTATTTTCTGTTTAGCAAATTTTAATTTGCCTTAGAAGTGGGGGTTAGGGGTGTGTGTGTGTGTGTTTTATATTAATAAAAATAATAATAATAAAAATCCTCCCCATCATCTTCACCTCAGATTGTCAGCCAGGCTTATTAGGTAGTCACATGCTTTTCATGTAGGAGGAATGTGCTTTTTACATCCTTCCTACACCAATGTTAGCGCACAGGGCGGAAACCAGTCTCTTCTATTCCTTCTGTCATTTGCTGCTGCTTCTGTTGGCTCTGTCTACTCTCTAGTAGTCTATTCTACTAGTCTACTCTCCCTGCTAAGGGTGGTTCTTAAGATGTCTCATGGGTGCCCTCACGTCTTCACACCATTTGTTCTCTATTTGACAGTTTCACGTTGGTGTGTGTGCATTGGCATCCAAAGTACATGCCCCAAATATGTCCAGTGGTGCCTTCTGATTCCTGAACAATGAGCTGCTGGTTGGTGACTTCCCTTCCCTGGTGATGAAGTCTTTCCAACCAATGTCCAGAATCTTTTGTAGGCACTTATTTTGAATGCATCTAGTTTGCTAACATTTTAGCAGATCTCCAGTTCTTGCAGCCCTATATTAGCACCAAGATTACGTTTGAATTGAAAATTGTCAGTTTTGTTCTGGTGCTGAATATCTTTGATTGCCATACGTTGTTAAGTTTACTAAATACTGTGGATGTCTTTCCTTCCTTGATGTCACTTCCTTCTTGAGGTATCCGTTAACTAATATGGTACTGCCCAGTAGATGAGTTGCTCTTCGTGATATTTTTGACCAGGGTGGATTTGATTTAAATCACTAGTCAGGAAGACTCGATTTAATCATGGATTTCTACATAAGTGCATTTTTGTTGGTTGTTATAACCTTAATACACATTCTTCACAACTTCCAGAGATGGATGTAGGTTTCATTTTTAGAAGGTACACACTCTGCATTTGTAAAGTGATTTATTTTGAAAACTGTTCAGGTTAGTTTTAAAGCCATATCAGAAAATGATTGGTCATTTCATTTACCAAAGGTAATTGAAACAGATAGTTCACCTGCCAGTGACTTCATAAATATCTCCAATTCAACAGGTTAATCATTAATATTTGGATGATTTTCTTGCCATGCTGTATTAGGAGGAGAACATCACCAGACAGATATTTAAATTTCTTTTATTTAACTAAAACAACAACGTTATGTATTCTGGATTTTTTTCTTCAACGGCAAACATATAATATTTTAACAAAACAAGCATATGCATTTTTGAATTTAGTTAAATATTCAAGATTTTTTAAATCAGCAGTTTTTCTTAAAATTGTTTTTAACTAAAATAGGTATATCTCCATATGTTGTTTGTTATAACAATCTCGTAGAGCTGGAAGGGACCCTGAAAGGTCATTGAGTCCAGCCCCCTGCCTTCACTAGCAGGACCAAGTACTGATTTTTTTCCCCAGATCCCTAAGTGGCCCCCTCAAGGACTGAACTCTCAACCCTGGGTTTAGCAGGCCAATGCTCAAACCATTGAGCTATTCATCCCCCCATATAAATGAAATACTTAAAAAAACAAACATTAAATCGACTGTCCGCCAGGTCAACATGAGAAACTTAAAATATTGGCTTCTGCAGCTAACTCAGTTGTCTTCACCTTCATCTTCCTGTTGGTTCATAATCTGGAAAAGGAGAACAAGCTTTCCTACTTTTTCAGGTCCCAAATGATTTCTCAATTTGAAATGAATTAGTCCAAAAGAAGAAAATATTCTTTCTTCACCGGAAGAAGAAGCTACTGCTGTTAAAAGTGAGATTAGCACTTCAACAGTCTCTGAATCCAAATGCTTAAGTGACTTCCACCAGTTCGCTAGTGTGACTTTCTTTAAAATATCATCAACAAACATGTATTTCCTGACTGGTACTTATTCCCAAACTGGGTCTCTCTTACAGCCCGCTGCCATTATAGGTTTTTCCTTCTAGGGAGAAAATGGTATGGTAGATCTCAAATCAAGGAAGGGTACACTCAGAAAGACCTCAAGACTTCTGGAATGTGCTTCTCAAATAGTTTCTACTGTATGTCCTTCCCTTCTCGCATTTATCTCCAGACTTCTTCTCCTTGTCCCGATCTATTCTGCTCCCAACAATCTTTTTTATTCATTGAACTTTTTGAAACTTTGCACTTTCAGAGAGAGGTAAGGGATTGATTCTGTGTACACAAATTTGTAGAGCGACAGTAGGGTTGAGGTCTGTTATTTCTCACCTCTATATAGTATGTATGTATTTAAAAACATTTTTGCTGTTAACAAGCCCATTATCTCTGGAGACACAAATCCACAGTCTGAGAACTGCAAAACTAAGCCTTTCTGATGGTATCTTGTAGACTGAGCACTGAGTCCCATTGGATAGATAGAAAGATGAACGAAAATCTATACAGAACCCCTTGGAACCTCATAAAATTGGGTCCCTAATCCATGAACTATTGGAACTAATTTAAGAAACATGTATTTTGTAAACATAACATGAATGTATTGTCTCATACTATAAAATTAGAATTTACAATCCCTGTTCCATGATGAGATATCTTTGAGCTATCATGTATCTTAATTAAAACTGTCTTTAATTGTTTTTTTCCCTCAAAAAATTTGATCAAAAAACTCTGATTTCTAAATTTAAAAAAACTACAATTTTTTTTTAATCATTGATTTTTATCCCCCCTGTTTTTTGACTTCTGTTGTGATGTTAGAACTTGACATCTGGCTTTCACGGATATTTGTTTTAGCATAACTAATTTTGAGCCATGATTGGTCTGCTGTTTTTGCCAAGTTGTCTGTCTTTATTTGTAACTTTTTGAAGGTGCTGCTCAGAACCACAATATCGTCAAGGTTGTTTAGGCATTAGCCATCTAGCCATGCTGTACCCGTGTTTGTGTTTAATACACTTCTTTGTTATCCAGTCTGCAGCAAACAATGGAGATACAATGCAGCCCTGTTTCACAAATGTCAACAGTTAACTACTCTGTCTGATTGTTCACCTTTTATAGAGCTCTTCACATCTCTATGTGGTCTTGATGACTTTAGCTGGGATTCTATAGGACTGAACCATGTTCCACAATGTATGTTAGTGCAGGCTATCAAATGCTTCTTGAAAATCAATTAAATTGATTTTCGAAGGGAGCTTCCCCTTTTAGACATTCTTCTGTGGTCCTTGGTGTGAATATCTGACCTACACAGGATCTCTTGGGCTTGAATCCAGCCTGTTCTTCTCTAAGCTTTGCATCCACTGCTGCTTTCATCCAATTTAGTATCACACTGCACAAGGCTTTCCCTACAACAGAGGGTAGTGTAACTCTCCTCTCCAGTTGTTACAATCAGTAAAATTAATCTTTTTGGAATATTCTGACAATTATTCCATATTTCTCTTGGTGAGAAGGGGTCTCTTTTTCCCAAGCTTAATTAAGCAGCTCTCCCTGTTTTGTTAGGATGCTGGTATCAAGTATTTTAAGCATTTCTGCTGTAATTTGATCATCTCTCGCTGCTTTATTTTATTTTTCAGCTTTTTGATTGAAGCCTGTACTTCCGGCATCTCAACTGGACTAATGTCTGTCAAGTTGAACAAGTTCGTTTGTAATGTATTTGGGGCCATTTATCTCATTAACACTTGAAAATTGACTGAAGTTAGCTATAGTTTGGGACCTGTGAGACTTGTATTGTTGGAGGAATACGGGCATCTCTGCCATTATCAAATTGCACAGAGCAAGCAGAAACTAGTCTCTTCTTCCATACTGCTAATTGGTTCGTCCTCGTCAGTGAGGAGAGGTGGCTTTCTAGCACATTGAGGGATAGTGCGTTCAGTTACTGCTTGCCCCAAAATGGGTTTAGTGAGGAGTCTGTGGGAAGCTTTTTATAGTACAGTCTTTGGATTTGTTAGTGAGGGAGAGGGGCAGGGGGGCAACAGAGGGTGTTGTGTTTTTCCCACAGTCTTTGTGCTGGCTGGCACTTCCTTTATTTGAAAGTAACTAATATAACTTGTCATTGTCTCAAGTTTTGTCAGCTCTTGAGTTTGAGAGTAGCTTCGGTTAGATGAGCAGTGGCATTGTGGAGAAAACAAGTAAAATGTTGCTGTTTAGATACCTAGGTTTGTTGTAAAGATAATATATCAGGTATGTATTAACATATAAAATGTATAGTCCCTTTCATTCTGGGAGCTCAAAGCACTTCGCAGACACTAATCCTTACAATGCCCCTGGGAGGTAGGCAAGCTTTATCCCTATTTTACAAGTGTGGAGGACCTGAGGCACAGAGGTTCAGTGACTTGCCCAGTGTCTCCCAACAAGTTGCTGGCAGAGTCACAAATAAACCCCATAACTCCTGACTTGCAGTCTTGGGCACTATCCCCCAGACCATACTCCCTCTCTGACACATGGGAAACATTGTAACCCTTGGGTAAATGATAATACAAAAATTGTGTGGAACATTGTAAACACCACTTTGGTCATGCTATGTTACCCAGTAAATGCCCTGGTTCTTAATATTGAGTCATTCTGTCTGCTGAACATAGATCAGAAATGAGGTGCATGCTCAGAGCTGCGGGTAGTGTTCGATATATCAGGGATCGATTGATCGTGTCTTGTCTGGACGCAATAAATCGATCGCGAATCAACGCCCGTACTGCCACCTAGGCAGGGAGGAGTAAGTGGAGATGACAGGGGAGTTGCGGCAATCAACTCGCTGCTGTGAGGATGGCCAGGTAAGTTGAACTAAGATACTTCGACTTCAGCTATGCAAATAGCGTAGCTGAAGTTGCGTATCTTCGTTCGAATTCCCAACTAGTGCAGCCCAGGCCTTAGCCTGGTTCAGTTAATGCTATTAGACCTTCATCTTTCATGAGCATTAAATTCACTCCTAATTTTTTTATTTAAAGGAGTAAAATCCATTTGACCTTGAGAGTATTTTTTCCAAAGGATTTTGGAGGAGAAAAAAATAAAATATGCCTTCATAAGAAGAACTGTGTAGTTCTGACACATTTTTAGGTTGAAAGAGAGTAAGGAAATGATACTGAATGAGGGGTGTGTGGGTGTAAGTGAGAGAGAGAAAATAGAATATAATGAAATTGAACTTCTTAGAATGAATGATTTGGTTATGTAAAAATAGACATCCATCCCTTTCCCACAGAACAGGAGTGACTGCAGATTAAAATGCTGTGCTTTTGTTTCTCTAAAGGAAGGTTACGGTATTGGGGACGATGAGTACTCCTGTGCATATGATGGCTGCCGGCAGCTGATTTGGTATAATGCCAGAAGTAAACCACATTCCCATCCCTGTTGGAAAGAAGGTATTTTCTTCTTGTGGCAGTTATCCTAGCCTGCTTCCTCCAGAGAGCTTTTTTAGAATACTCACAGGAGGAATAGCCTGCATTTGGAGTTTAACGGTTTCAGAGAATCTGAAGATGAGGTCATCTAGCCAACTCCTTGCCATTACAGGATCGTGAATTACTGTACGCTTACTGGTGGTCTATCTGGTTTCTTAAATGTCATGTGAAACTTTCCACCACTTCTCATGGAGACATTCCTCAGCCTAACAGATCTCACTTTGGGGAATCCCTACCACCACCATTGGTTATTAGAGGCGGTGCTGATAGTGCCACCTTAGCTTAAAGTCACGTAATACTTCCTTTTATAAGACGCTGATTTCAGTTGCTTATAACTGGGCCAAACTTAAGTCACTGCAGTGGAAATTTTCCATGCAAGGTGTTTACCTCAGGTTGATCTGTCTGTCTTCTCAGAAGCAGCCAACCATTTTTGCTGAACAGGATTTGGGAAATACATTGTTTGGCCCCTGTATAAAGAAGAGAGGAAATTCTGGCAATCTTTGCTTTGAGAAGCGATAGTAGCCCCTTTCTTTGGAGTAGGAACTTTGAAATTTGGGAGGAGGGTGGCCTTTTTCTTTTCTTTTTCTTAGGGATCTGCCTGTAATCTACATGAAAATCAACCGAAATTTGCCCAACTTGTAAAATCTTTAAAATACCTCAGTTTGCACATGCTCTGTAGAGACTTCTTTAGATTTTTAGCAGCTAAATTCCCTGAGGATTGTCTGCCTGCATTGGACATACTCCAGCCTGGAGAGGGAATGGAAAGAGGCAACCCTAAAGCCTGCATTTGCTAACTTTTGAATATTTAACTTCGCAGTGTTAATATTCCTTAAATGTAGCTGTGTGTGCGCAAATCAACCTAAATCTTCCTTTCCTTAATTTCATCCCATTTCCTCCTAATTATTCCATTTTTACTGTGGTAAATAACTCTTCTCCCTCCTTAGTGCTTATTCAGATAGTGGTAGGTTGTTCCCTATTAGTCACTCCTTAGCCAAGCTATTCACAGTCAGCTTCTTAACCTTTCCTCAACAATCAGCACCTCCAACTCCCAATCATATTGGTTTTGTTTGTTTGAATGCCATAAATATCTGAAACCTAATCCTAAAATATTTTTGGTTTTGCACATAAGGAGACACCATAGGATTTTTACTCGATTTGCAAGAAAAGCAAATGGTCTTCTATTTAAATGGAAACCAGCTTCCCGCTGAGAAGCAAGTGTTTTCATCTGCTGTGTAAGTATATTTTCATGTTGACAGAGACAAGAATTAAAGTGCAATATGTATAATGGTTCTCATTAGTTAAAAGAGAAAAAATTCAAATTCAAAAACTAGTATTTACCAGTCATAGATGCTATTGCTTTTAAGCAGAGCTCCCTATTGAAAGCACTGATAACAATTAAAAATCAATGACATTAGTGTGAATTTACAAATGGATTTAAGGGCCAGAGGAAACACATTCTTTAGCCTAAGTTTAATACAGCTTTCTGTAGTGCAAGTTTAGCAATTTATCAAACACTTGCTATATAATATTGAGTTCTCTGAGAGAGAAAATAACAAAACCTTGTTTTTGTTACTTCAAATGTGTGAACTTTTTGCATGCTCCTAATTTGCTCAGGGTTCCCCACGTTTTGTGCCTAGGCAAAGAAGGGAAAGATGTGGGGGTTGTGATGTGAATCCTTTGCACTTGAACCTGTTCCCCAAACAGCAACAGACAGCCCCATTTTGGACAAAACAGTTATTCCTAGTGAGTTGGATGGAGAATAGTGTTGTCACCCACTCAGGTGCATGTGTTTGCCTTCCACGTAGATGCAGCTTATCCTGTTTGTAGCCAGTAGAGGTTCTGGCAGACAGTGGCAATGGACTTGGTTCACATATCTTAATTAAATTCAGAAATGAAGAATCAAGTAAGGAAAATATGTGCTGCTAAAATCAGGTGCCCTGGAGTTTCTCTCCCAAATATCAGTGGCTGAATTATAGTATTGGGAGTCTTGTTCCAGGGTGGGATAGCTTCTGGTCAATGAGTATGTCCAGCATGCTCTGTCTGTACTATTGCTTTCTGATGTTCATGCTGTCCTTCAAATTGCAGATCTGGCTTTTTTGCTGCAGCTAGTTTCATGTCCTATCAACAATGTGAGTTCAATTTTGGAGCAAAACCTTTCAAGTATTTACCTTCAATCAAATTTAGCACCTTTAATGATTACGCCTTCCTGACAGCAGAGGAGAAAATAATTTTACCAAGGTAATCTCTTTCTGCCTGGTTATTCCACATTCATACAATATACAAATGTGTAGCTTTGAACAGGATATGTCTTATTTCTGGTGTAACTAGTCTAACATTGTAGTCTCTCAGAACATAAATAACTTTTGTGATCAGTTCAGCACATGATTAGCCATGTCCCTTTCAGCAAGGACTAGACTTCAGGCTCCACTTCAACAAAGCGCTTAAGCACATGCTAAATTTTGTCCATCTTCCTTCTGTATTCGTTACAGTTTTAAAGTTAAACTGATTTGACCTAACACAGTGTTTAAAATACACACAGTAAAAAGCACTTCCTGCTATGTATAAACTATGAAGTTAATTGAAGAAAAATGATCTTAATTAAAATTGGTGTCTTGTTTAAAAGTGACCTCATTTCTGACATTGGCCGTGTAGAAGCACTTTGCAAGCAATTATAAAGCCTGAAGCGATTGTTCTCTTCTCCTAATCTCAATACAAATACGTCCTTACTATGAAAGATGCTGCCAAGGAAAGATGTTGGAGTGGACTGGCAATTCCCCAATTTATGAACAGTTTAAGACCTCTTTTGGCTTAATTTATGCTCAGAACTTCTGCTCGGATAAAATCAGCATAAATTTTGCATTTCTTCCAAAATAATTTTTTTTTCAATTCTAGCTTTAGGTAATCAGTAAAAGTGTGATCCAATGCAGGAGAGCACAATGCTGGGAACCAGTGGCCCTGCTTTGCCTCTAACTCACCATGTAACCTGGGATAAAACCCAAATTTTTAAACTTTGATGCCTAAAGATAGTTAGTTATTATGACTGGGCCACTCACCTCTCACGAGCACTTCCTATCTAGTGTGCCTGTGCCTGCACTTTTTTCAGCTTTGCACAGCTCGCAGTGCCTCCCATTGGATACCGCCCTCGTGAGGTGGATCTTTGGTGACTTAGCCCTCCAACTGAATCACGCAGTCTGCATGTGTACAACCAAACCCCTTCCGGGGGTGCTCAATTCAATAGGGCCTATCACAGTGCCCTGAAGACCCTTCACCTCCTGGCAAACCCCAAGTGACCCTGGATCTCCAGCTGAGCTGCGCTCTCAGTTGAGTTCACGCTCCTTCTGGGGGGTGTCAAAAATCCTACAAATGGCTGAGAGGGGGCGAAAAAAATCAAGGGACTGAATTCACAGGAGTGCAGCATGCTAGTAGCCCCACTGAAGGAGCAGGGCTGACGTTTTATCATTTCTTGGGTATTGGAAGGAATTATTTTCTTTCATCTGTGAAAGTTCTGATGCTTTTTCTCTGGCACCTTTCAGATAGCTCAGTGGTTTGAGCATTGGCCTGCTATACCCAGGGTTGTGAGCTCAATCCTTGAGGGGGTGATTTGGGGATTGGTCCTGCTTTGAGCAGGGGGTTGGACTAGATATTATCTCTTGAGGTCCCTTCCAACCCTAATAATCTATGATAATATCAATCTATATTAACATTGGTGACTGTTAGTGTTTAGAGATGTGGCTGCACTGTTTACCTTACACTCTTTGACTGACTGTTTCCTTGTTTCAGCTTCTCCCTGTGTTCATTCAAAAATTATCAAGAAAATGACATACTAAATCTGTCCAGAAGAATTGCACTATCACTTTTTTCATCAGTTTTTCTCACCTGAAGTTCCTTGGTATTGGTGTCACTTGAGAATAAAGCTGTAATTCCATTATTAGAATCAAACATATAGAGTAAAGTTTTTATTAACTCGGTTCCTTGGACATTTCCTTTATACTAACACACCATACATTCCCCTCGCCATCCTGGCCTGTTTTTCTCCCCTTCTTGTGTTGGTTGATATGTTGGATTGTCGTCCCTCTCTTGTATCTATGTTCTTGTAAACAGTTTTACAATATTATATGGCTTCTGAAACTTTGCATATTGAGAATAGTTTTTTAAAAAAACATTTCTGTTATACCAGTGTATATAATCAGACTAAATCATAAGAGGTTTTTTTTGTTTGTTTTTTTCTTTCTTTAGAAGTGTTCCACTTTGGAAGTCATAGGAATTGGAGATAGAAAAAAGATGTATTGAGTCATCTACTGTAGCCATCTCTTCCAACCCTCCCCACAGCGTAGCCAGAATAGGGTTGTTAGACTGTACCAAATAATGTTATGTTTGTTTAGGAATGTTTTTACTGATTTTTATTTTTAATTGTCAATTAACAACAGTAAAGAATTTGTGTAGGAGGAAAATACCTGCAGATGTGATATTGGCCTGGATCCATTACTCAGGAGTGTAGTTCAGTGATAAATGTTTTTCTTGTACATCTATTTCAGACACAGACGTCTGGCTTTGTTGAAACAAGTGAGCATCCGAGAGAACTGCTGCACGCTGTGCTGTGATGAGGTAGCAGACACAGAACTCAGACCGTGTGGACACAGGTAAATTTAAACACAAAGATCTTGTCAGTTTGCACCACATTGTGAGAAAATGCAGTCAAAGTCTATTTCTGCTCATCTCTGGTGACTACCTAGCCTGCATGAAAAGATCTGTCCCTTTAAAGATTTGAAAGAGTACTGGCTAAATAAACACTAGTCATTTGACCAACATCTCCCTCCACAAAACAGACGTAATATCCAAGGGGGCAGGTGTATGCTGTTGCTAAGCATAGACCTGCTTTTGTGTGTCTTCACAGGGCCTGCACTACCAAATTTAACTCCTTGATCTGGAAAGTGGCTTGAAATAACTATAGTATAAAAGCTCCAAATAAAATATAATATTGTTTAGAGAAAATCAAGAATGGGACTGGATTTTTAATGCATTCTGGATCTTTTTACCATGTCCTCGGTTCAAATGCAGTTAAATACTGACAATGTCCTTGTCATGATGGTTTTTTAATTGCCTGTCTGAAATGAGTTTGCAGCTAAGTGTCCAGCTCTTAGTGACCTGTAGGCACCACTATAATACGACTGTTAGAATTGACATTCTTGTTGGCAGTTAGCAGAAAGACAAAGGATTGAGTGGGTGTGCAGAATATACCTCCCTGTCACCTCTAGTTATTGACACTGCCATTGTCCAAACCATACCTGGTCTGTGGATTAATTAAAGAGCGACTGCACTAAAAATTGCTCAGCAGCATTAAGGACCTAAATCCTGCAAGATACTGATTGCCTCCTCCAAGGAAGGGGGTTGAGACTCATGAGCTTCCATTGACTCTAGTGGGAGCTGAGGACACAATACCTAGCCTTCACGCTGGGGAAAATCCATCTTGCTGACCCTTTTTCCACAGTGGTTGAATTAAATTTTTGTATTGAGGGAATTTATTAGCATCTGGATGGTGTTGATTCTACCCTTTTTTTTTTTTTTAAATCAGCATAAATTCAGATTTGTAACAGATCTTCTCTTCTTTAGTGACCTGTGCATGGAGTGTGCCTTGCAACTGGAGACTTGCCCGTTGTGTCGACAGGAAATACAGACTAGAGTCAGACAGATCTCTCACATTTCATGACACGTGGAGAAATATCATGGACTTATTTCTAATCAATTCCGGCCAATACTGCAAGGGACAAGCATCTCTAACCAATCTATACGCACATCAAAACCATAGCCGTGACCAGATTTCATGCTACGCCATAGTCTGTTTATCTTAGAAATGAAATCTTTAATAAACTAACCCAACTTGCCAGTGCTGGGGAACTGGCTTCAACAATAGATAATAGTTCAACATTTTTATGGCTGTTGGTTATCTCCAAGCAAGACCACAGGAGAGTTCTTGTTCTTGTTCTTTTCTTTTCTGTTCCTTTCCTTTCCTTTCCTTTCTCTCTCATCTATCACAAGTGCTGAAAAAGAATTTGCACTGGAAATATACACATAAAGTACATAAAATCTCCTAAAACAGGGACATTCTGTCTCATGCTCTAAAGTCCTTATTTTTGGCAGAAGTCATGAATAAAGTATGCCAATATGTCTTTAATGTAGCCTCCTGCTGGTCAGAGACTCTGTTTTCCAACAGTGGATATTAAACTGCTCAAAGACTTGAAATCTGTACACAGACAGACTGGTTTGAAAAGAAGGTGCAAAGACTGTAGAAAAATTCAAATTTTTGATAACTCAGTGATTCCAAAGAATGTTCCGATTTCTTTTTTAAAACTGCGGAAAATTGGTGGTATTTTCACATTCATAGTGTTTCTAATTACTTCAATTTCAGTACCCATGTTTAGTGAAAAGAATAATTTTCAGGAGGAATTCTTACACTAATTGTAATGCTGGACGGGAGACAGTTTGAAATTTTGGGTATTTTTAAGGTACCATCAATCATCTTTTTTTAATCAGTATTGTTCTTTGAAAGTTATGTACATTTTTGAAAATATTGAGCTATATTCTCAAAAGGTCTGGAAAGAATTCTGAGCAAATGTATTAATATTGTTTTAAATGAATACATGTTATTTGAATAGCACATTCAGTCCTGCTCTGTTTAACTCTGTCTTTTAACCACAAATGCACATTGCCTACACTGAGAGTCTCACACACAGTCCCCTACACCAGGTGCAGGTTTTGGGTCACACATTCTTTTTGGTTGCCATTGTCAAGTGGTGATTTGTTTTTTTTTTTACTCCCTGTTATCATAAATTTGTGAAACTTAGTTAATAAGGATTCACTTCCATAGGCAGCTGTGGATAGATGGGTTGTTTCAGTGTCCAAGTATAAATTTAGTAAAACAGAGCCAGATCCTCAGCTGGTGCAAATTGGTGTAATACCATAGAAGTCAATGGTACTTTACCAGCTTGTGCCAGTTTGAGAACCTGACCCAGAATCTCTCAAGTTTTTACACTTTTCTTTTGAGGTACAATAGACTTGCTAATCCACACACTATAGCTTAGACCAAAAAAATCCCCACTTCTTGATTTAATAGCGGAGATTGCTGTAGTAAGCTCTTGTGCTGCAAGATGTATTTTATTTAAATGTATATACATTTAGTGTACTAGTAAATTATATTTAATACAAAGCATAGTTGGGGCCTGACTGTATGGGCTGAGCACCTTAAACTCCTGTTTGTCAATGGGAGCAGAGAGCCCTGAGCACCTCACAGAATCAGACCCTTTCACTTGATGCCTTCAATAATGCAAAGGGTGATGAGTCACCCCTGTGCAGATGGCCAGCAAATGGCCTGCTCACCACTTGAGGGCTTGGACTTAAGTACTGTGTAGCTGTTTGTGCTGGTTCCTGCCCAAGGGTGACTTTCATCCCCAAAATGCAGATATTCAGTGAGTCTCTCACTCGCACAAATTGAGAAATCTGTTATAAACTATTCTTCCTCCTGAATTTTCCAAATAGTAATTTCTTTCTAGACTGAATACAGACGAGCGTAACTTAGTCATTATATTAAAGTTACAGTGACGTGACTTCTCTTCCACCTCAAAGCTAGTTCCTTCAGAGCTCTGTGTCCTGATTTACAGGTTGGAACAATCACAAGGGAAGATCCATGTATTGGGAGGATTTACATTCTTCCCCGTGGATTTTCTTGTAATTTCCAAAATGTATTTTTATGATAGTACTGAGAGGTCCCAGCCAGAGCTGAGCCTCCTTGTGCTGAATGCTCTACAAACGCAGAAGTAGACCCAGTCATTGCCCCAAAAAGCCTAGAATTTAAGACTGTTTCAACATTAAGTATCAGAGGAGTAGCCGGGTTAGTCTGGATCTGTAAAAATCAACAGAGTCCTGTGGCACCTTATAGACTAACAGATGTATTGGAGCATAAGCTTTCGTGGGTGAATACCCACTTCGTCAGATGCATCAAAATTTAAGTTTCTAATTTCTTCTGATTGCAAAAATAGAGGTTCTAGAAGTTCCAAGGCACTGTTGATGCTGCAAGGAACATGTGTGAGCCAGAACCCTATACATCTGCCTTTATAGAAGGGTGCTGATATTTTCCATGGTTTTTCCCTGGTCAGGGTAGATTGGGGTAGAATTTTCAGAAACACTTAAGTGACTTAGGTTCCTAACTCCCTTTGCCTTTCAAGGAGACTTGGGCTCCCAAGTGCCTAAGTTGCTTTTGAAAATAGATGTGTTTGGAAACTTTTCCCCTTGCCACTTTATATCTTGCCAGCAGTATTTTGGCTTCCTCCTCTTTCTGTACGGCGCACAAGAGCTTAAGAATAGGACCCACTGTTTACCTTAAGGTAGCCCATGCAACTGTTTGTTCTGTATTAAACTTCATGAGGTGTATGTAAAGAAGGCCTGTATATAATTTTTTTTAAGTTTTGGGTGGTGCAGTTCGGCTTGACTCTTACACTCCACATTCAGCTTTGTTGTTAGTTCCTGGATTGACCTATAGGGTATCTACACTACAATGTAAGCCCATGTTTGAGCCTAATCCCGCCCCACCTGTTGCATCTACACTACAATTGCATTAACCCAGGGCCCCAGGAGCCTGGAGGGTCCAAGCTAGAGTCAAGCCAGGACCCAGAGTCCAAGTCCTATTGCTTTGTAGTGTAGCTGCAGCCCTGCTTGACTTGGGTTACAGGAGTCGTCTGGAAGTGTTCCACAATTCCAGGGACAACTTCCTAGTCCTCTATATCCTAGCAATCTGCAATGCATTCTATTGAAAATGGAAGCCCCCACACTTGGCAAACAGCAGCAGCTCAGCTCAGCATTAATCTATTCTGTTCCAATCACTGATCTGCAAGCACACATCACAGAGCCTCCTGGATTTGCAAGGGCGAGCGAACCAATCAAGGCTTTTGCAAAGTGAGCTGCTTCCTGGTAATCTGAAAGGGGGGGCAGTAAAGTTTTCCCGGTGCACCATAAGCTAGAGCAGCCCCATTCGGGGGTTGGGGGTGGCACTGCTAAGGCCTCTGGGATATGGTTACCTAGACTCAGGTTTGTGCACTATAGTGTGGACATCAGAGCACTAGGTTTGAGGCTGGGTCAGAAAATTCTTAACCTAGAATTACAATAGAGTGTAGATGCTGAAGCCCAGGGTTCTCTAACATGGGTCAGCTAGCTGACCTGAGTCCCACTAACCCCGGGCTTACCTTGAAGTTAGATATACCCTTAAGAACAAGCTAGGAGAGGTTGTGGCTTCACAGGTACCAAGGAAGCGAAACCTGTGGGGAAAGCAATTTGTAGTGAAATAGTTTCAAAGGTTTGGATGTTTATTTTGTTTAAGGGGTTAAACAGCTGAGATAAGAGCTCAAATTTAATTGCCCACCCCCACTATCAAGAGGTGAGCGTCCCCCTCCTTGCTCACCCCCCCCCCCCCGGCCATTTCTCTAGTCCTCCAAGGAAACCTTTAGCCACAACTGGGAAGGTCAGCCTGGCAGCTGTCATATTTCTAAGGTGAAAAAGAAGCAGAAAACCAAAGAAAAGCTTTCATTCCTGTATATACATTATAAAGAAGCAAGAAGGACAAAAAGATTTTCCCCCACCCATAAAGGTTATCAATCATGAGTGGTTCTTTAAATCCAAATAGTACCCTCCTTTTGCTAAGAGTTAATTATTTCCCTGCTCATCTTAACCAGACTTATCCCACTAAAGAGCTGGTCCAGTCTGGCTGGGACAGTTGTTCTTAACCTATCCTCTGCATATCATGATGATATTCATGGGTCTCCAGTGATTGACAGAGCCCTTTCTCTTGTCTGTAGAAGAAATATTTGAGTATTAAGGCAGTGAGATGATTGGGGTGAAGGATCTTTCTCTTACAGGTGGGGGTGGAGAAAAGAGTACCAGTTACTGGATAGGTTTATCAGGCCAAGTTGCATCAAGTAGAACGGAAGTTCCATGGTGGGGAAGGTGGTTAAGCTTTAAATATACAAAAAATAGAATGGTCTTTGAGTTATTTGGATAATCTAGCATGTGCTATTGTCTTTTTTTAAAAAAAGCAATTATGAAAAGATGTTTACACGGCTGTTCACTCAAGTGTGCTGTAAGGTTTCTATGAAATTTGATCCAGCGGCAAAGGCTGTTCAGTTAATAGTGTGTTTGAACAGCTGACCTTGTGTATATGTGGTTTTGCCTTCCAAGTGGAATACAAAGTAAAAACCTTTCTTGTCATAGAGCAGCTTTTGGCTAAAATCGTGCTGATTTTCACCTAGAGGGATGAGGAAAAGGCAGCCCCAAGGGGATCTTAGCCCCAGTCTGTAGAAGGCTTTGAAGAGCAGGACCAAGGCCTGGTTCACACTACACAGTTAAATCTTTTTAAACAGCGTTAAATTGATTTAACGTTGTACCCGGCACACTACAAGGCACTTTAAATCAATTTTAAGGGCTCTTAAAATCGATTTCTGTACTCCTCCCCAACGAGAGGAGTAACTCTAAAATCGATATTACTATATCGATTTAGGGTTAGTGTGGACGGAAATCGAAGTTATTGGTCTCATTCTTTTACTGTAGCTACCCAGAGTGCACCACTCCGGAAATCGATGTTAGCCTAGGACCATGGACGCACACCACCGAATTAATGTGCCCTAGTGCGGACGCATAAAATCGATTTTATAATATCGGTTTTATAAAACCGGTTTTAGTAATTTCGATTTTATGCTGTAGTGTAGACGTAGCCCAAGATTTTGAATTCAATCTAGAAGTCTCTGGGAAGTTTGTCCAGCACCAGCATGCTGCATTTGCATCAGTTGGTTATACAGCAGGTAGGCTGTCATGTTCTGTACCATCTCAAGCTTCTTTTAGTGGTTTCGTTCATTTCTAGGTAAATGTCAGCAAGTGAGACCGGAGGTCACTAATGTGTGGAACAGTGGCCAAGCTTGGAATTCAATAGCCAAAATAATGGAATGGGATATAATTTTACAGACCAGCAAGTTTATACTGTGGAATAGCTACAGGCAAATTCAGCAGTCACGGTTAATCTTAATTGGTTAATTAGATCATATCTATAGAAA
Organism: Gopherus evgoodei; assembly: GCF_007399415.2. Taxonomy (NCBI): domain Eukaryota; kingdom Metazoa; phylum Chordata; order Testudines; family Testudinidae; genus Gopherus; species Gopherus evgoodei. The sequence continues at coordinate 7,935,906 of NC_044333.1, read as the reverse complement.
AACAGATTTGACATTGTTACTTCATAGTTAGGTACCCTTTTACGATCACTGTAATAGTAAGAAATAAGATTTTTTTTCTCATTTATGTTGTGCATCTGATAGCACTTTGTACAATTAGTTTTATTTCCCCATAGTTAATTTTTCTTGTGAAGATCTTTATAAATATTAACAGGGGAACTGAAAATTTGTATTTAAAAAAAAATTGGGACATACTATTGAAAGGATTCTCTATCAGAAAATGGATTTTTTTCAAATTATTCAACAATGTATTCCACTAAATGCCGACAATATGCAACATTATCTATGTATTGACAAGTTTCACAGCCTTGAATGTGAGACGGTGCAAGTAGGAGTGTTGTCCAATGCACCAGTTCTCTTGCCTAGTCCAGGGGTGGCCAACATGTGGCTCCACAGCCACATGCAGCTCCTTGTATAGGCACCGACTCAGGGCTGGAGCTACAGGCGCCAACTTTCCAATGTGCCGGGGGGTGCTTACTGCTCAGCCCCTGGCTCTGCCACTGGTCCTGCCCCCATTCCACCCCTGAGCCTGCCATGCCTTCGCTCCTCTCCCCTGCACCCCCCCTTCCTTCTGCACACCACAGAACAGCTGATAGGGAGGTGGGGGGAGAGAGGGGGAGCCACTGATTGATGGGGCTGCCAGTGGGTGGGACGTGCTGGGAGTGGGGTAGGGCGGTTGCTGACCTATTACTGTGCCTCTTTGGCAAAGAACATTGGTAAATTCTGGCTCCTCAAGCTCAGGTTGGCCAGGCCTGGCCTAATCCCTCCTGAAAGCATCCTGGCAATATGTCAATGGAATTGCAGCTTCTGGCTTTATTAAAACTTTTAGGGAGTGCTATTAGCCTGCATTCCATTTTTGAACAGGAACCAACCCTCCCCATCTCCTCTGTACAAGAGGAATTTCAAGTGTCAATTGATATTATCTGCTAATTAAAATACTGATTAAGATTCTGGGATCCACTTGCCAGAACTAGTAGGAAAGATTCATTCTAAAATGATTACACCCAGCTTTGTGACACTTCCTCTGTTCAACTTGTTTAATTACCTTTTACATGTACTTATTTACTACTAGCAGCAAAGGGTTCTGTGGCACCTTATAGACTAACAAACGTATTGGAGCATGAGCTTTCGTGGGTGAATATTTAGTACTGGTTCACCACAATTACTTAAACTGCTTCCTATGGATGGCTGAAACTGTGCTCCCAAGAAAAAGGGACATCATGAGAATTGTATCTTGTGTTAAAACATGTGATTAGCAGGATACTTTGTGTTCTGCCTAAAAAATAGATTATTTTTAAAAATATCTATTTTGATTTTTCCTTTGTATCCTGCTGTGGCACGCTCGTCTTGGGTTTGCAAAAAACCTACTAACACAGTATGTCCCTGTCATCACCACTGTTGCTAAGGGCTAGTCTAGATTAGAAGTGTTATATCGGTACAACTCTCCTGACAGCATAATAATAAATAATCCACCTCCCTGAGAGGCAGTAGCTATGGGGCCAGCAGAAGAGAGATTTTACTGAGTCCTGTGTGTTTTTTCCGTAAAGCCTGGGCTCCTGGAGTCACAGGATTAGGTGAGAATCTGATTTTTTTTTTGTTTAGTTAGTAGCCCCCTTCCTGGCCCAGGAAAGTATAAGCTGCCTAACCCTAACAGCACCTTCTGTAGTGGTTTAAAACCCGTGAGTGGCGGCGGAGGCACGGAGGAAGGGCGGGTTCGAAAGGCTGGGGGCAGTCACCGGCGGGGCCCCTTATTCCCACGGTGCCAGCCGCTCCCTGTTCCTGGGCTTGGCCGGGGTGCTGCTCGGGAGGGGGCGCCGGGAGCCCAGCCCGCACGTGCCCGTTCTCCCCGGGATCCCGCTCCCCGGCGCCAGGCGGCGGCCGGGCGGCTGCTGCAGCGGGAGGCCCCGCCCCCTCCCCGGCCGGGCCGGGCCGGGCGTCACGCGCTGCGCAGCCCCAGCCTCGCGCGCTCATTGGCTCGGAGAGACGCGTGGAGGAAGGGAGTGTTGCCTAGGTGACGGAGGGGCGGGGCGTGCGTAACGGACTCTATGGGGAGGCCTCCCCAGGCCCAGCGAGCGCGGCGGCCCCCGGCAGCCAGGTACCGGGGGGTGGGGCCGACACCCCGGGCCAGGGCCGCCTTCACCTTTTGTGGGTCCCCATGGGGCAGCCTCGAGAGCGAGGGGGCGGCCACGCCCCGCCCCGCCAGCCCAGTGCGAGGGCCCTTGTTACAGACCGGCCGCCGCCAGACGCACAACGGTGCCCCCGGCCCTGGGCTCCCAGCCTGTCCCTTCCCCGCGGGGGTGGGCCCGTGCCGTGCCACACAGCCCCCCCCAGAGCCACCTGACTCCCTATGGCCAGAGCCTCCCCCCACCCACAAATGCACAGCGCCTTGCACAGCACCCTTACTCCCTATGGCCAGAGCCCCCCCCCGACCCACCCACAAATGCACAGCGCCTTGCACAGCACCCCCTGCCCGCAGCCCCCCCGACGTCCCCTGACTCCCTATGGCCAGAGCCCCCCCAACCCACCCACAAATGCACAGCGCCTTGCACAGCACCCCCTGCCCGCAGCCCCCCCGACGTCCCCTGACTCCCTATGGCCAGAGCCCCCCCGACCCACCCACAAATGCACAGCGCCTTGCACAGCACCCACAGCCCCCCCGACGTCCCCTGACTCCCTATGGCCAGAGCCCCCCCCGACCCACCCACAAATGCACAGCGCCTTGCACAGCACCCCCTGCCCGCAGCCCCCCCGACATCCCCTTACTCCCTATGGTCAGAGCCCCCCAGACCCACCCACAAATGCACAGCGCCTTGCACAGCACCCACAGCCCCCCCGACGTCCCCTGACTCCCTATGGCCAGAGCCCCCAGACCCACCCACAAATGCACAGCGCCTTGCACAGCACCCTTACTCCCTATGGCCAGAGCCCCCCCCGACCCACCCACAAATGCACAGCGCCTTGCACAGCACCCCCTGCCCACAGCCCCCCCGACGTCCCCTGACTCCCTATGGCCAGAGCCCCCCCCAGACCCACCCACAAATGCACAGCGCCTTGCACACCACCCGCCCCCCGCAGCCCCCCCGACGTCCCCTGACTCCCTATGGCAAGAGCCCCCCGGACCCACTCACAGATGCACAACGGTCCTCCCGGCCCTGTGCTGCCAGACTGTCTCTTCCCCTTGGGGATGGGCCTGCGCCGCACCACACAGCCCCTGCCCCCCAACGCGCCCTGTCTCCCTGTGGCCGGAGCCCCCCCGACCCACCCACAGATGCCCAGTGCCCTGCACAACACCCCCCTGCCCACAGCCCCACCACAACTACCCAGCACCCCCCACAGAACCCCCACTCCCTAGTGCCCCAACACACACACATCCTCCTCACAGCCCAGCACCCCCCCATGCCCGCAGACCTACTCCCTCACGCCCTGCATCCAGGCTGCACTCACTAGCCCTGCTAGGAGGCGACTGTGTCTGAGGGGCTGAGCTGCTGGCGCAGCCAGGGCTGGTCCTGGGGTGGGGAATCGCTCCAGCCCCTTGGGAGTGTCGCGATCAGCCAGGCCAGGGTCTGCCCCGGCCAGGCTCCCTTAGGAACCTCTTGCCTGGAGGGACCCAGCCAAACCCCCCACACTGTCTCCCCAAAACTGTCTGAGACTAGCCAGGCTTCTGCACCAGTCCCAGGTGGCTCAGCTCTGGGGAGACAGACAGACCCCCACAGGTGGTGGCAAGCAGAGACTGCCCGGTGCCGGAGGTGCACTGGGGTCCATCCAGGAGGAAGAGAGAAGCTGGAGGATGAGGCCAGGAGATGGAGCGGAGCCCTCGGCCGACCAGCGGGCAGGCCGAGAGGAGCAAATGATGGGCGGTGGGAAGGGAGCCAGCTGGCTGGTGGGATCTTGGGGCACAGTGCAAGCAGAGCGGGATGAGGCCTGGTCCTGCCCCTCCCTCCAGATTGACAGCAGTGGGCGTGTTTCTAATGGGGGAGTGGGGGCACCAGGATCATGGGCCCCGCCTGGCCCCCAGAGGAGCTCCCCATTCCCCTGCCCATCTGGTTCATGCAGTGCCCAGGAGACTGTGCTGCAGCCTGTCCTGGGTGCACAGAGCCGAGCCCTCAGCGAGCCTGGGCACAGCAGGGCTCCCTCGTCTCCTTACATAGCACTGAGCCCACAGTGAGCCTGGGCTCACTTGAGTCTCCCCGGCCAGCACACCTCTGAGAGACCCTAGCACAGCAAGCCCAGGCTCAGCACCTGCCCTGCACAACTCCAGGATCCCCAGCACTGTGAACCTGGAAGGGCTGGGTCCCCCTCTGTTTGCCATGCCAGCAAGGGCCAGTAATTGGTTTGAAAAGACCTTGTCCATTAAGCACCTAGGTGATGGCCCAGGGTAGGGTTTGCTGTGTGCTCTGGGATACACTAGGCCTGGGGTGTCTGCCCAGTCCTCAATGCCCTGGATTTATTGAACAGAATATATGTTATATGAGAACATTGAAATTTCCCAACTGGATCATACTGAAGATCCATCCAGTTCCCATATCCAGGCTCTGACAGTGGCCAATGGTATATGCTTTGGGTGGAAGTGCCAGGTATCAACTGAAACCATTTTCCTGGGTTACGCAAATTTCTGTAGGCCCGTTCTCCTATAGTCAGTGAAGGTTACTAAAGGATTCAGAGTATTAGAGGAGAAGCAGAGAACTCAGTAGCCATGAAAGAATATGCCTAAATGAGGTCACAAAATCCTACAAGATGCAGGTCTTGTATTTCATGATTGTCTTATGGTTAACTAGTCAATGTTCATAGATAACTTTGAAGATTTAAGCTGTATGTGTGCTAAAAGTAATATATTGTTTAAAAAGTAAACACATTGCTGATATAGAAAATATTTTAATTCTTGTCTAAAAGTTTGTTTGGTGCAACAGGTGATGCAGAAATGATGGAGACTTTAGAAGAAGAAAACTTTGAAGTGTCCATGTAAGTATAATCCAGATTCCATATCAGAATTTGAATAACATTTTACTAGTTAAAAATAGGTCCACTGTAGCCTCTTTTTGGACAAAGAATAACAGCCCAACTTTAGAGGATTGGTTCAAAAAATATGGGAGGTTGTGATTATGGAAAAATTAACATGCCAATTATATACCTGGCAAAATAGAGAGAGGACAAATACTTATATATTTGGTTACATTTTATTCAAAATTCAAAGTGTATTCACTGGCAAAAAAACCCAGCCACATACTTGTTCGGTTTTTTTTAATATTAAAATATGATAGGCAAGCCTGCTGAGTTAAACTTGTGTATATAAAGATTTAATTAAGTTTAATAAAATCACTAGAAACTACAGAGGGGTTGTAAGGATTCTCACTTTGTAATCGTGTGCCAGCTTGTTAAATAGAAAGATCTGATAACTAAATTCCTGTATAATCTTTCTTTAAACAAAAGCTAACTGTTGTAATGATTGTTTTGTTTCTGATATTTACATGGTAAGGATTTGTAAACTTGTAAAATCTTCCTAAATAAATAAATAAAAATAGAAAAGGGAAATAAACAAGAATGATGTTAGATGATATAGATGAGAAGACAGAGGCTCATGTAAGAACAATAAGAACTTCAGAACAATGTGATACACCAGAGAGGTGATGATAACAAGTGAGAGTTTAGGCAATATTGAACTCAAAATTGCATGAACCTTCCCTTGATACCCAGAAGGATGATAACTCCTCCTTGATCATGCTGTTCTCGCAGACATTCCCCTCACTGAAGGACCAAAATAAGTATTGTGGCCCAGATCCATAAGGGCATTTGAGTAATTGATTTCCCCATTGATTTCAATGGAAGTTAGAAGCCTAATAACTTTGAGGATCTGACCCTTTAGTTATAGGGTGTCTGTATCTTCAAAATTTCTCTCCCCTGCCACCACATAATTTCTCACTTTCTCTATTACCCTGTTTACTGTGGCTGGAAGTTGTATTTGAATGTGTTCCTTGCAGAGCGCGATGAATGTAGAGATGTATTCTTACGCAGCACTACGGGCTCTGGTATTATTAATTGATGAGTGCTGTGGTTGGAATGAGTAGAAAATAGAGATTTTTTTTCTGGACAAAATATAATTAGAATTCCCCTACTCACTGCCACACCAAATCTAAAACTAATGTTTAAACTATGTTAGAACAAGCTATATAAAAATGACAGATATTTCTTCTTTCATCGGTGTAGCCCATCACTCTCATTAAAGAAAAGACTGGGAGTTAGGTATGAACGTCTCCTGCTTTTGTGCATAAGTGAGAAACAATTACCCCATTGTCTTGAACCACAAATGTGATGCTAATGCTTTAGCTACGGTGTTTATAAGCTACTCTTGTTGTGGCACTCTGCCCTCTGGTGTTGTATCATGTACTCTGCCATTCCTTTGTGTTATCTCTGTCTGAGCTGCAACGGCATAATGGATGGGCTAATGGTGATAACAGCAATATCATTGTAAAATATTTTTTTTAAATAGTCTAAAGCAATATCCTTCATCCCATGAGAGAGAGAGAGAGGAATTTGTATATTAATTAAGTGGGGCCTTCATTGAATGGTTGAAGATAAATATGTTCAAGAGAAATGTGCAACAAGACTTGCATTTCCAATATGGGAGAAAAGCCTATTGTGCACTTAATACATTAGAGAATGTGTTTAAGTAAAGTTCATCCCTAAAATGCCATGGTCAGGGAGAGTTTGGTATCTATGAACAAATTGCACAATATAACATTGCCAGAGGGGCCCAGACTTTTGAATGCTGCTAATGTGCTTCTCCATTTAAAGGAGTGCATTTGAAAGCGAGCATATGTGTTTGTTTGTTTGTTTGTTGTAAAATGACAGCAGCACCATGTTTTTAGAATAAGGGATTACGAAATTTAGTTCTAAATCACCAGTGTGGTGAGTAATACTGCATTAGAGAAATATTTAACAATTCCCATAAATTACATCATTTACCTTTGCTACACTATGAAAAATATACCCAGTCTGGTAATATATGACTGAGTGCTCCAAAGGGTCCTCTGTGGATGCATCTTGAACAGTTCCCCGAGAGTTACAACCACCTTCTATGGCTAGATGAGAGGTGGGTTCTGAAATTTCGCTGTGATACAGTGTCATGGTATGGAAAAGATGGAGAACCATTGCTCTGAACAAACCTTTTAAACATCTTCTGCACCAAGAGGTTAATTACACCAACAAAGATACCCAATAAAACAGTTCTTTCCAATAAGTAACTACCCCCTTGTCATAAACAGATAAGTAAGAGTTAATAGAACAAAACTGCTTCATATCTCTTTTGCCTGGAAAGGGTTAACAAGAACAGTGAGCCTGGCTTTCACCTGACCCGAGGACCAATCAGAGGACAGGATACTTTCAAATCTTGAGAGAGGGAAGTTTTCTGTGTATGCTGTTAGTTTTTGGTGGTTGTTCTCTCTGGGGGCTCAGAGGGACCAGATGTGCAACCAGGTTTCTCTCCAATCTCCTTGATACAGGTTCTTGTAGATTCCGAATAGTGAGTACTAGATAGATAAAGCGAGTTAGGCTTATGTTTGTTTTCTTTATTTGCAAATGTGCATTTGGCTGGAAGGAGTTCAAATTGGTATTTTGCCGAAAAGATTTTAATTTGTACTTGTATACTTAGGCTGGGAGGGTATTCCCAGTGTCTATAGCTGAAAGACCCTGTACCTATTACATTTTAAATTTACAAAGATAACTTTTACTGTTTTTTCTTTCTTTAATTAAAAGCTTTTCTTGTTTAAGAATCTAATTGTTTTTTTATTCTGGTGAGACCCCAGGGGACTGGGTCTGGATTCACCAGGGAATTGGTGGGGAGAAAGGAGGGAAGGGAAGGGGAAGAGAGAGGCTAAATTCTCTCTGTGTTAGGATTACTGTCTCTCTCAGGGAGAATCTGGGAGGGGAAGAGAGAAGGAGAGGGGAAGGTGCATTTTCCTCTCTATTTCAAGATTCAAGGAGTTTGAATCACAGTGATCTTCCAGGGTAACCCAGGGAGGGGAAGCCTGGGAGAGGCAACGGTGAGGGAAAGGGTTTACTTTCCTTGTGTTAAGATCCAGAGGGACTGGGTCTTGGGGGTCTCCGGGCAAGGTTTTGGGGGGACCAGAGTGTACCAGGCACTGGAATTCCTGGTTGGTGGCAGCGCTACAGGTTCTAAGCTGGTAATTGAGCTTAGAGGAATTCATGCTGGTACTCCATCTTTTGGACGCTAAGGTTCAGAGTGGGGAACTGTACCATGACACCCCTTTAGTATACAGTGGAGACCTAGTGAGATTAACATCTGTTACAGGAATAAACTTTTTATTATTAAGTAAAGTTTCTGTGCAATGAGCTTTTGATAATGTGAAGTTGGGAGATAATTCCCTTCTCTGATCTGCAGGCTGGGTTATTGTGCTAATTTGTCTTTAGGCTTTCATTAAAAAATTAATCTTTCCTTTCTTTGTTTTCAGCTCCTCTCCTTCAGATGCAGAATTTGATGCGGTTGTTGGGTATTTAGAAGATATTATAATGGGTAAGCTCCTGCATTTAGATATGCCTAAAAAATGAGCAGTAAAAATATTGAAAGGCAAAATAAGGATTGAACTTCACTGACAGAGGTGTATGGAGGAGACTAGAAAACCCTCTCTTCATTGATAAAGTTGTGGTAAATAAAAATCCTGATAAAGTCTCACGTGAAAACCGAGGCTTTCCATCCTCTCTGCTGTCTGTCCCTCAGTCATATGACATCCTAGTTGTTCTCTGGGTAAATGAATTGGTTTTGCTTTTTGTGTTGTAAGTAACTTACACACATACAACCTCAGGTGACAGGATCTATTGGTGCAAAGAATGCCACGAGCAGTCAGCCATTTTGCCCCATGGGTTTGGGAGGATAAAAGATTCCAGATTCTCAAATCAGAAATTTGAAGTAAGAGGTCAAGGTTGAATAAAGAGGATTTACAAGATGCCAAGAGAAAGAGAGAGCTCATTGTGTTAACTAGTCATCAGCCTCTTTTAAGTTAACATCTCCCTCCTTATTCATACAGCTTTCTAAGAAATCATAAAGTTTTTTTATTCTCTTCACTCTCAGCTGCTCTCCTTGTGATATGTGTAGCTGAATCTGGAGAAATAGTAACAAATTCACCGGTTTTGAGTAGGTTAATTTGTAAAAGAGATTCGAGATTTGTGGAGATTTATTTTAACACCATGTGTAAGTGTGTAATGTATATTTGCACCTGTTATGATATATTAAGTGCCACTCTGCCCTTTTGCCTTCCTCCAGTTTCACTCATTGATAACTGAAAAATTGGCCTCTAAGGACTGTAGCTTTCTGCACTCATTTTCAGATATGATATTCTTCCTAAATTGAAGAAAAATCCATTGTCTTTTTTTAACTAACGGAGGGAAGAAAAATACACTTTTTTTTTAAGACAAAAGTTTTTATTCACTAATTACTCACATACCTGAACAAAAAACCTGATTGTTTGAAAACTAACAGCCTCTTTATTAAAAGTAAAATTTAAAGAACTGCCTTAATATTGAAAACATGTGAAAATCTTTACTAGAAAAGTGGATTGTTCAAGTGGGTGCCCTAGCAGTTTTGCTGCCTTTTGCACATTCTGTCTCTTTCCATCATTAAATGTACCACACTCGTAATATAGGTCAACATGCTGCTATCCTGGTCATCCCAGCTGACTTGGCTGAAGCAGAATTTGAATCTGCAGCATTCTTTGCTGCACCAACACCTACTCTGCTAGCAGCCTCCATATATTCTCATAGATTGGTCAGAAATTAAAGCTGGCCCAGCTAACAACAGCTGTGCTGTTACCATGACTAAGTGCGTATGTGCGGGGTTCCATGCTACAGCAGTAGGAGCTATTAGAACAGAACATTAGTGAATGTGGTTACTGTCTTGCAATGAGTGGATAAATTGAATATAACTGTATGCAATTTACTTATTGTGGCTCAGATGACGATTTCCAGTTAATACAAAGAAGCTTTATGGATAAACACTACCGAGAATTTGAAGATACAGAAGAAAACAAGCTCATCTACACTTCTATTTTTAATGAATATGTAAGAATTTTTTTTTTGTGGGAGAGGGAAGGGTTCTCAGAGTGCTTAGCTTTTCTTTTAAGGTCATTGTTAAGTTCTTTTCTCCCCTCTGTTTTTAAAATACAAGTTCAATCAGAATCAAGTAAATCTAAATTATTATCTGTGGTGTCTTTGAAGTATAGCAGTAGCCTTCAAATAACAAAAAATGTTCTGGAGTTCTAAATTACTTCTTTCTGTTTCACCAAGGAATCTTCTACAAGTGTTTGAGAACTGCTAAAGCCTTTTGAATGGAAGGTTGATTCAGACAGCCACTGCGTGGGGTTTAGTTGTATTTAGATTAGTACAATAGGAACATAAGAATTGTCATACTGGGTTCGACATCTAGGCCTGTCTCGTGTCCCTGGCAGTGCCAAGCCATAGATGCTTCAGAGGAAAGTGCAAGAAGCCCACCAGTAGGCAGATTTGGGAATAGCTGTCCACTATGAAGGTCTCATCCTAATCTCTAATAGTGACTCTGAACTTGCATGAGACTTTTCATCCCCCTCATTTAGGGTCTGGTTGTAGTTAGACTGATACACAGGGCTGTCCTTACCCTGGCACAAACTGCAGCTGCGTGCTACTCCATTGGCCAGCATGGTCCCACGGCCTGCTGAGCCAGCCAGGAAAACTGCCCTGCTCCGCCCCCGCTCCATTTTCCCCCCGTCCCCCAAGCCTGCTCCTGCCCCCCTCCCACACACACACACCTGCAGTGGCCAGGGAGTTTGTAGGGTACCACAATGTCTAGGGACGGCCCTGCTGTTACATTTAGCTAGCATCTAAGGGGGAAATTATTTGATACATTCTACATTCTACTCTAATGAATTGGTAAAAGTTCTATTGCATAGAGGCCAGTAAAGGAAATGGGACAAAACTATATACAAAATTAATAGACTTGTGTAGTATTTTTTTCTGGTACTGTACAGTATAATCCGAACCAGTCATAATTCAAGGGATGCTGTCAAGTTGAAAATTGCACTTCTCTCTGTAATTTTTTTACTTACTATTGTAAATAACACACAAGATTACTATAACTGAACTTAACGGAAAATAATGCTTCTGGGTATTTTTCTGTTTGCTTAATATATTTGACAGCACAGTGTAAAATCGGTTTCTCAATTTCCTTTGTATAGTTAGTTTCCTTGTTGTATGGGTTTTGTACAAACAGGAGAAACAAAACATCTATAAAAGGGTCAGAAAAAGTGGTTGTAAGACTAGAAAAGTTGTTTGGAGGAGCTCAGTTATCAGTTCCTTGAAACCAGTACCTGAAACTAATTTTAACTAATTTTAAGTAGAGGGTGTTTACTGCTATAACCTGTGCATGCAAACATGCTTAAGGATGGCTCTTTGGTGGTATTGCAAAGCATTGGACTAGCATCAAAAGTGCAGAAAGTTCCATCCAATGGGATTTTTGATGCATTTTGCCTAATGAAGAGAAGCCTGTGGAGAATAAGATGTAGGAGTGTGAGAACATCACACTCCTTTATAAAGTCAGCACGTGGAATTTATGATTATGTCCTCTCTTTTAGATCTGCTTAGTGGAGAAATACATAGAAGAAAAACTACTTGACAGGATTCCTGGTTTTAATATGGCTGCCTTCACCATGTCATTACAGTAAGTCTTTGGTTTGGGATATTTTTCTTGTGCTTTTCTCTGTATTAACCATTTTGTACCTGGGACCAAATTAGGATTTAATTTTTTTTCTCCCCCTTTGTGGAAGAGATTCTTGTTTAAAAAAGGAAATGTGAGTTCATCTATACAACTCTGGTAATTCATCTCCATCCTCACGTCCACCATTCCCTGCTATTTTAGGCCTCTGGCTTGAAATGTTGTTCCAAAATGTATGGAAGGTTTGTGATAGGCAGAAATGAAGACCAGAATGAGGCTATTCAACTTGCTTTCTATTATTCCCCAGTTCAGGACTCGAAGCCTGGGGTGCAATGGCCACTTCCATTAAGCCCAGTAGGTTTTCTATACTTAGGCTGTTTCTGGAAGCTTAAGTAAATGGCTTTACCTCAATCCCTATTTTATAAAAGAATGCAATGAGTAATTCAGTTTTGGTGAAAAGTCTCTGTCTGACATTGTTGGAGGGTTACTCTCAATTTAAAGTAATTTCTGCTGTTCAACTTTAGCTTAATTCATTCTGTGGAGAATGACATTGTTAAAGGAACATATTTTCTTCTGCTGAATAAGAAAACCAATGCTATCAGAAATGGAGTCTCATGAAAAGAATAAAACTGCTTGAGAAATTTGAATAACGCATCAAGAAATTTGCATGAAAGTACAGTAGAATGGTTAGACCATCCATCAGTGTAAACTACAGGGCTTTTCAATAATATTAGGAAAATTTGAATTGCTTAGAATAAGTATTACGAAAGTGGATGTGTACTGACAATCTACTTAAAGTTCAATTAAAGTGGATAACTCCTTTGTTACTAGTGATGTCTGAAATAATTAAAAGTAAAAGCACTAAAACCCTAAGATTTTTCACTTGATTTTCTGTTAGCATTTCTCTTATCTCAGACAATGAAAATGTGGACTTAGTCACGTTTTACTCCTCTTAAAAGCAGCAAAGAATCCTGTGGCACCTTATAGACTAACAGACATGCATCTGAGGAAGTGGGTATTCACCCACGAAAGCTCATGCTCCAAAACGTCTGTTAGTCTATAAGGTGCCACAGGATTCTTTGCTGCTTTTACAGATCCAGACTAACACGGCTACCCCTCTGATACTTTACTCCTCTTAAGTGACTGATCTTTCACTGTCTGGTTTCTGTCGACTGGCACAATACTCAGATCTCTGGAATTAGGTATCAAGGGGATAGACGTAACTATATTAAAAACCTTAGGTAGATAAAACGTTGCCATGTTTGGATTGCAGACACTATAAAGGATTATTTATTTGTTTAATAAAGCTGTTAACATTAGAATTTTAATACCTTCCTATTGGTCTTGTTTAAAACTTGATTTTGCACAACTTATATTGTGTACTAAATTTGACCTCTGAGTGCCTGTAAAATCTGATGTCATGTATTACAATTATGTTAAATATATACATCTCCCACTTTACAGACAACACAAAGACGAGATGGCAGGTGATATATTTGACATGCTTCTCACATTTACTGATTTTCTGGCATTCAAAGAAATGTTCTTGGATTACAGAGCTGTAAGTATTTTGGGTTGTTCTGTTTTAACTAGCACAGTGGTAGCTGCTTTTGTATGGCTCCTGCATTACAGCGCTGAAGGCAGTGTTAGCTCTTGGGGTGACAGCATTCATTCAAGAGATATAGGATCAAAAGGCAAATAGCCTTCATGGTGTAGCTGTTTAATAGACTTCAAAAGCAGATCTGATAACTCTTGCAGAAAATCTGCACAAAACAGCTACCTGGTGAAATTCCTGTGTTGTACATTTCTGCATCGTTGAATACAGAATCTTTCCAGTACCCTTTCATTGTTTGGGTTTTTTTTAAAGTCCCATCCATTGCTTCTTGCAGTGGTTGTACTGCAGTTTCCCTTTCTCTCCGGGCTGGCTAGGTCTGGGGGTTTTCTTACCCTTTTATACATTCCTACCCACCTTCCCATCCCCAAATTGGTAACTAGGAGGGAGAAGGCATCCTGACTGGGTTTCTTTCCTAGGCCAGACCAGCAGAGAGCACACTGATTGTAGCTGTGCCTAAGTCTACCCACAGCTGGGAGAACATTAGCCAAGATACTTACACAGCAGCAGCCACTACAGTCTCTTGTTAGTTTCTGGATTCATGCACAAATAAGAGTGGGAGAAAGAGGAGGCTCAGCTGTAGATTTTACAGATCCCGGAAACCAATTATGTGCAGTTGTGGAATTATGCTGCAAGGTGTGGTAACTGTATTTGGTTTAGTAAGCAGAATGCTAATAATACCAATTATAATGTGCCTGCTTAATCTGTTACGATTGAAAACCTGCTTGTTTCGAAACCTTACTGAGCTGAGGATTGTTTTTCCCCCCAACTTTTTAGGAAAAAGAAGGTCGAGGTCTGGATTTAAGCAGCGGGTTAGTGGTAACATCTTTAAGCAAGTCCTCAATATCTTCTTCTCAGAACAGTTTACGACACTAGTTCACAGCTGCAGATGAGTGGTGCTTCTTTCATTTGGACATTCCAAACAATACCGGCAGTGGAGGATTACACTGATAATGAAAGCTGATTGCTTCACTGCATCTCACTAGGCCTGATCCTCTAAACTGCTCTTCTGAATTACTGTTACCATTGAGTGATCATAAAAGAAAATAACTCCAGCCACTCCAGAATAACTGATTTCAATACCCTGATAAGAGATACGCACCAACCAATTTGGACTCTGCATTAATGAGTTCACTAAATGGGACTGTATATGTGTTTCCTATTGGTTAAAATTACAACCCAGATATGTCACTCTCCAGAAATGTAAACTCAAAGAAAAAAACCCACAAGACTGTAATAACCTGGATGATCATTTAACCTTTCCTGGGTAGGATGGTGACAGCTCCACCTCCTCTGACTTCCCACGCTCACAATACCTTTCGGTTTTTGAAAAATATCTTTTCAGTATGATTGGAAGTGCTGCAGATCGTCTGTGGGGAAGAATATGTTGTGACACATGCAGAATATATTTTGCACATATTTTAGCTTGAGAATTTCTTTCTCAGTTCTATGGTAGTTGTTGTGGGGACAGGAGAGGATCCACCAATGGGCAGATACCCAGACTCACTCTGATGAACTTGCAGAGCTCTGATGTTCAGCTTTGCATGTAGGCACCATGTAGAGAATTAACCAGGTCAAATATGTCTGTAAAACATAAGCTTTGCCTACCTTAGGAACTTTCTTACTTTGTTTTTCCACAGCGATGCAGCATGGGTGCTACCAGGGTAGAAGATGTGTAGATCAAGCACAGAAATTTTTACCACCACATCATCTAACTACCTAGGTGATATGTTGATTAAAGTGCCCGTGCCCAGTGTATACTAGAGATATCGCTATTGCTAGCAGCTGCACTGGTCCTGAAAAACACATTAGAAATTTGCTAGTAGAGATG
This sequence comes from Gopherus evgoodei, assembly GCF_007399415.2. Taxonomy (NCBI): domain Eukaryota; kingdom Metazoa; phylum Chordata; order Testudines; family Testudinidae; genus Gopherus; species Gopherus evgoodei. The sequence goes on along the minus strand of NC_044333.1, from coordinate 7,920,753 downwards.
TACTCAACAACTGTCTGCAATAGACTTCTGTATGAAACCTCCCACTGCTGCAAGACTCTGGGATGCTGCTACACCAGGCAGTAGTGACAAGGGGAGTGCTAATGTAGACAGAGCTGAGGTCCTGGTGTTCTTAGCACCATGTCATCTATGTTCTGTGAGCAGCAGGAAAAATCCCACTGTTAGCACCAGTGCAGCCATACCACTAGGAGACTTCTAACAAGAGCCTAGTGTAGACAGACCAAAGCTACGGCAAGTCACTGTTGTTATAACATCTTAATGTGTTGGCTGTGCAGATGGAAAACTTGTTCACCTGTTTGTGTGAAATCCTGGCTGTATTAAAGTGAATGGGAGCTTTGCCATTAATTACAAAAAGGCTGGGATTTCACCCTGAAGTTAAAATGCAGTTTTCTAACATGGTTACAAAAAAATTCCTATCCACACAGGCAAGCTTAAAGCATGTTTATGTTATAATACAGTCTGGCCACAAACCTTTTCAAACTCCTCTACTTTTGTAGAGTAGACACAAACTTTCAGTATTATGGAACAACTGTAGTTTCTTAGCCTGTCCTAACCCTAAAAATACGGTAGCAAATAGCTTCATTGAGCTTAAATTTCCAGTGTAGTGTTATAACTCTGCAGTTCAGCTGTTGAAGGTGTCCTAGTATTTCTGTTAGAAACCTCCCACACATTCACTTTTTTAAAACCTTCCCCTTCAGGGTTTTGTAATTCTTCCAATAAGTTATTTACTGATCTCAGATTTGATTTGGAAAATCCACACCCTGAAGCAATCTTAAAATCACAAGAGGAATCCTTTGTTGTTTTCACAAGCCAGTAGTTTTTATTTAGAAATCTCTATGAATGTGCTGTAGAGAAGGAACTGCATTATCCCAAATGCTGCTGTTGAATGCTTGTTGATTAAAAGTAATTCTCTTCGATTTCTACTTTATTGAACATCAAACAAGCTAAACTTAATTCTCTTTGCAATGAAAGGCTAAACTAAATCACTTTTTTATACTGTGCTAGTGTAACGTGGACATTTGTTAAATATATTAGTTACAGTATAATAGTTTTAAAGGTAAATTCCTAATCCTGCAGAGCTCTGTGGTGAAGCTCAATATAATGAAGTCAGTGAGGCCGTGTGTAGGCTTGGTGTCTGCCCACATAGATCCAATTGCAGGATCAGAGTCTAAAGATGTGAGGGAGAGCATCATCTGGTGTAAAATGTCATAGCTCCATTGATAACAATGATAGCTTACACCAGCCTATGCTCTGCCCCCAGAAGATGTCTGTGTTTCCCATTTTGCTACAAGGCTTTTCCTACCATCTCTGCCATAAAGATCAGTATTTCCCAGGGGTATGTAATCTGCCAGTCAAGACCACACAGGTACTTTGGGACAAGGAAATGAGAGAGATTCTGTTAGGTTAAATGTCTGGTCCAGGCTGAATGCAGTTCCCCCAGCTTTCCTATGAATCTGTTGGAGGAACTGCTGTACAGTCACTAAAGAAAATACTGATGGTTTAAAGACAGGGCCTGTAGAAGATTTGAATCAGACTATTCTTTTCATTTTGGTCTATGAGCTAGAAGTCTTTTGTCAGTGTCATCTTTTTACACGTGTATTATATTGAAATTGTTTTTGTATTGGGAATAGATTGTGTCAGATTTTAAAAGAAAATCCTACTGAAACATTTTTAACAATTCGTTGTTCAGTGTTGAATTGAAATAATTGATTAAAGTTACAAATGTGAATGCTCTTGTAGTTGAACTAGGGATGATTGGGAAAGTATTTATTCCTTTATTGTTACCACTGCTCAGATTATTCCTCATTTGCAATGATGGAAATGAGCATCTCAAAACAATTCTCGTCCAAATGTAGTGATTTTATAGCTTGGTGACTTGTAATGTCAGAGCCTATAAGGTACATCTTAGGGTGGTTTTTATCTGGATGTGGAATTTTTGAAGTGTTCACTGAATGCCAGGGTAGTTAAGTTCACTGTCTGTAACACAACTTGTGTGAGCTCTCTTTCCTTCCTCTTTTCTGGTATATCTGTACTGTGAACTTTACGCTCTAATCTCACCAATCCATTTTTCAGCTAGCCTTTGTAATTTAGTGTATTGTGTAAAAGGGCAATAGAAAACTAATTCGTGTTTATAACCGCGGGTTGCTGGTTTGGTTGTATGCAGAGAACTATGGTTGTAGTTATGAGAGCTGATTAGTCTGTACATATTACATGTGTGCAAGGTATACATCTGTTGATTGAAACAGTCTTCACATGGTACTCCTCACGTATAAAAGCTGAGCTAAACCTATGTTAAAGTTTAGCATGTTTGTGATCCAAGCCTTTTTTATAGTTCAGCTGTTAAATTCCCAACCCTGTTGTTATGTATTTCAATGGGAAAACCCCACAGACTTCAGTGGGGCACCACTGGGACCTAATACTTTTTATTTTTACTCCCTGTTGCCATGAGTACAATTTCTGACCAATGTGTGTGCCCGTTTCTGCCCTGCATGTTTCTATACTCTAGTATCTTCATTATTGTCCATCTCTATACCATTCATGTAACTAGAGTCTCTGATTTTCTCTCTCATGCAGAGCTTTTTTAAAACACATTAAATTTCTACATACAAATGCAGTATCTCTGTGCAAGTCTGATTTACTTTTCAGAGTTGAGTATTTCTTTTCTCAAACAAATGCAGAGAGTTGTTTGTCTCTAAAGAGATTTTATCTTAACTTTTTTTGAGGGTTTTTTTTTTGAGGGATTTTTATCCTGAAACTTGGAGTCAATTTAGAGCTGAAGTCAACTGCATATAGAAGAATGACAGAGCTTGGTCTAAACAGGTAGGAAAATAATGTTTAGCTATTTTCCCTGTAAGTGAGAGAGTAACCCAAACTATATTTAAGCTTTTAAAAAACCCTGAACAAGCAAAGCGTATCAAAGAAAAGCCAGGATGATGTCTGTATCTGATTGGGTACCAATGCCATTTTCAGGATTTCCTTCTCTCCCACTTCCACAAATCCCTTAAAGACTGGCCACATCCCCTGGCTGGTGTGAATTGGCATAACTCCATTTAAGTCAATGGAACTTCTGCAGTTTCCCCAACTGGAGCTCTGGTCTCATGTCTTCATTGCCAGATCACCCACAATGTTACCTTTTTTGGAGATCACCTCCAGCTAAGGGGATGCGGCTTAATGATTTGAATCTTCTCCCCAGTTGCATGGGACCAGATTTCACCCAAAATATTGATATCCGTGGCAAAACTCCCACTGACTTTAGTGGGGCCAGGCTTTCACCATCTCTGTCTAAGGTAGGAAGCATGACAAACCTGTGACTTAACTCTAAATTTAAATATTAGAGCAGCGTTGGGCAAACCCAGTGCATTTGATAGCCATACACTTGGGACCAGATTCTGTGGGTGTGGGGTGGTCTTGGTGGCCTGCGATATACAGGAGGTCAACAAGATGATCTAGTGGGCTCCTTTGGCCTTCAACGCTAAGATGCCCTTACTCATGGTGAGTACTACAATACTATGCAAGTTAATCTCTCTGCTTTCCATTTGGCACAAAGTTTTACCTTACAGTGGTTTTTTCAGGAGGGAAGCAAGTTTCTACTAAAAACTTCCTTGATCAGCTGTTGGGTTTAGAAAGATCTTTATTTATAATATACAATTTGTACTTCAAATTTTAGAAATCGATAAAATAACGGTTGCAATCTCGTACCATTGCCTAATTTCCATTCCCACAACTCCACCCTTGCTCCAACCGAAGAGTTAATTTTACATTATTTACAGTAGCGCTGCAAGTGGCTGGGGGAGGAGTTTTGGTTTGTTTTTCAGGGAATTTAGTGCCAGTGAAATGTGCTGGATTGGCCGGCCTGGGTGACTGAAGTCTTCTGGATGGCAGAACTGCTGCACCCTAGGGAGGCCATGGATACACTTCCTGTAAGCCAGTGGTTCTCAGCCAGGGGTCCAGAGCCCCCTGGAGGGCTGTGAGCAGATTTTAAGCACTTTGCCAAACAGGGCCAATGTTAGACTCACTGGGATCCGGGGCAGAAAGCCAAAGCCCTGCTGTGAAGGGCTGAAGCCCAGGGCCTGAGCCCTGCCACCCGGGGCTGAAACCGAAACCTGAGCAGCTTAGCTTTGCGGGGCCCCTGTGGCACGGTGCCCTGGGCAACTTCCCTGCTTGCTACCCCCCTAACGCCAGCCCTGGCTTTTATATGCAGAAAAACAGTTGTTGGGACACTGGTGGGCCATGGAGTTTTTATAGCATGTTGGGGGGAAGGCGGGGGAGGGCTTAGCAAGAAGAAGGTTGAGGACCCCAGCCCTAAGCTACTTTGACATGAAGAGACGAATTCCAGGGACTTCAGTCTCCCAAGTCAGTCTTTCACCACACAGGGATGACAATTGTGGTGGGGTTTGGGCCGTGGACACTTATCCACTGTAAGCTGCATTAAAAGACCATGTCAGCCCTCACGTAGGCCACCAAACTACTATTGACCAGTCATGACTTTCAGCCACTACTGACCTAGGTCGATCTGAATGAGAAGCCTAGTGATGATAGGCTCCCTTGCTCAGTGCAAATCCAGTGAGCCCTCCCACCCCTACCCCATCAACTGTAAACTGCCTTCAAGAGACTCAGTCCTTAGGGGTAGTTAGACAGTCACTTGACTGGTTGCTGCATTGCTGCCAAATCCTTTCCATGCCTGGAAGCTGAAGAAAGTGCTCGCCCCATAGGCTATCATCACAACGCAGGCAAAGAACTGAAAGAGAACAACATGACAAAGCTCGGTTAGTTTCTCTGCAGCAGAGTATTATTAACGCTTGATGCTAACGCTGCCCAGCACAGGGTTTAGCTAAGTAAGTGCCATGGATTCTAGCAGAGGAGCAGCTGCCCAATAAATGCCTGGTCTGATGGATGCTTGGTTTAGGGCAAATCCAGACAGGCATCTTGCCTCAGCACAAAAGGCAGGGATGGGCTCTATCAATGGGTCCTATTCCTGCCTCTGACCCACGGTAGGAGCCCAGGCAAGTTACTTAGCACTGTGTCGACTTCCCCCCTGCTGTGAAAGGAGGATCGCGTGTTTCAATATGTCACCTAAAGGAGTCGGTGGGGCTCCATCTATTCCTATCCATAAAATGCAGGGATACCATCTAGTTTAAACATGCAAAGAATTTTACAGTGCAAAGATCCTTTTAAAGAGCAGGAACCTGTGTCCCTCTACCAGACTTCATCTAGTGGTACCGTCAACATGCATGGCACAGGTAAGAAACAGGAGCCACTGAGCTTGACTGAAAGCTGCTTATTTTGATACCCAGATCCACAAAGGGCCCATCAATGAGAATTAGGCACCTAAATACCTTTGAAAGTCTGGGCCAAAGTTCTCAAACACAGGTGAGACCCCTTGAGAAATGGCCATTCCTGGAGCTGAGATTTCTGGTTGGGTGGGGCTGAAAGGCTCTTCTGAAGAGTCCATCAGGATGCCCACCTAACCAGCTATAACAAAGTGGTTTAAAGCCTTTAATAATCTCATGCACGATGGCCAAGCAGGGTTCTACCAGCGTTTGGCTGGCCATGGCCACAAAACCTATCGGAGTTAGGAGGAGGATGGTCTTCCCAAGGTGGGGACGTAAGCTAGACAATAGTGTTGCCTAGGATCTTAGGCTGCAGCATGATTTTCGATCACGTTTTGGCCCCCGCATGCTGAGCAACCCATTATTTTCCAAAAGTAAAATGGGGCAGGAGAAAGTGGCAGCTGTGGCAGAAGCAGGAGGACGTGAGGCTGAGCCTTGGGAGAGGAGAGCTGGATGCAGGAGGACTCAGAGGAGCGAGAGGCCAGATGCGCTGCACGGCTGCAGCTGGGTAACCCAGCCAAAGAGGCAAGAGCCTGGCAGGCATGTCTCATTAGTTATATAGCACCTGCCTAGTGAGCTAGGCATGGTCCAAGCCCATGAGACAACCTGCTCATTGCCCTGAAGAGCTTAGTCTTTAAGACAACAGAGGAAGCGTAGGGGAAAGGAAAACCCATTGCAGCACGAGTGGGGAGTGGGACGGCCTCGTTTGGATTTATTTTATTATAGTTTTTGCATGAACTCTTCCCCAGCTGCTCTCCTAGTGAACCAATATTAGCCAACTGATTTCTCGTAGGCATCACAGCAGAAGTTGGGCTTGAGCAGGAATTTGCAGGAGAGGCTAGTAACCTGGCGTATCAGCCTGGGGAGAGTGGGCTGTGGGTAGGCAGCAGAATGCAGGACAGCACAGAGACAGCCCTGGGAGAATTGGACAGAGCAAGAAGGCTGGCATTTTGCAGGGGAGTGGGTGGGGAATAGTGCAGTAGGAGGGAGCTGTTTTGCCAGCAGAGTAGAGGATTGGCCAGAGGAGATGCTGCAGAGCTGGAATAAGGGGTCATCCCTGTGGGCTCAGGGAAACTGAAAGCCGTTGTTCTTTGAGCTGATTCTGAGACCCCACTAAAATGGAACTAAAGGTTTCACGGGGTTCATTAACTCACTGGTGACACCAGCAGCATGGGTGGGGCCTCATGTCCCCACCCGCACTGCACAGACCCTGTGTTGACACTAAAATCGCTCTGAGGAAGCAGGTCTTGCTAGAAAAGTGCTAGCAGTTTCCCAGGCTTGTCGAGAGTGGATTTTACACTGACTGCTCTCCTGTACCTTGAAAACAGAGCCTCTCACCGGAGAACCGAGCGTGCTGGCAACAGACTGTGGAGGGAACGCACCAGCCAGGTAACACTTCGCTGAACCAACAGTGCTGTCCAGCTGGGTCACTGTCACTCATCTTCCAAAAAGGCTCACTCCTTTTTCCTGCTTGGTTTGGATCTCAGGCAGGTAAAAGTCATTTGGTCTCTAGGGCCAGAGTTGGGTCTACGAACGGCAGCTCACGTCCATCTAACTGTGTCTGCTTATCAGCGTCGTTCCTGCCGATGTCAGTCGCACCCTACACCGACCTAATGACTCCACCTCCATGAGTGGTGTACAGATGAATGGCTCTGCTGGGTCAGACCAAGGGTCCATCTAGCCCAGTGTCCTGTCTTCCGACTGTGGCCAGGGCCAGGTGCCCCAGAGGGAATGAACAGAACAGAATCATCGAGTGATCCATCCCCTGTTGCCCATTCCCAGCTTCTGGCAAACAGAAGCTAGGGACACCTAGTGCTTAGGTCAATGTAGTTAGGGCGTTGCAGTGTCCCCAGCACCGGGCAGTCGGGGTTCCGGGTGGGAGCTCCCCCATAATGCCCCTGTTCAGTCGGTGTGATGCGCTCCACCCATGAAGGAGGGCAGGGTGGACATGAAAAAACACAGTAATTACTGCGGTGGCTGCAAGTCGACCCTAATGTAGGACGACTTAATTGTGTAGCATAGACAAGACCTAGGTGAACACAGCCCAGTCCAGAAGTGTCCCAGGGCAGAGAGAGACAGGGAAAGCAGGGCCGCACTGGATACTTACTGATGCAGCTGCTCTTTTATCGTAGTCTCCAGGCAGCCAGCTTTGAGACTGAACAGCGGCGGAGCACGTAATAAACGCAGTCACGTACAGGACAGTTGCAGCCGCGTTGAATATCACTAACTAGGGAAAGAAAGGGCTGTTTTATGACAAAGGGACCAATCTGTTTCCTTTTCTTCCTGTTACTTGTTTATCTGTCACTCTGATTTGCTCAGACGTGTCTGAAAACCAGGCCCCTTTCAGATGTCACAAATGGGGCACCCAAAATGACTGGTGCCTTCTGAAAATGTGAGACACACACACACACAGACAAATATTAATACATCGGGGTCCACCCCTAGCAGTACCCCCTGGCAGAGAGGAGTTTAGCAAAGATCTCTGATTGGACAAACCCATTCTCATGCAGACAGGCAAGACCTGCTTTCCCCACCTCTCTCTCCTGTGAATTTGCAAATGGTATCAGAAAGCCCAGGCCCAGCGCAAGGAGCATTGTGTTATAGCACGGTTGGATGCCTACGACTTAATCTTTGTTTTGGGGGTTGTTCACTCTTGGGACTAAGAGGGACCAGATGTCAATCCAGGCTCTCCAAATCTTTCTGAATCAGTCTCTCATGTTTCAAACTTGTTTAAGTAACAAGATTGTGCACTCCGTTCAAACCACTGGGCCCCACCCAGCTCCTAGCAGAGCATATAGGACCAAGGGAGAAATGTAGAAACTAATACAGGAGGAGGTTGAGAGCATGCTAGAAATGGGAATAATTGCTAAGTAAAAAGCCCTTGGGAGTCTCCTATTGTGACGGCAATATACAGAAACCTGTAGGAGAACACTTCAACCTCCCTGGCCACACTATAGCACACCTTAACGTGGCCATCCTGCAGCAAAAAAACTTCAGGACCAGACTTCAAAGAGAAACTGCTGAGCTCCAGTTCATCTGCAAATTTGACACCGTCAGCTCAGGATTAAACAAAGACTGTGAATGGTTTGCCAACTACGAAACCAGTTTCTCCTCCCTAGGTTTTCACACCTCAACTGCTAGAACAGGCCCTCATCCTCCCTGATTGAACTACCTCATTATCTCTAGCTTGCCTGCATATATATACCTGCCCCTGGAAATTTCCACTACATGCATCTGATGAAGTGGGTATTCACCACGAAAGCTCATGCTCCAAAATGTCTGTTAGTCTATAAGGTGTCACAGGATTCTTTGCTGCTTTTACGACTTTAATTAACACCCCTTAAAAGTGAGCCCTGCTAACTGCTTCACTTTGATGGCCATACCAGAAACATCCTGCATATGCTGCCTTTCCCTTTGAAAGGGTGAGGAAGAAGCATGACGTTTTGAATAGGTCCATAGAATATGCAGTAGATGTTCTCCTGATGGCACAAATAGCTGAAGTGTGCTATTTTCTTTGAACAACAGGTGTCAGGTTGGTTGTATGCACACTCAGGTTATGCAAATGCATCCCGCACTTGTGCTCACCCTGCTGATTTGCAATAGCAAATAAAGCATGCACTACATCAGCAGTTCTTAACCAGGGCAGCTGGGGGGCCAAGAGCAGGTTTCAGGGGGTCCACCAAGCAGGGCCGGCATTAGACTCACTGGGTCCAGGGCAGAAAGCCAAAGCCATGCCACCCCGAGCGCCGCCACCTGGATCTGAAGCCAAAACCTGAGCAGTTTAGCTTCATGGGGCTCCCTGTGGAGTGGGCCCTGGGCAACTGCCCTGCTTGCTACCCCCCCAATGCAGGCCCTGGCTTTTATATGCAGAGAAACTATTGTTGTGGCACAGGCAGGCCATGGAGTTTTTACAGCATGTTGGAGGGGCCTCAGAAAGAAAAGGGTTGAGAACCCCTGCACTAAATCATGCCGAAAGTGTTTGAAAAATCTGGCTGTAGGGTTAAAGTGATATTTATAATTGCGTCTGGACTTCTGCAGTGTGATCTGTGGAATCCCATAGACACACTGCAACTTTGGGGGGGTTCTTAAAAGCCCCATGACTCAGTGATACGGACAGAAGAAAACTAAACAGAGAATTTGTGCATGAGGTTGGCAAACGTGACGCAGACACTGCATCACTGGTACTAACAGAACCACTGTGGAGTAAGCAGCGCCTATGCAGGTAATTAACAGGACAGCGTATCTTTCCCACTTCACTTATGGAATGGGTGCACTACAATGGGAGGGTTGTTAAAGAGACAGAATTGTACTGGACATAAAACCCCTTGGCATTGCCCAGGGACCCCGCCTGGCGTTCTACAGAGAGGAGCACTTGCTCCATGCCTGATATGGGCCAATCCAATTCACTCCCGGGTTCTGCAGCCCCTTTTTTTAACTATTGCAAGGATGTGTTATTTTGCCTTTGTTAATTCTGGGGCCCAATCCTGCATTCCTTGCATCATCCACACTCCCACTCCAATTCCAGGGTGTTTTCATGATGCCAAGAATGTAGACGCGAGCTGTTAGTGGATTACTGCCTTTGTTTTAAAAGCCCATCCAGTCATATAAAAAGTGGAATCAGGCCCCTCCTCTGTCAGGGCACCATCTGTGCCTCCATGCTGGTCTCTACAGTGGTCTAGTTCCACTGGTATATTTGCCTTGATCGTGAACAGTCCATCAATTCCCACAACTAAGAGGGTTGCAATACAAACAGTTGCTTTTGCCTAGATTCCACAGGTGCTGGGACGTGGGCTGCTGCGGGGGGGGGGGCGAGGGGGGGGCTGCTGCACCCCCTGGCTTGAAGGTGTCTCCATCATATGCAGGGTTTATAGTTTAGGTCAATGACTGTCAGCCCCCTCCACTGTACAAATTGTTCCAGCGCCTACCAGATTCCTGACATGAAAGCTGGATGCGGAGGTTGAAGGTTAATCCCTAATATTGCCCTGAGGCCTAATCCACAGCCTGTTCGGGCCAAAATTCAAAGACCTACAGTAACGCTGGTGTAAATTTACAGCCATCTCATTAAAACCAGCTGAGTTATTTGATGTTTATTGAAGCCTCACCAATCACAATGCGCCCTTTACTTTCCACTGTAAAGACTTTTTAGAAGTCTAGTGAAACGTGTCTATTCCCTGCAAAATTTTATCCTTTCCTAGGCCTGGTTTAAAACTAGAAAATTTTCACTGGTGTCATTCAATTGCTATAGTTTCACCAGTACAAACCATTAACAATGATGCATTTATGTGAGTTTAGCTTAAGCTAAATTGCTATACATGTGACTTAAACCTTTGTATGTGCAGCCCCATTAGAGGTGGGATTGGTGTGACTAAATTGATTAACCTGTGCACATTTTCTAATACACACAAGCCCCTGTTTGGTAACCTTGTGCCGGATCCCCCTCAGTGGTATACAGTGATATAAAGCAGGTGTGACTTCAGTGCAGCTGCACCTGCTTTGTATTAATGGCATTACACAAGTGTGAAACTGGCACTGGAGAGGACACTGAAGTCCATTGTGCTTTGAAGGAAGCTGAATTTAACGTTAATTTCAATGCAAGTTAGAGTGCATGGATGTTTATACTCAAAATGTAAGTCAACCCAGCTATGTTGCTCAGGGGTGTGAAAAATCCACATGGTGAGTGAGGTAGTTAAGATGATCCTCAGTGTAGGCAGCCATAGGTTGATAGAAGAAGTCATCCATCAACCTAGTGACCGCCTCTTGGGGAACTGGATTATTAATTACACAGATGGGAGAACTCTTCCCATCTTTCTAGTGAAGGGCTAGAGGGACACTTTTCAGATGGCTTTTTAAAAGCAATGCCTCAGTAATTGATGGGTCCAGTTGAAATCAAATAATGTTACGAGATACAGGTATGTTGGATGCAGAAAATGTTCTAAGATTGATTCTGACAGGGTACATCTAATCGTCAGCCCCATGAAACATTTAATGTGGAATGATTTCCCCTGTGAAATACACCATTTATCTGCAGCTACAGGAGCTTACCACAACAGACCAGGGGATCATGTAGAGCTTCATCTGAAGCTGCAGTAGATACATCACAAACAGAATGACTGTTACCAGCCAGAAAAAGATGGCTACAAACATCACCCAGCCATATGCGGGAATGGGTTGGTAATATGTACTGGCAATGAGAGCCCACACCAGCAAGCCAAGCACCTGTGGAACAGAAAGGAAAAAATGGTTAATAGGAAGGAAACAAAGAAATCTTTACAATTCTTCTTTCAGGGAGATTTGCCATTGATATGAAGGGGAGCAGGATCCAGCCTCAGTTAATGAGCATTCATTGTTTGAAAGTGATTCCTGCTTAAACTTTGTAAATATATATCTGGAGTGTCCAGCCTACACCTTCCCTGGCTTTGCTGGAAAACTCTTTTGAGACCTCAGATCTGGTTTATTTGATGGGATGGGGATGTTGACTCTTTAACAATGAGATCTTTTCTCCCAACTGTTTGTTTAAGCATTTGAGTTAAATGATGTAACAAAAAACAAACTAGACAAATGGCTTTCAGCAGTCTGCATGTAAATCCCTTCCCCTCTCAATTAATCAGGTTTAATTGCCTGGTAACTGTGATGTGATATAATCATACAAGTTGTCCATAGAGTTTTTCAGGAAGACCTCAATATTTAATGTAAAAATCAAGCATGAAAGAAAACCATTTGAGCCCTTATTCAAATATCAAAATGAAGCTAAAATGGCACAAAACTCACAATTTCTCCTCCTTTCCAAGTTACTGTTAACATTTCTTTCAGGGGGATGGAATCTGTTGTCAATCCTGTGGCTTGTTTTAGAGAGGCTGGACTCTCCAGTGACGTGCGTTGGGTTGGGTTGATCTGACCCCAGGGAAGGTAGGTGGCATGATCACTGTGTGAAATCAAGCCCTGTAATGGGCATGGCACTTTCCCATGGTCTCTTCCCCACTTGGATTTCTCATAACTATTTATAGACAGTGACAGTGATTACTTAAACCTGCAGGGATTGGCTGGCTGCTTTAATGAAAGGAGTTCCCTCCAGCCCTGTAGGGTTGGTCTCCTTGCTTGTTTTTCTGTCAGTGACCTTGAGATTCCCTCCTGTTATTGATCAGTGTTACTCACCAGAATAATGACTAGTCATAACGGCTGATATTGACATAACACTTCATAGCCAAAGCAGCAGAGAGTCCTGTGGCACCTTATAGACTAACAGACGTTTTGGAGCATGAGCTTTCGTGGGTGAATACCCACTTCGTCAGTTGCATCTGGGAAGACTGCCTATGACCGCTGACAGACTAGGCAGATGCAACTGAGGAAGTGGGTATTCACCCACGAAAGCTCATGCTCCAAAACGTCTGTTAGTCTATAAGGTACCACAGGACTCTTTGCTGCTTTTACAGATCCAGACTAACACGGCTACACCTCTGATACTTGACTTCATAGCCAGTGATCTCAACCTACCCTCACCAAGCTGGTCCATGTAATCATGCCCCACCTGCTCTCATTTTCCCCTCTCAATCCCTCTGTTATCTCCAAGCCTCCATCCTGGTTCTTTTCCCCAGTCTCAGCTTCATACCATCCCATAGGGCTTAGAACAGTCAGTCCCTCTCCCCTCAACAACCCTCTCTCTCCTTCTCCAAATTCCTCCTTAACACCAGCGTCTTCTCCATCTCCCATCCTGCTTTTCTCTCAGTATGAGGAATCCTCACCTCCTCCTTCTCCTTGACCTGCTGTGTGTGGCTTGTCTGACTTGGTTTGGAAACTCCTTGGGGCAGTGGGGGTATCTTACCTGAGCACACTGTGTAAACACAGGTGCATCGGCTCTCGGGAGGGGAAGGATGAGCCTAAGGCACTGCAGGAATCCCCTCTGAAGTGCCGGGAGGCAGGCAGGAGCTTGTCCAAGAGGTTTGCACAGTAAATGGTGTGGAGCTTGGTAGGAGGGGAAGAAGGCTCGGAAGACTATGAAAACACGGACTGTGTAAGGAAAGGGCCCCGTGGTGGGGTGAGCTCCACCCACTGGGCCCACCCAGTCCTTGCATGGCTAATCAGAAAACAGGGGAGCTTTGGACCAGAGGTAGCTGGCTGGAGAGAGGCTCACCTGTGCAGGACTAGCCGGGCTTATAAAGCCAGCAACAGGCCCCAGACACGGCTGCTGAGAAAGGGCAGTTGCTCCCTGGGAAGAGGGAGGGTGTTTGGGGACTGCAGGGAGCTAGTCTGGAGGAGCTGGTGCACCCCCGAGAGAAGAGGAACCAGAGTGTAGGACACAGCGCAGAGAAGGGGCCGTGAGGGCTGAGCGAGGAAAGCCCAGAACCGCTGAGCAGAGGGTCCCTGGACTGGAACCCGGAGAAGAGGGCAGACCCGGTATCCTCTACCAGCGACCGAGGGCGAGGCAGCAAATGGGAAGACTGCCTAGGACCGCTGACAGACTGTACCCTGGAAGGGGGCAAACCGAGTGACCTGGCTGGAGGGCTAAATTATGGAGGAGATGCTGAGGGTTCTGGCGTGAGAGAGGAGCTGCAGACCAGAGGGTGAAGCAGAGGGATGGCATGCAAACAGCGGAAGGGGGCATCTGCCTTGAGAACTAATCCCCTGAGTGACGAGGAGGCGCCAGACCAGCAGTGAGTGGAGCACCCCGTGACAAGCCCTCAAACAAATCACTCTTCACATGGCCTTCCCCACACCCTGCCTCCCCACAGTAAGAGAGCAGGCCAGGATCATTCCCCTGCGGGCAGAGAGGGCTGAGACCTTACCTATGCCAGGCAGTAATTTACTGACTGAATCTGCATTGTTTATAAGCAAAGGGTGAACTGGCTTAAATGTGTCTATGGCCAGAGCCCACACCTGTCTGTCTAGAGCTGGTTCTCAGGTCAATTTAGTTAAAACTGGTGCTACTTTTTCTGCTTGGGAATTGGCGTAAAATGAGGAAGGGGCCGGGAGATCTCAGCTCAGCGATGTCTCCTGCCTAGACGCCACGGTGAAAGGCGCGTTAGAAATGCAGAAGACGGGACGGAATTGTGGGTCCTTGGCAGAAAGCTGGGGGTTGGGTGAGGGGCTGAGGGTGCCGCTGGCTGAGGAAACACCCCTGTCTGTAGTTATGTCTTGGGAGAAACCTAGTGATGCTGCAGCCTCAGGACAGGGTTTCCATCACACCACTGGGAACATTATATTTGTCATTTTGTCTTTTCCTGCAGCTTTCGCTTATTGCAGCCCAGTTCCCTTCTAGAACTTCTGTCTTCATGGCGGCCGCTTTCCTTTGCCAGCCCCCCCCCCCCCAAGGTCCCTACAGATCCTTTGCCATCCTGTGTTTGGAAAGATGTACCAGAATCAGGTCCCGAGTCCGCACTGTACCCCGGAAGCAGCCAGCAGCAGGTCCAGCTCCTAGGCAGAGGCGCAGCAGGCAGCTCTGTGCGCTGCTCTCACCCACTGCCACTGCCCCTGCAGCTCCCTGCAGCCAATGGGAGTGTGGAGCCGGTGCTCAGGGCAGGGGCAGCGCACGGAGCCCCATGGGGCCTTCCCCCCCCACACCTAGGAACTGGACCTGCTGGCCACTTCTGGGGCGTAGCGCAGAGCCAGAGCAGGTAGGAACTAGCCTGCCTTAGCTCTGCAGCACTGCTGACCAGACTTTGAATGGCCCGGTCGGCGGTGCTCCGGTCGGAAACCAGATGCCTGGTCACCGTACATGTAATAGTCACTACAGGCTGCACTCGACCCAAGCCTGCCTTGATGAGTAACCAGAGCAGGAATGAACAATACATACAGCAAAGCCCATGACAATCAAAACAGCCTGTTGGAAGCCAGACGTGGGCTGGGGGGGGCTGGAGAGTGTGCCCAAGGTAGGGAGATAGTGTTGTCTAGTGGTGAGGGCATCAGACTAGGCCTCAGGAGACTAGAGTTCTCCCATCTCTGCCATTGACTCAATGGGACCCTAACAAGTCAGTCGCTTCACTTCTCTGTGCCTCAGTTTCCCTCCAGTAAAATGGAGCTAGCAGTGTTTGGCCACGCTGAGATCTATGGGTGCTGAGCGCTCACAATTGTTTTGATTTCAGTACAGCCCCAGGGGGAGAATTCCAAAGGCCCTGCCTCCCCACCAGCTGAGCTTTTCTATCTCGGGGGAAGGCAGCAGCTCTGCTCCTGCCCTGTGTCCTGTCACTGAGCTCAGCTGAAGCTGGTTTCCCCCTGGTCACTTGGCTCAGTTTGATTTAGGGCTTTATACGCTAAACTAACACCTTGCCCCATTTCTGCTTAAATGACACTCTTGAGACCTCAGTAACTATAGTCACGAAGCAATGAAAGGCAGGTAGCACACAAAGGAGCTATAATAGTCAGTCAAACATGAGTCACGCTTGTCACCCACTGAATAATAAAGAAGGAGGAACAGAAGGGGGGGGAACATAAGGTTGGGTTGAAGAAGGGGTGAGTAAAACATACCCTGTAAAGGAGGAGCCCTCCATGCACAATTAAGAGCTCTTCATTAGCTTTTAATCTAGACACACCTGCCTGACAAGCTGTTTCTCTGAGGGGCCTGATCCAAGTGTTCATGAGAGATTCTGAATCTACTTGCCAGTGAGTTATGATTCTGTCAGCAGTCGCCGTACTTCCTGGGGTCTCTTCCTGCCTCTGCCACTGACCTGCTGAGGGACCTTGGGTGAGTCACAGCCCTGCTCTGTGCCTCAGTTTCCCCTTCCACTCTTTTTTATTTAAATGGCAACCTTTTTGGGACAGGGACAGGGTATGTACAGCACCTTGCACTACTATGATTTGTATTACCACAGTGCCTAAGAGCCCTAATCATGGCCCAAGAGCCCATTGTGTGAGGTGCTGTACAAACAGAACAAAAAACAGTGGATTCTCTAGGCATTACTGTAACACAAACAATAGCTTTTACTTATCTGCCTTTGCCATGCTTTGGTGAGCTCTCCTTGACCTCCATCACGTAACCTACACAGCTGAGCACTGCTGCTTGTTGGGCAGAGTGATGACAGTCTCCTAATTCATTTATTGATCACAGCCTCTCTGAGCCTTCCTCTGAACGCTGTGAGTTTGTATTCACTCCCTCTGCTCTCTGCCCCAGGACTGGCTCTAGGCACCAGCAAAGCAAGCACGGTGCTTGGGGCAGCACATTTCCAGGGGCCACATTCCAGCCCTGCTTTTTATTCAGGGCAGTTGCACCCTCGGAGCTGTGCCACTTAGACAAGGCGAAGGCGCCGTGCCCCCAGCCGCAGCGGGGAGCCCCAGCCCCGGGATACTGAGCTGCCAGGGCCCAGCTGCTAACTGGGGAGGAGATGGTGAGTTCTGCCGGGGAGCTGGCGCTGCGCTGCCTTGTGCCACCCCTTATATCGGGGTATCTCCGCGCGGCCGAGTGGGGGAGGGGGTAAAGCCCCTGCAGGCACTGGGAAAAAGGTGACATCACTTCCAGCCCCACCTGAGCTTGGGGTAGCAAAAAACCTCGAGCCGGCCCTGATCAGCCCCCTCTGTAGTGTGAGCAACCCCAGCTCGCAGGGCTGAAAGCGAGTCACTGTGGACATTTGCTTTCTGGCCTTGCTGAGCAGCTCAGTCCACATTGAAGTAGTAAGAGAATTAGAGACCTGATTCTCCTCTCTTATACTAGTTTACACCATTCAGCTTCAGCAGAGTTACTCTCGGTTTACACCAGTGCAGGAGACAGGAGAATCAGGCTTTGTGTTGACAGAGGAAATTCTGGTTGATTTTTTTTTTACTCAATTTCTTAATTAAAACTCCACATTTGTAAAACAAAACAGGGTTGTGCCAGCCCAGCACTTAGCCAGGAGCCCTCCTGGGGCATGCGGGGAATGTCCTAGCGATGGCATGCTTCCCTCTCAGCCAGGACTGAACCAGTGCCCCAGCATGGGGCGGCAGGGCAATGCTGCTGGCGGGCTCTCCCCACCGTGCTGGGGCATTGGTTCCGTACCAACCAGTCTTCAGGGGAAATGCCAAACCAAGGTCCTAGATCTTCAGCCAGCACAAGCGGCCCACAGCATGCTTTTGGCAAGAGTTGGGGGTGCCAATCATGTGCCCTAGCTACGTCACAGGGTGAGTAAATCAGTGATGTTCCTGCTAGGGTGACCAGATCACCCAGGTCAAATAGACGCGGGGGGGCAGGGCAGGGGCAGAGGGGAAAAAATGGTGGCAGAGCAAAAAAAAAAAAAAAAATCAATCCCCCACCGATTCCTCCTCCCTCCGCAAACGCTGGAGAGAGGCCAGGGAGACGCAGGGGAGCGCGGGGCCAGGGTGAGTGTGAGTCCGGCCTGGCCCCGAGCAGGCAGGACTCGGGCAAGGTGGTACCTGGAGGGAGAGTAGGGGCGGTCCTGGGGCCAGGCAGCGGCTGTTCTCCCCAGCTGAGCAGTGGGACTCGGGAGCAGCCGCTGCTGCAGCTCCCGCTGCTGCGGGGGGAGGAAGCGGCCAAGCACGTGGCGCTCAGCGGCTGCGGCTCTGGTGCCCACGAACCCCCAGAGCCCGGGCCTGCTGCGGGGACCCAGCAGCGCGCACGCTGTACCCAGCCCCTGGCCAGTCGCGTCTGGGCTGGCTGCCCAGCTGGTGCAATCCCGCGAGCACCCCTGGAGTGGGGGCAGCAGGCCCCAGCCCCCCCATCCCGCTCGGGTTCCGCAGGGGAACGAACGGGGCTGGGCTGCCGATGCCTCTGCCGTGGGATTGCACAAGCTGGGCAGCCAGCCCAGACGTGACTGGCCAGGGGCCGGGCACAGCATGCGCGCTGCTGGGTCCCCGCAGCAGGCCCGGGCTCGGGGCATTCGGGCCCGGACGCCACGTGCTTGGCTGCTTCCTCGCCCCGCGGCAGTGGGAGCTGCAGCAGCGGCTGCTCCCGAGTCCTGCTGCCCAGGTGGGGAGAACAGCCGCCGCCTGGCCCTGCAGGCCGCCCCTACTCTCCCTCCAGGTACCTCGCCTAAGTCCTGCCTGCTCGGGGCCAGGCCGGACTCACACCCACCCCAGCCCTGCGCTCTCCTGTGTCTCCTGGGCATGGCGTGCTTGGCAAGAGGCAGGGATTTGGGGAGGGAGCCAGTGGGGGAAGGAGGGGGCGGGGGAGGGCGTCAGACCTTCTGGGCTCCGGAGCCTTTGCTTGTTTGTCCAGTGTCCTGACCTGACATTGGTCGGGACGCAGGACAAACAAGCAAACATTGGGACATCTGGTCATCCCAGTTCCCGCTGCCTGAATTCCAGCTCTCACATACCCCCGCTGTTTCACAGAGAGATTATTTAGCGCTTCTCCTTCCTTTAACCCACTGTCACTGACTAGAACAGCTGCTGTGTTTCCACCCCAGAACTAGCTGCATTTCTTACTTGCATCATCTGTAAAGCACATGGGATTCCTTCATTCAGGAGGGCGGGCCCAATAGAGATCGCAGGACTGCGTTTGAAGGAAATGCTACTGATAAGCTAATGACCCAGTAAGTCCCCAACTTAAGGGTGAGCTATTCTGCACTATTGATCAATGCCAGATCAGGCCCTAGAGGTCTTTGCTGTGAAACCTGACAGATGAGCCCAAACTGCAGATCTGAACTCGCCGAAACTTTAGGACGGCTCTGGCCTTCCCGAGGGGGCTTGCTGTTAAGACGTTATGCCGAATATTCCGGCTAAGTGTCTGCCTAAAGAATCCTCCCCCCTCTCCCTTTGCATCTGCATCTGGCCTGCGACTCTGTTACAGCAGTGAAGTTTGCCACACCCCAGTATCTGCCTCGTCACTGGGGGGCATCTCCGTGCGTCAGCCCCAGCGATTTCTGTCCTTATTGCCCTGCTGGGCTCTGGCCTGAGCAATACCCCACCCTCTACCTGGGGACCTGCAGCCTGTTCCCAGCAGTTTCCATGGTTATCCCTGCGCCAGCTCACTCCGTCCCTCGCCTTCCAGGAAACAGGAGCCCTCTCTGGGGACGCAGTGCCCATTGTCTTCCCCTGCCCCCTCCTCTACACCTGGAGAAGCCTGGGAGCTCACCGTCTGTTTCCTGCTCCTTTGTCCAAGTTGGCTGAGTCTCTGCAGGGTCTCCACTGTTCCTTCCTTCAGCTCTCTAAAGAGAGAGAGCTCCCAAGCCCCACTGCCTGACTGGAGAGGCTGTCTGCTCGTTGCTTATCCTCACACCCAGCTCCTACATACGTGTCCACATACATGTGCATGCGTGCATAAGTGCATACAACAGGCAGGCACTCCTAGATATGTGTTCACGTGCATCCACACCCACTCCCATCTCAGCAGACACTGGTGCTATTTTTGAGGGCGGAGGACCCAAAAAGCTGAGGCTGAGGCTGCTTTCTTCTCCCCCTCCTCCTTGCAGGAGGCTCTCAGGGAGATGTTGCGTAGCAGAGACCAGGAGGTGGGAGAGGGGAAGGAGGGACAAGCAGCTTCTCCTCCCTTCCAGCAGCTAGAGGTGGGAATGGAGCTTATCTGACCCCTCCTAGCCAGAGGCTAATCTTGCAGCTGGTGCCGCAAAGCAAAGCGGTGGAATTTCCAGCACATCCCCTGCTCTCCACTCCAGGTGGTGGTTGGGCTATCGGGCATCCAACCTGACCATTGTCTCCAGGCCTCGCTGGTGGCAGCTAGGGTTACCAACCCTCCAGGATTGTCCTCGAGCCTCTAGGATTGCCCGGGAGGCTCCAGGAATTAAAGATTAATTTTGAAGATCACATGTGATGAAACCTTCAGGAATATGTCCAACCAAAACTGGCAACCCTCAGTGCAGCACCTGCCCCATCCCACTGGCAGATTTGTCAGGGCAACTGATTCTTCTCCTTTGCCTGAGAGACGGGTGGTGACGCCAGCTGAACTTCCTTCTCTCAGGGAACCCTCAGGGAGTCCCACATGCCCAGGCTGCCCCTCCATGGAGCAATGCTCCTTAGCCCCCCATGTGACCTCAGCAACAAACCCCAGTGCACGTGGGGATGGGCTCCCTGCGGGGCCTGCTGCCTTATCAGACTCGTAGCCTCAGCCTCCGCAGCACGTTTTCCTCTCGTTTGGTACCCCGGACGCTCAGGAACCCTGCGAGTCCCGTCTGCCAGCCAGTTACCAGAGAACAAACGCATCTTGTGAGCTCCCTGGTCTGGAAGGGCCCTGGGTGCTGCAGGCTGGCTCAGCTGGGAGGTGTTTATAGACAAACTCCAAGAGAGTTTGTTCCGGCTGATTTAATAACACACACACGCTCCACCCAGGCTCAGTGCTTAAAGGCACATTTTCCCATCCCCCCCACACCCCTTCAACAATAGCAGGGTTAGTTTCCCTGCCCCCGGTCAAAAAAAATGGATTAACTTTCCTTCCCACTGCACGTTCTTATACCTGATCTTCGGAAGAGGCTTTTGACCTACTTACGCTGTGTTATCTGCAGCATGGGTCCCAGGATATGAGAGACAAGGTGAGTGAGGCCATATCTTTTCCACCCCCAGATGCTGGTCCACTAAAAGATATGACGTCAACCACCTTGCCTCTCTGTTATCTGACATTCACAGCCCTGGTTCCCCACAGTAATTACCCCACCTCAGTCACACCAGAAAGTTCAGGATGATTTAACGCCTGCTTTGCCTCAGGCAGCGCCTAGCAAACTACTGATAAAGCAGCAGCTGATTAGGCCATTCACAGCACAGAAAGTGATCAGACGCTCCACCCAGGCCTGGGCTGCTGCCAGGCACTTGGTGCAATCTCAGAACTAACAGAGGTGAGGCAAATGGAAGTGCCTTTGCTCACCCAGTTTGTTTTTAGCACCTAGAATGAAGAGGCCTTCATTGAGGCAGGGTTGTTCAGTGGGTAGGTGCTTGGCCTTGGAATTGGGATGCCTGGGTTCTGTTCCTGACTCTGCCACTGACCTACTCTGTGACTTTGGGCAAGTCACTTTGCACCTTTGGGCAACCCCTTCCCATCCCCCACTTGTCTAGGTCTTTGGGACAGGAAGTCTCGCTCACTGTGTGACTGTACAGTGCCTAATGCCAATTGTGTTCTGACCTTGATAGGGTTCGGTGCTGCTGGAGAACAATCAAGAAGAATGATATAATAACTTTCTAATGCCAAATTGTGATATCCTTATTCAACTTTTCATGTAGTCCGTCTTTAGGATTGGGCCCTAAAATTTGAGGTGGAAAAGGTCCTCCATCTCCCTGCCAGTGCAGGATTGTTCCTAACTTTCTGTGTTCCAGAGCCTTGTCCAACTTGGTCTTAAATGTCCCAGATGAATAGGGGCTTCCATTTCTTCCTTGGGAGGCTCTTTGTTCAGACATTATGCCTAACAGTCAGCCTAAATTTTCCTGTTCACAATTTCATCCCTTCGCATTGTTCATGGCATCCAAGAAGAATCTGGCAAAGCACTTTGAGCCAAATTCAGACCTTGGTATCAACGCATGGTCAGTACTGGCCTCCCGGCCACTGCATATGAGAACACAAGATCTGAACTTGCCATGTGTCCGTTGCATTTGGAGGACTGGCTTAATGAGTGCAGCGGATCCAGCTAGCGAAGAATGGCTGGAAGGAGCAGATTATTTCCATGGAGCTGGGAGTGCCAGGCAAGATGCTAAAGGCCTACATAGAATCCCTGCTATGCCAAACCAAAGAGCAATGCTAGGTGCCGGGCTGTGAGTTAAATGGTTCATGCAGGTGTTATCTTGGGCTGGAAGGAGGAGGTTGGCTTTCAGAGATGGAATCCAGCACAAACCAGGCCCTAATATCAAACCATTTGAAGGCTCAACATTCTCACTTAGGTTGACTGATTTAATCAGGTGAATCCTAATGCCCAGCGGGGATATTTTGCTGCACCAGATCCCTTTGCACAGCTCCATCTTTGCTGAGTATTTAGTTGCATGATCCACTGTTTATTATTCAAGTCAATGACTATTACATCATTCTGGGGCTGCATTATTCATTCCAGAGACAGGCCTGAGCAACAAAGTTTGGACCAGACTATTCCCAAAGTTCGGGCACGTTTGGATCCTGGATATTGGATCAGCCCATATCCGAGATAGGGGTCAGCTGTGCAGTATGGATCCAGATGGGAACTTTCCCTGCATTAGGTCCAGCAGGGTCCTGATTCAGACTCATCTCTGGTTCTGAGATCACTGGGTCTGACAGACGACTCTACATCCATTGACACAGAGGAGAATGATCCTTTGAAAGCAGCTGGCTGGGGCCTTGATTTACCACCACGGACTCTACGTAAGTCTTCATTGCTTATTGTCCAGAAAGAAACACCAGAACACAAAAGTCATTGTCCTTCTGGAGTACAAAGGCCCTGCTCTCGCCTCGGTCTGGACAATGCCTTCTTTTTTTCACATCGATTTCCAACACTCGTGATTGCAAAATATGCATTAGAAAAAAATCCCTTACAAAGAGTTCAGGAAGCAGGAGACACTACAGAACAGTTGTCGTGCTTCGTGTAAGCTCCACTTCTAGCCTACCTTCTTCATGACGGCTCAGAACTGTGGCCCCTACCTATGGCTGCTGCCTTTTAAACGCTGGCCGCTAGGACCAACCCGCAATGCCAGATGGGCAGATTTTGTGTTGCAGCCTCTTGGCACAGTGCTAGTGTGATGTCAGCACAGGATGATGTTCCGTGGGCACCAAAAATGGTTTGGGGACCTGATGTTCGAAAATATGGCAGTGAAGTTGGGCACAAAGCAAGCACCTGATTTAACAGAGAAGCACCAGGACTGGGCATGTGCACTGAACATTGGCATGCACAGTTTCTGTGATTGCACACACACATCAGGCCCGGCATTGCGTGCACACTTTTGCATGCACAATTCTGTGGACATAGTAGAAAATCAGGCCCTTTATGCTTCTGGAAACCTAGATTCAGGGCATCCGCCATATGTGCTGGACTGCTGCCTTAGGGAGATTCTCTCCCTGCTACTCCCATTGTTTGAACTGCACCGGCATTTCATCACAAAATCAAAACTTGACTCCAATTTACTGAAGGCTCCCTCCTGGTCTTAAGGTTTTCTGGGAGCTGTTATACGGTTTACATTAGACCCAGGAGTAACCTATGGTTTGTGTGTGATCCTTCTTGCTGATTTTGACCAACCTTCACTTTGAGATCAGAGGGAGGAGAACAAATCCCCCATGGATACAATACAAATAAAATACTCCAGATTTAAGCCTCATGGTCCTTATGGCCCAGTCATGCTCCTGCTGACTTCACTGGGGCAGGATCTGGCCTTTGTTTCTTATTCACGTGCTGCTTGGGGTGTTGGTGCTTAGTACAATCTGTGTATCTCGGTTCTGGCTTTGGTTGGGCCTCCCTTGAACATTTTCCTTGGCTAAAGGGCTTGTGTCTTACACTGGTCACTCCTCCACTGTGGGCTGGGATCATAAACTAAGCGGCATGGGGCTGGGTGAGTGGATTGATAGGAGGCTGACAAGGAAACTAGGGAAAGGTGTTACTAGGGACGCAAATCTTTTCCCCTCTAACGCAGCACTGGAGCAATGCCCCTAACTGGTGTGAAAAGCTGTGTGCCATTGAAGGGGCTGTTTTGTGAATGAGATAGAAGACTGAGGCCCTGACCGCTTGTGCGGATTAAAGATCACATGGCATTTTTGTTACTATAATGGGGCTAATGACCAGGGGTGGCTCTAGGCATTTTGCCGCCCCAAGCACGGCAGGCAGGCTGCCTTTGGCAACTTGCCTGCAGGAGGTCCCCAGTCCCGTGAATTTGGCGGCAGCCTGTGGGAGGTCCGCTGAAGCCGCGGGAGCAGCGGACCCTCTGCAGGCATGCCACCGAAGGCAGCCTGCCTGCCGCCCTCATGGCGACTGGCAGTGTCTCCAGTGGCTTGCCGCCCCAAGCACGCGCTTGGCGTGCTGGTGCCTGGAGCCGCCCCTGCTAATGACAAACACCTAGATTTGATTGAAGTCCTAGCCAACTTCCAGTTTACCTAATTTCATTTTGCCTGCTTAAAATTGCCCTTCTCCTGTCAATTGGATAACTACTGCTTCTTTACTTCCTATCCTCAACTATTGTGTAGAATTACTGCACGCTATTGCACAGCTGCCATATTCCACTGCAGAGGTGGTTGCATTTTGTTGGTGAGTAAATAGTTCTTGTCTGGGGCCTGCAAAGCACTTTGGAATCCTCCTGTTTGACAAGTTCCTGAGCAGCCCTGCTTTCTCCAGTTCGCTCTGTATTCCAGACCCCCTCACAATCTGATTTCATTGGTGCCACTCAAGAAAGAGATCTCGGAGTCATTGCGGATAGTTCTCTGAAACCATCCACTCAATGTGCAGCGGCACTCAAAGAAACAATGTTGGGAATCATTAGGGAAGGGATAGAGAAGGTAGAAAATATCCTATTGCCTCTATATAAATCCATGGTACACCCACATCTTGAACACTGCATGCAGGTGTGGTCACCCCAACTCAAAAAAGATATACTGGACTTGGAAAAGGTTCAGAAAAGGGCAACAAAAATGAGTAGGTGTTTGGCTGTTAGCAAGATGGGTAAGGAATGATGTTCCAAGCCTCTGTTTGTCAGAGGGTGGGGTGAAAGTAGAATGAATTATATTGTAAAAATAGAATGGATTAAAGAAATGCTGTATGTACCTTTAAGCAGAAATAAAAAGTGTTGAAATTCAGGTGTCAGACAAAGAAACATTACGGCATAAACAATGAGTCCACTTAAGCTAATGGTGAAACATTAACCGGAGATTGGTAAAAGTTAGTAAGGAAATTAACTATGTCTGTCTAGCCTCAGGTAAACTTGTCAGTTTGGCTTTCTTTGTCCTCTTGTTAAGTTCGCGCCCTTTTTATCTGTATAAATAAGGTAGTGTGGGTCTTGGAGAGCACTCACATTATCTGGGTGTATTAGCAGCGCGCTCTGCTAATAAAACCAGGGGTGAAAGTAACTCAGACTTACAGGTACGGTCGGAGTCCTGGAGGGTGTGTCCCTCATCCGGAAGAGGCAGGGAGTCCCAGGGCCTTTAAATCACCCAGGGGGCTCCCAGCTGCAGAGGTGGCTTGTAGCCCCTGGGGCGAACTAAAGGGCTCGAGGCTCCAGCCACCGTGGAGCTCCAGGCCCTTTAAATGCCAGCCCCAGCCTGCCCGAGTTCCCTGCTGCCCAGCCTGGCCCGGCCCGGCCGCTGTGGAGGGCCAGCGCCAGAATTTAAAGGGCTCCTCCAGGCTCCCTGCCACAGCGAGAAGCTCGGAGGAGCCCTTTAAATGCCAGCCCCAGCCCCGCTGCCAGAGCTTCAGGCTGGGATTTAAAGGGCTTGGGTCTCCCTGCAGAGCCCTTCAAATCCCAGCCACAGAAGCCGATGCGGTCCGGCACAGTGTACTGGCTTACTTTCACCTCTAAATAAAACAGAGTGGTCTAACAAATTGTGAGTCCTGAGTCTGACTTTAACAGTGGAGATGGATGGCAGACAGGATGTTGGAAAACAGGATACTGGGCTAGATGGACCTTTGGTCTGACACAGTACGGCCGTTCTTATGTTCTTATGAATGGCTTCCGTATGAGGAGAGATTAATAAGACTGGGACTTTTCAGCTTGGAAAAGAGACGACTAATGGGGGAAGAGGATAGAGGTCTATAAAATCATGGCTGATGTGGAGAAAGTAAATCAGGAAGTGCTATTTACTCCTCCTCATAACACAAGAACTAGGGGTTATCAAATGAAATTGATAGGCAGCAGGTTTAAAACAAACAAAAGGAAGTATTTCTTCAAACAACACACAGACAACCTGTGAAATTGTTTGCCACAGGATGTTGTGAAGGCCAAGACCATAAGAGGGTTAAAAAGAGAACTAGATAAGTTCCTGGAGGACAGGTCCATCAATGGCTATTAGCAGGGATGGGCAGGGATGATGTCCCTAGCCTCTGTTTGCCAGAAGCTGGGAATGAGCCACAGGGGATGGATCACTTGAGGATTCCCTGTTCTGTTCATTCCCTCTGGGGCACCTGGCCTTGGCCACTGTCGGAAGACAGGAGACTGGGCTAGATGGCCTGACCCAGGCTGGCTGTTCTTATGGGGCTATGGCACAGACAGTGTGGCTATGGCTGACTGTGAGAGAGGCTCTCCTAGCTATGGGTACAGGTAAGGAGTCCAGGCTTGGTATCTCAGGTCTATCAGCACCCTGCAATGCCCTGGACCATGTCATTTTCTTGCCTCCCCTCTGGCACCAGCATGGTCTGAGAGCAGTGGCCTTACAAAGGGCTTGCACTGTCCTCTCTGTGAGGACCTGGTGGGAACTGTCCTCCCCTCAGTCCCCAGTCCCGTTCCATGTGTATGTTCAGCCCCTGGGAGGACAGGGAGCGGGGGGTCCCTTTTCACGGAATCCCAGCACTGCAGGCTCTGTTTTCCCCAGAGTGGGGGTGAGGATTAGAGCAAAGTGGCTGCAGCTCAGTCTGCTCAGGATGGAAGCGACACTGATTGGCAGGGGCAAGCACTGCAGGGAACATGGGCAGGCTGAGCCTGCACCCTCTCTTGGAAGTCTATTGCCTTCATGTTTCCAATACAGCCCACAGCCAAGGCACTTACTCAGCCCATCATTGCTCAGACACCCCCAGGCATGGGCAAGGAATGATCTAAAGTTGGCCAGGAATCTGCAGCCCCTCCTCTGGTAGATGGACCTTGTCACAGCTGTCCTGGCCTCTACCCCTCCTCACTAGCGTATTGCCACTCCCTCTATTTGGTGTTACCTTGGAAGAGCATTCACAAGTTGCTGTTGAAGGGATACATGGATACTTCGTTACACTGATAATCCGCTCAGCATTCCACACTGGCTATCTGTTCACTCCTGGGTGCCGATCCAGGGGCTGGTTTTGATCTTCCAAGCCCTGAATGGTCTAGGGTCCAGCTTAGTAAAATAAAAACCAGCAGCATCTGCTAGTGCCAGGGAACTGGAAAGTAAAGGTGACTCATCTAGTTCCATTTGGGGTTGGGGGGTGCATGATGGAATAGACCCCGTGAGTGAGCAAGTAATAAAATCATCTGAGGTGGTCACAGGGCCAAGGAATCGTTTTAATAGATGGGTTTTTATCCTGACAATTTCCACTGGCGTTTAAAGAGTCCTAGGCTCCCAGATCCTAGGAAAGGGAACCGATTCACAAATCTGAGTGGGTAGAAAGACTGGGAGGAAGGGGACCTGGCAGAGGTATTAGACTGAATGGGGGTGTGATGTGACCTCTAAACACTACAGCCCTCTTTCAAATTAAGAGAAGCTCATACTTCCTCTCACAAAGATCTTCCAAAGGTGTTTCTTGATCTATCTCCATGTCAGATTGTCAAGGAACCGAGTGTAATTTAGTACCTGTTTAATGGAGTTTGGGCTTGTCTACATCACAAAGTTGCAGCGCTGGTGAGGGGGTTACAGCGCTGCAACTTAGGAGGTGTACACATCTGCAGGGCATCACCAGCGCTGCAACTCCCTGTTTGCAGCGCTGGCCGTACTCCCGTTTTGTCTCGGGTGTAGAGGATCCAGCGCTGGTGATCCAGCGCTGGTAATCAAATGTAGACACTTACCAGCGCTTTTCTTGACCTCCGTGGAATAAGCAGGTATCCCAGCATACCTGAGGAAGCGTCTGGTAATCAAGCAGGTCTCCTTCCCTGGTTTGCTCTCGCGTTCCCCGAACCCCGAGCAAGCAGGTCTCCTTCCCTGCGGTTTGCAGGGGGGTTCGGGGAACGTGAGAGCAAACCGCGGCGAAGCTGGTCTCCTTCCCCGGTTTGCTCTCGCGTTCCCCGAACCCCCGTGCAAGCAGGTCTCCTTCCCTGCGGTTTGCAGGGTGGTTCGGGGAACGTGAGAGCAAACCGCGGCAAAGCTGGTCTCCTTCCCCGGTTTGCTCTCGCGTTCCCCGAACAAGCAGGTCTCCTTCCCTGCGGTTTGCAGGGTGGTTCGGGGAACGCGAGAGCAAACCGCGGCAAAGCTGGTCTCCTTCCCCGGTTTGCTCTCGCGTTCCCCGAACCTCCGTGCAAGCAGGTCTCCTTCCCTGCGGTTTGCAGGGGGGTTCGGGGAACGCGAGAGCAAACCGCGGCGAAGCTGGTCTCCTTCCCCGGTTTGCTCTCGCGTTCCCCGAACCCCCCTTGAAGCCGCCCAACAGCGCTGCAGTATGGCCACATCTAACACCACTTGCAGCGCTGGTTGCTGTAAGTGTGGCCACTCTGCAGCGCTGGCCCTATACAGCTGTACTAATACAGCTGTAACAAACAGCGCTGCAAAATTTTAGATGTAGACATACCCTTTCTTATGCCACTTAGAGTGATCTTCATTATTATAGGAGGTGAATATTATCAGCATGAAATCTCTTTAAAGCTTTACCTCTTATTCCTCGTGATGTGCTTTTCTTCCGGCTGCTGATCTTTCAGTACAAAATGTACGTGTGATTTGGTGGTGATGTAGGGAGCAAACAAGCTCTTTTGTCATATTATGAGACAGCACACTTTAAAAAAAAGGGTCCTTCATGTTTGTCTCTAATTTGGTCACAGTGGCTGGTACTTTATAAAGACTCCAGTGTCTATTTTCCATGGGAAGGCAACCGGAGCAATTCTCTGTTTCAAGGTTCTCCAGCTACCATCATATTCCGGCTACTGCTCTGCTCATGGAGAGACTCTGAACACTGAAACGTGCTTTGAAGCAGGAGACAGCTGAAAGTCTGGCTGGAGGTGCTGTTACCCTTAACCTCTCCTCCGCTCCAAAGGGTGAGGGTTGCAGAATGTGTTACTAGGGTACCTGTTCCACTGTTTTGCAACCAGCCATGTGTGGTAAATTTTAGTTAATCAAGTGACCTGATTGACTAAACAACCTTTCATGCTTCACAATCAGAATGCAACCCAGAGGTGGTGCATGAAAATAACCAGCTCACAGCACACTGGGTCATTATGTAACACAATGATAATATGCTGGGCCCAAGTTTTCCTTTGTTACACTGTTGCAACTCCGGCCTGGAGCAGTGAAATCTTGGTTCTGTTTTCACTTGAACTGGTGTAAACCAGCAGTAACTTGTTGAAGTAAGTGGAGTTACATTAGTGTAAAACAAGCACCAATTAGATCAGCATCAGGCCCACAATTTTTCTAAGGCATTCAGCTGTTCTCACTTTGATTTTACCACAGTGCAGTGCCACTGACCTCACTGGACTTACTCTGGATTCACACCATGACCGGGGAATCAAGCCATTCATACGTTTATAGAATCTTCTCCCATCATTACATATCAAACCACACATCTAATTCTGTCAAGCTTTAAAAATATCCTTAGTAAGCTGCCCTCTACCGAGCTATTACCTATTTAACAAACAAACAATACTTTGGCCCAGCCTGTGCACTTACCTTGCTGTAACTTGGGGCCACTGAGTTTGCACATTTCCCTAATGCAATCATGGAGCTGTAAAACGCTCCAGTGCAGGGAAGTGCTGGGAATTTTTGCCTTCACCTCTAGGCGTTTGTTCAAACTTTGTTTTGAAATTAGGGCAGAAATGGCCCCATTTTAGGGATGTCAAGAGTTGGGGCCAGAAAAGGGGAATCTGAATAAACTGACACCCTGGTGGTTGGGTGCCCCCTGGAAGCACCTGAGTCACAAAGGCTGCAGCAGCCCCGGCTCAGGCTGTCTCCCCCAGCAGCGGCTCCGCTCCTGCGCTCCTACCCCGGGGAGGCGCAGAGGCTCCCTGGTGAATTTCACCCTCGAAACCAAGGCTGCTGGCGGGGCGGGGAGGCGGTGAAGGTGCCCCGACAAGCGGGCAGGGGGCTGAGAGAGACGGTGTCTCTTCCCCCCGGCGGGGAGCGGGATCTGTTTGCAGCCCCGGCTCCCTGCACAACACGTCGGGCTGGAGAGGGGGGGTCAGGGCGTTCGCACAAAGGGTTGCAGGGAATGAGGTGGGGTTGGCCCCACACACCTGGTGCCTCGTACCTGTGTCTGGCGCGGGGGGGGGGGGTCAGAGCTGAGCCCCCCCTCCTGGGGGAGCAGCCCCCTTGCCAGCCCCCCCGGTGCCGGGTACTCACCAGCTCCACCAGCATGAGCAGCCCGAGGAAGGAGCGGAGGAAGCCGAGATCCAGGGCGAGGTGGGGGAGCGCGCTGCGGGCCGGGCCGTGCGCCCCCGCCGGGGTGCTGGTCTGGGTGCGGACTTTGGCTGGGAACTCGGCCATGGCGCTGGGGGGGCGGCCCCGATCCTGCAGCCGCGGGCTCAGGCGCTCCCTCGCCGGCCTCGGGCAGGCACCAGCGGGGCGGGGACCCGGTTACCCAGTGACAGGAGCCAGCCAGCCGGGCCCGCAGCTCCAGTCAATGAGTCTCCCGCCCGCCGGCCGGGAGATTAACCCCTTCGCTGCCGCCGGAGCAGAGCTCGCCTGGGCGGGCCGGGCCGGGCTGTCGGGCGGCGGGCGGGTTTGTGCTGGACAGAAGGTACCAGCGAGAGCAGCCCAGGGTATCCCGCAGGCACCCGGCGAGCTGCTGCCTCGGGGACTCGCTGCGGGAGCCTAGCAGGCGCGTCTGTCTTCGGGTGACCAGACAGCAAGTGTGAAAAATGGGACGGGGTGGGGGGTAATAGGAGCCGATAGAAGAAAAAGCCCCAAATATCAGGACTGTCCCTATAAAATCAGGACATCGGATCACCCTAGTCTGTCTGTCTATCTATCCCCACACACCCCTTCTATCTATCCTCACACCCCCTTCTTTCTATCCCCACACACCCCTTCTATCTATCCTCACACCCCCTTCTTTCTATCCCCACACACCTCTTCTATCTATCCTCACACCCCTTCTATCTATTTATCTATCTATCCTCACACCCCCTTCTTTCTATCCCCACACACTCTATCTATCCCCACATACTCCTTCTATCTATCTATTTATCTATCTATCCTCACACACCCCTTCTTTCTATCCCCACACACCTCTTCTATCTATCTATCCTCACATCCCCTTCTTTCTATCCCCACACACCTCTTCTATCTATCCTCACCCCCCCTTCTTTCTATCCCCACACACCTCTTCTATCTATCCTCACCCCCCCCTTCTTTCTATCCCCACACACCCCTTCTATCTATCCTCACACCCCCTTCTTTCTATCCCCACACACCCCTTCTTTCTATCCCCACACACCCCTTCTATCTATTTATCTATCTATCCTCACACACCCCTTCTTTCTATCCCTCCCAACACACCCCATCTATCTAATCTATCTATCTATCCTCACGCACCCCTTCTATCTATCTATCTATCCCCACACACCTCTTCTATCTATCCTCACCCCCCCCTTCTTTCTATCCCCACACACCTCTTCTATCTATCCTCACCCCCCCTTCTTTCTATCCCCACACACCTCTTCTATCTATCCTCACCCCCCCTTCTTTCTATCCCCACACACCCCTTCTATCTATCCTCACCCCCCCTTCTTTCTATCCCCACACACCCCTTCTATCTAATCTATCTATCTATCCTCAGCACCCCTTCTATCTATCTATCTATCCTCACACACTCCTTTCTATCCCCACACACCCCTTCTATCTAATCTATCTATTCCCCCACACCCCCTCTATCTATCTATCCCTTCCTCCCTCTCTCTCTCTCCCTCCCTCCCTTCCAGCCATTCTCTCCTATTGCACCCAAATCCCCTGTTTTATTCCAATCCCTGGTCCTGGCGATTGTTTTTGTCAGCATCTCCTGTTCTGTCTGGAGTGACTTGGATCCCTGGCTCTCAACCTTTCCAGACTACTGTGCCCCTTTCAGGAGTCTGGTTTGTCTTGTGTTACCCAAGTTTAACCTCACTTAAAAACTACTTGCTTACAAAATCAGACAAAATACGGAAGTGTCACAACACACTGTTATTGACAAATAGCTGACTTTCTCATTGTTACCCTATGTGATAAATGAAGGGAGGGGTTAGGGGGTAGCTCCCTTTTATGGACACCCAGCCAGTTAGCTATAAAGTCCCTCTTGGTGGCTGCTTGCTTCACCTGTAAAGGGTTTAAAAATCCCCCAGGTAAAGAAAAGGGAGTGGGCACCTGACCAAAAGAGCCAATGGGAAGGCTAGAACTTTTTAAAATGGGGGGAAAAAAACTTCCCCTGTGTGTTCTGGGGTTGTTCTCCAAAGAGAGAGGACATGGCTATGGCTATGGCTATGGCTATGGCTATGGCTATGGCTATGGCTATGGCTATGGCTATGGCTATGGCTATGGCTATGGCTATGGCGTAAAAAGCTTTTTGCCAGGTATGGAAATCATCCAATTATACCTAGAACTACCCAAATATGGAAATAGACCAGGAAATGTCTAGAAAGATGTGATTAGGTTTATTTCTTTTATTTTCTGTAAGGCTTGTGGACTCCTCTGTGCTAAACCCCAGGTACTTTTGTTTTGCTGGTAACCTTTAAGCTGAACCTCAAGAGAGCTATTCTTGATGCTTAATCCTTGTCATTGTTTCTTTTAAGATCTAGCAAAAAGCATAAGTTCCAGATATAGTTTCTTTCTTTTTGTTTTTAATAAAATTTACCTTTTTTAAGAACAGGATTGGATTTTTGAGGAGGTTTGTGCATGTTGTTTAATTAGCTGGTGGCAACAGCTGATTTCCTTTTGTTTTCTTTCTCTGCTCTTCCCCAGAGGGGGGGTGAAAGGGCTTGAGGGTACCCCCCAGCGAGGAATTCCCAAGTGCTCCTTCCTGGGTCCAAGGGATGTTTTTGCATTTGGGTGGTGGCAGCGTTTACCAAGCCAAGGTCAGAGAAAAGCTGTAACCTTGGGAGTTTTATACAAGCCTGGAGTGGCCAGTATTCATTTTTAGAATCCTTGTGGCCACCCCCCCCCCTTCTGCACTCGAAGTGCCAGAGTGGGGAATCAGGCTTGACACTGTATAATGGTAAAATAAATCAATTGGAATATAACTATTGTACTTACATTGCAGTGTATAGTTTATAGAGCAGTATAAACAAGTCATGGTCGGTATGAAATTTTAGTTTGTACTGACTTTGCTAGTACTTTTTATGTAGCCTCTTGTAAAGCTAGGCCAATCTCTAGATGAATTGACGTATGCCCTGGAAGTCTCGGCGTACCCCCAGGGGTACACCTACCCCTGGCTGAGAACCACTGTCTGACTCAGAAGAGAAGTAAAAGGCCTGTGAGAAAGCAGGAATCCTTATTAAAGCCCAGAGCTGCTGACACTGAAGTGGCTGGCAGTCTTTTCATTGACTCATAGTGTAATTAACAAGTGGCATGAAGAACTTATGAACAAAAAAGCATCTGCAAGGCAGTTGAGGTTTCCACCATATTTACAAAGTTTTCCTGGGTATCAAAACCCTTCTCTGGTCAACATGAAATGACAATTTTCAGATATGCGGGGGAAGGTGTCTGCTTCTGATTTCAGGCATGCTGGTGTAAATCAGGAATCACTGGTGTAAATCAGTGGAGTCACACTAGTGTTCAACTGGCTTAAGCAAAATCAGAATGAGGGTGTTTGTATAACACCCACTGGCACCATATCTAAGCAGCGTGCAACACTGTGCAATGCAACCGAGACGGATCAGAGAGGAAGAAATCATTTTGCCTTCTGCTCTCGAGGCACAGATACATCTAAACATCTCATTCCAAACACTTTCCCGGGAGCACTGGGAAGTCGTGCATGGGGACTATGTCATCAAGATGTTCTTGAGGGGCTTCCACTAAAGTCAACGGCAAAATTCCCACTAGCCTCCCTTGTTACCGCCAGGACTGCTATAAAATTGTGAAAAGGTTTGCTCCGAATTAGCAGTTTGCTGATGCCAGCTACAAATGGCAACATCGACAGACAATCACTACAAAATTACAGAGCACATGGTGTTCAAAAATTCGGTCCTTGTTAGTTAATTAATTAGTTATACGGTGTCCAAAGTGTGCTACAAAGTACAGAACAATCCACCAATTGCCAGTTGTTTGTCTCCTATTGAGATCATCACACCTGATGCTCAGTTGGTGTAAAACCATGTAGCTCCCTGTAAATCAACGACAACAGATATACACCAGCTCACAAGCTGGTCCAGTGGAACTTCAGAGTGGCAAGATCATTACAAGTCTTCATGTTGCTTCTACATGGGACTATTTGAATTGCTTACCTACCGCTAGCTAGTTAGTTGTCTCTGTCTCTAATGTACACAGTCCTGGTATCTGCATAAGACATATCACCATCTGTCGTTTCTGCAGATATAATTGCAGCTGACAGTGTCTTTGGTGCCAGGCTATGCCACAGACTCACAACAGAAAGGTTGGTGGGTTGGGGTTAGCACTATTTGCAGTATCCTTCTGTCCTTCCGGTTGCTTATCTCAACAGAGTAGGAGTCCACAAGGCATCCTAAGGCCTTACAGCCTTTTTAACTACTATGGCCAGAAGGGTGTTATACGTTATAGACGTGCAAAATATTATCATTGTTGTTATTACTACTGTTTATCATTATTGGGACCCAAATCCAGCTCTCTTTACACAACCTGTAGGCAATCAACATTTCTACTAACCAGGAGCACCACCAGCTTTTTTGCCACCCTAGGCAGCGGAAGGTCCTGCCCCCGAAATGCCGCCCCCGACAGAGGCGGCGGAAGGTCCAGCCACTGCGGTCACCGCCCCCCAAATGTTAGCGCCCTAGGCGACTGCCTAGGTCACCTAATGGGTTGCCCCAGCCCTGCTACTAACTCCTATGGGAGTATTGTTTGGAATAGGGTTTGGTCCATAGTTATCGTCGTGCCTTTAGATTCCTCAGGGGCACTCCTTAGGAGGACACACCTGCATTTCCAACTCCGGCTTCAAGCCCCTGTGCCCAAGGTCTCTATTTTCCCCTGGTGATCTCACCCTGGAGAGCCAGCTCCTGAAGGCCTTACTCAGTCAGAACTCACACTGAAGTCAGCCATGGAGAAACCTACAGTAACCGTATTGTTAGTGAAGGCACTGATGGAAGAGCGCAAGAAACTCTCCTGCTGACATGGTGGTGTCTGCACTGGGGGTAAAGCTGTAGTGCTGTATGTGAAGACAAGCCCTTACAAACCCAGGGTAGCAGAAACCTTTGCTGCATGGGGAAGACACGGTGCCCTTTGATGTAACATTCTCTTCACAGGCCTGGCCCCAGCCTCTCCCTCCCCAGGGCTCTTTTTCCATTCCCCTCCCCGTGGAGGATTGTTTGATCCTAATCTAGAAGAGAGAAAACTTCC
Source organism: Gopherus evgoodei (assembly GCF_007399415.2). Taxonomy (NCBI): domain Eukaryota; kingdom Metazoa; phylum Chordata; order Testudines; family Testudinidae; genus Gopherus; species Gopherus evgoodei. The sequence continues at coordinate 7,885,296 of NC_044333.1, read as the reverse complement.
CTAAAGCCAAATGCTCAGGATATTGTAGGCCAAGGTGTGGCTTGTATGCAAAGGCATTATCTTCATCAAGCTTCCTGATGGCTCTGTTGTTTCTCTTGTTGGTGAGCTCCCAGGAGGCGAGAGGTAATGGATTCCTCTGCCTTTCTGCCCATTAAGGGGCTTTCTGATTAATGGGTCTCAGTTCTCTGCCTAATAAAGTCACTGGGTCTGATTCTTCTCTCAGGTTGCTTTGACACCAGTGTAATTCCATGGGCTGCAGCAGCATTACTCCTAAGCACCAAGTGACAGCACAATTGGGTTCATTGTCTTTCTGTGGCCACGCCTAGGGATCTGATGGGGTAAATCGAACATGGCAGTGGTCAGCCTGCTCGCAGACAGAAACATGGAGCCAGGCCCTCCTGCCACTTACAAGTTGGTAAATCAGGAATAATTCCGTTGAAGTCACTGACAGACAAGTGCAAGTGAATTCAGAGTCAGACCCCTGCATTCCAATCATAGAGACCTACACCCTCGCTGCAAAGTTCAGATCTGTGTCCAAGCTGGAGGGATTTTGATCTAGGGTTCTTGTTCAAACCTATCACTATTTATACCCATTAGCACAGCCCAGTGACCAGTGCAGAGGCAGAAAGCATTAGCCCAAAGGCTGTTTGACCTGAGCACTCGTCTGTTCTCCACACTGTTCTGTGGACTGTGGCCCCAGTCCCCCCAGCCCCTGGGATCCTGGGTTGGATGGAAGCCATTTCAACCCTGGATGTAATTTACAGCAGCTTCAGAGGCTGTAATGGTCAGGAAGGTGCTGGTGCCCTCTGCCCACACCCCTCCTGCCTCCCCTGCACAGAGGGAGTGGGAAACCGGTGTCGTGGAGCCAGTTATGCTGGTTTTGCACCACTTGAGGATTCCTCTGAGTGAGGGAGAGTCCTTGGCTGCCCCATTAGGGCAGCTTTCCCACTCCTGGTGCTGCTGCCGTGGTGCAAAGCAGGTGGCACAATGGCTGAGGATTGGCCCCTGTGGGCTCAAATCTCTTCTGATTTACACTCGTGTGACTCAGGAATTACTGCACTGCAGCCAGTGTGATGTCACAGTGTTAAACCTGTGTAAAGGAGGCCTGAAGCAGGCACAGGTGCCAGTGCTTTACCCTACTGGGAGCAGGCTGGGGCTGTGTAATAGCAGAAACCCCATTTCCTAGAGAAGGGAGTTCATTCAAGTGTGTCAGTCTGCATTTGTTACCAGGGCTGAACAGTCCCAGCAAGGAAGGGAGGAAAAGGTAGAACAAAATATTGGTCATGGGCTCGAGCCTCTAGATGCTGCTCCTGTGGAAACAAATGAGCCCTTAGCCCTTGATTCCAAAGGGAGCAGGATTGGGCCCTTTCACTGGTGTCGAGCTGCAGTGACTCCATTGATCTCAGGGGGACGTCACCCTGGGGCCAAGCTGCAGTGAGTCCATTGATGTCAATGGCAGGTCACACTGGGGCCAAGCTGGGGGATGGGGAGGGAACCTCACCCAATAAAGCCGAGCTCAGAACAAACAATTTCCTTTCTCGTGGCTTTATTGGGTGAGGTTCCCTCCTCATCCCCCAGCTGCGAGATTCACATTGGCTCCCTGATATCCATGTGTTTATATTCCTAACTTGGTTCTTTCCTCACGGCAGGGCGAGGGCGAGGTGAGGCGAGTGGCCATGGGGCTCTGCACTGTTAATATCACTGTGGCAGAGAGCTCCTTGTAGGGCACAGGTCACTAAGGTTGCTGCGGGAAGACTGCAAGTCTGAGCGAAGTTAATTAATCTGTTTCTGTTGAGGGATTCTGAGACCTGGATGACAGGTTTCAGCGTGGTAGCCGCGTTAGTCTGTATCAGTAAAAACAACAGGGCCATCAAGAGACACCTTAGAGACTAAGAGATTTATTTGGGCATACGCTTTTGTAGGCTAGAACCCACTTCTGGGCTCATCAGGCAATTCGCTCAGTAACTGGGAGGTTATGTCATTGGGACTAGGAACAGGAAGCAAAGGGAGAAGAGAAAGCTGGGGAAGGCTCCTCCTGCTGCTGTGTACCTGTGTTGTGTCCTGCCCTGCTTGGATACTGAAGGTGAGAGGTACCTGTGGTGAAAAAGAAAGAAACTGCATGTGTTTGTGAGTAGGAGACCTTATAAACAGGCTAGGCAGCGCTGCTCAGTGGGTAGCTGCAGAACCACCCACGTGACAAGCACCAACGATGGGAAATTGGATGGAATCTTTAATAATGATTGTGCAAATAGTGGGGCCTCTTCATTCACAGTAATAAAATGGCAAGACGCACTCCTGAAGTCCTTTCTTAGGTAAACATTCCAATGACTCAGGGGCGGCTCCAGGCCCCAGCACGCCAAGTGCGTGCTTGGGGCAGCATGCCGTGGGGGGTGCTCTGCTGGTCGCTGGGAGGGCGGCAGGCAGGCTGCTTTCGGCGGCATGCCTGCGGAGGGTCAGCTGGTCCCGCAGCTCTGGTGGACCTCCCGCAGGCATGCCTGTGGAGGGTCCACTGGTCCCGCGGCTCCGGTGGACCTCCCAGGAGGTCCACCAGAGCCGCGGGACTGGCGACCGGCAGAGTGCCCCCCGCAGCATGCTGCCGTGCTTGGTGGTGGTGGTGGGGGTGAAATGTCTAGAGCCGCCCCTGCAATGACTTCAAGGAGAGGTTTGCCTGAAGAAGGACTGAGTAAAATCTAAAGAAGGAACTAGGCCTCAAGGCAACTGTAACTATAGTTGTTTTCTTCTTTGATTACACATTTTCCAGTGAAGATAATGAATATCCACACCCAAAAAGCTCTTACACTATAGGGTGTAACTGTCCAAAGAGCAACTAAATCTGCTTCAACCTGGTAACTTGTAAATAGAGGATCTTATCTTGCAAATGTTACTCATATGAGTTAGGACTGTTTGTGCACAAAACCAGCCAAATTAAAATGAGAAATTAGACATGCATTTTTAACAGGGAGTGTGATTAACCACTGGAACACGCTGCCTTTGGGAAGTGGTGAATTCTCCAGCACTTGATGACCTCAGCGCTAGAATGGTGCCTTTCTGGAAGACCTGCTTTAGCTAAAGACAAGTTACTGAGCTCCATGCAGGGGCAAGTGGGTGAAAGTTAATGGTTGGTGATAGACAGGAGCTCAGATTAGATGGTCTAAAGGTCGCTTCTGGCCTTAAATCCAATCAATCTGTGACGGCAGCTCCTGGCTGTCTCCCCATGAAGTATTGAGCCCAGTTCAAGGTCTCTGTCCTGATATTCAAAACTTTCCATTGGATTGACCCCAGAAGCCTGTGAAACCAGCTCCCCCTCCACAGCCATGACCTCCCTCAGTAACTCCCTTCTACTGGAACAATGAAAGTAACAGCCGGGAGTCAAAGGCTCATGAGTGTGCCAGACTGTGGAAATTCCTTCCTGTGAGAGGAGTATGATCACAGGCTTGACCATTTTCAGCATAGCTTCCCCTAAGTAGCTCTTCACACATCCGCTTAGGGCTTGGTCTGAATCATATTGAAGTCAATGGAAAGACTACCAGAAATACCAGTGGGCTTTGGGTCAGTCTTTTACTCAGGACTGGTTCATGGCTTAAAAGTTGATTGGCGTAGGGCTTGTCTACATCAGAAAGTTGCAGCGCTGGTGAGGGAGTTACAGCGCTGCAACTTTGAAGGTGTACACATCTGCAGGGCGTCACCAGCGCTGCAACTCCCTGTTTGCAGCGCTGGCCGTACTCCCGTTTTGTCTCGGGTGTAGAGGATCCAGCGCTGGTGATCCAGCGCTGGTAATGCAATGTAGACACTTACCAGCGCTTTTCTTGACCTCCGTGGAATAAGCAGGTATCCCAGCATACCTGAGGATACCTCTCTGGTAATCAAGAAAACTCCTCTGCCCTGTGCTCACCTGACCCCTCCTTTAAATGCCCCGGGAAATTTCAAAAATCACCTTCCTGTTTGCTCAGTCAGGCGTGGAGTGCAATCAATCAATCAATCATTCAGCGACCATGCCTCCACGCAACAAACGAGCCCCAGCATGGACCAATGCAGAGCTGCAGGATCTAATTAGTGTGTGGGGAGATGAGGCTGTTCAAACACAGCTGCGCTCCAGAAGGAGAAACTACGATACCTATGGTCAGATATCGCAGTCCATGATGAGAAGGGGCCACGAACGGGACGCCTTGCAATGCAGAGTAAAAATTAAGGAGATGAGGAGTGCATACTGCAAAGCCCGTGAGGGAAACCGACGCTCAGGAGCAGCCCCCACAACCTGCAGGTTTTACAAGGAGCTGGATGCCATACTTGGGTGTGACCCCACCGTGAATCCTAGGAGCACGATGGAGAGTTCAGAGCTGGGAGAAGTGGGGGATGGTGTAGAGGATGAATACAGTGATGCTACTGGCGTGGAGGGGGACACCCCGGAGTCTCTGGATACAGGCAGCCAGGAGCTCTTCTCCAGCCCTGAGGAGACTAGCCAGTCGCAGCAGCTGGAAGCGGACGTTGATGAGGAAGCTGAGGATCGTGCTCGTGGTAAGTAGATTGCAATGCTTTGTGATAGCAGGATTTTCGTTATGGCTGCCTGCATGCATGCCTAAACGTGGAATAGCCCATTGATTTGATCTATGACATCTGTGTAATCTGCCTGAGTAATCTCTTGAAAAGCTGCAGCTAGATCTTGGGCAATGTGCTTTAGCAAGTTTATAGGGAGAGCCACCGTGGTCCCTGTCCCGGTCAGGCTAACTCGTCCGATCCACTGTGCAGCGAGGGGTGGGGGGACCATGGCCGCACACAGGCGAGCTGCATAGGGGCCAGGGCGGTATCCGCATTCCTGTAGAAGACCCTCCCGCTCTTCCTTGGTAACACGCAGCAGTGATATGTCTGGCATTATGAAAGCCTGTGGATAGTTTAGGGATAATTGAGGGCAGGTAGCTAGAATCACGGCTCCCCAGCGCAAGGCGGTCTGTTTCCTCTGCCCCAATCCACCCCCCCCCGTGCCCTTCCCAGCATGTAGGCATCCAGGAGGGGTGCTTTTTCCTCACCGATCCCCCCTTCCAAGCGTAAAACGTGCCCTGCGGTGTGCTCTGTCCGTCCCCCACCCCCCCTTCCAAGCAGGAACCGTGTCCTGCGGGCTGCTTTTTCCTCACCGATCCCCCCTTCCAAGCGTGTAACGTGCCCTGCGGTGTGCTCTGTCCGTCCCCCACCCCCCCTTCCAAGCGGGAACTATGTCCTGCGGGCTGCTTTTTCCTCACCGATTCCCCCTTCCAAGCGTGTAACGTGCCCTGCGGTGTGCTCTGTCCGTCCCCCACCCCCCCTTCCAAGCGGGAACCGTGTCCTGTGGGCTGCTTTTTCCTCACCGATCCCCCCTTCCAAGCGTGAAACGTGCCCTGCGGTGTGCTCTGTCCGTCCCCCACCCCCCTTCCAAGCGGGAACCCTGTCCTGCGGGGTGCTTTTTCCTCACTGATCCCCCCTTCCAAGCGTGAAACGTGCCCTGCGGTGTGCTCTGTCCGTCCCCCACCCCCGCTTCCAAGCGGGAACCGTGTCCTGCGGGCTGCTTTTTCCTCACCGATCCCCCCTTCCAAGCGTGTAACGTGCCCTGCGGTGTGCTCTGTCCGTCCCCCACCCCCCCTTCCAAGCGGGAACCGTGTCCTGCGGGCTGCTTTTTCCTCACCGATCCCCCCTTCCAAGCGTGAAACGTGCCCTGCGGTGTGCTCTGTCCGTCCCCCACCCCCCTTCCAAGCGGGAACCCTGTCCTGCGGGGTGCTTTTTCCTCACCGATCCCCCCTTCCAAGCGTGAAACGTGCCCTGCGGTGTGCTCTGTCCGTCCCCCACCCCCCCTTCCAAGCGGGAACCGTGTCCTGCGGGGTGCTTTTTCCTCACCCGGCCCCCCTTCCAAGCAGGAACCAAGGCATCCCACTAACATGGGAGAATTTTAAGCAAAAGTACTCACCCCATTGCTAGACATGTCTTAGCTTTCTTGAACTCTACAGTGTTATGTGAGGTATGTGAGAGGGATGCTACCTACAGTTTCCAATGTTCTTCAAAAGTTGATAATAAACAATGATGCCCCTGTGTATTACATGTCTCTATCTCTATTTTTTCTAGGCAACTCGAGTAATGCAGCTGTGTCACCGGCCTCACGTAGATTGCAGAATTTGAGGCGCAATCCTAGGAAATCAAAAGAGGAGCTGATCAAGACAGTTCTGAACCACTACAACAGGGAAAGTAGGAAGACTGAGGAGTGGAGAAAAACTGTACAGGAATGGAGGCTGACTGAAAGCAGGAGACAGGATTTGTCTGCCAAAAGAATAGCCAGGCAGATGATGAGACTCCTGTCTCGCCAAACCAAGTCTTTTGAGTCTCTTGTAGCCATGCAGGCAAATATATACCGTGATAGCCCACAGGCTTCCCAAAGCACTGTTCCTTGTCCCCCTGTGTATCCTCAAAATAGCTTTATGCAGCACCCAGTTCCTTATTATCATCAGCTGCCCCCAACACCTATAACATCACCTAGTAACCAAGATATGTTTAATTCTTACCCAGTGCACTCCACCCCCATCATTCTGCAGCAAAGTAATGGTGAGTTGCATCAGACGGTTACAATTGAGTGAAATAGGAAATAGTAAAACCTCTGAATGTACTGTGAACCACCCATACCCCCTTACCTGTTTTTTACTGTATGACAAATAAAAGGTTTTGGTTTGTATTTCTTTCCATATGTTTTATTGGTTATAGAAATGGTAAATTATACACAGCAAGGTAAAGCAAAGCACAACACATGCACCAAACATTACTGCTGGCTCTCAGCATCAAATTGCTCCCTTATAGCATCCCTAATCCTTGAAGCCCTTTCCTGGGCCTCCCTATTAGCCCTGCTCTCTGGCTGGGCAAACTCATTCTCCAAACGTCTAACCTCGGAGGTCCATTCCTCACTGAACCTTTCACCCTTCCCTTCACAAATATTATGGAGGGTGCAGCACGCGGATATAACAGCGGTAATGCTGCTTTCCATCAAATCTAGCTTCCCGAACAGACTGCGCCAGCGAGCTTTCAAACGGCCAAAAGCACGCTCCACAGTCATTCTACAGCGGCTCAACCTGTAGTTGAACCGTTCCTTGCTCCTGTCAAGCTTCCCTGTATATGGTTTCATGAGCCATGGCATTAATGGGTAAGCGGGGTCTCCCAGAATCACGATGGGCATTTCCACGTCCCCTACTGTTATCTTGTGATCTGGGAAAAAGGTCCCGGCCCTAAGCCTCCTGAACAGGGCACTGTTCCTAAATATGCGTGCATCGTGCACCTTTCCAGGCCATCCAGAATAAATGTCAGTGAAATGCCCACGGTGATCCACAAGCGCTTGCAGAACCACAGAGAAGTACCCCTTGCGATTAATATACTCCAGTGCCAGGTGGGGTGGAGAGATAATAGGAATATGCGTCCCATCTACTGCCCCTCCACAGTTAGGGAACCCCATTTCTGCAAAGCCATCTAAAATGTCCTGCACGTTCCCAAGAGTCACGGTTCTTCTTGTCAGTGTTCGATTAATGGCCCTGCAAACTTGCATCAGCACCATTCCAACGGTGGACTTTCCCACTCCGAACTGGTTCGCCACCGATCGGAAACAGTCTGGAGTTGCCAGCTTCCAGATTGCAATAGCCACCCGCTTCTCCACAGAAAGGGCATCTCTAAATCTCGTGTTCATGCGCCGCAGGGTAGGGGCGAGCTCAGCACACAGTCCCATGAAAGTGGCTTTCCTCATACGAAAGTTCTGCAGCCACTGCTCGTCATCCCATGATTGCAGGACGATGTGATCCCACCACTCAGTGCTGGTTTCCCAAGCCCAAACGCGCTGGTCCACGGAGCAGAGCACGTCTGTTATTGCCACTAGCATTGTACTGTCTGCATATTGATGCGATTCAGTACCATCGTCCGACTCCTCAATGTCAGTCACACGCACATTTAGCAGCCTAAGGAATAGATCCACAGCAAGGCGAGATGTGCTGGCAATAGTCATTAGTAAGGTATTCAGTACCTGAGGATCCATTCTTGAAAGATAATGCAGAAAAACCGCTTTAGATTCACAATGCTGCCACAGTGCTCCGCATGTGTACCAAAGCAACGCTGGCCGTTGGAACAGGAACAGGAAGCAGAAGGACAATCACACTTCCTTCCCCTTCCCACAAGCCCCAGCGCCGCTGTGGGACGAGGTGCCCTGTGGGATAGCCGCCCACAATGCATCACTCCCAACAGCGCTGCAGTGTGGCCACATCTAACAGCACTTGCAGCGCTGCTAGCAGTAAGTGTGGACACTCTGCAGCGCTGGCCCTATACAGCTGTACTAATACAGCTATAACAATCAGCGCTGCAAAGTATTAGATGTAGACATGGCCGTAGCTGCGGCACTCGGGGTGTGAAAAATTCACATTCCTGAGTGCCGTAGTTATGCTGACCTCGCCCTCAGTGTAAACGTGGCTAGGTCTGTGGCAGAATTCTGCTGTCGGACTAGCTAACGTTGCTCAGGGAGATGGATTATCTACAGTGATGGAACCCCCCCTTCCATCACTGTAGGAAGTCAATAGATAGCTGCAGCATTGTAGCTGTGCTGGTGTAGCACTGGTAGTGTAGACATGGTTTTAGTCAATCTCACCCTCTTCAATTCACTCCTAAAAAAATATTTCTGGCTAATTACATTTTCTCCCACATGATAAAGCTGGTGGAAATACAAGCAAATCTTCACTGTACGTGTTTCTAATATCCATAGCCACAAAAGGCCTAAAAAGCACCAGGTCAGTTTTATGCTTGACTGGGCCTTAAGTAAATATCATACAAAACTATGGCAAATGGCCAAATTCTGTCCTGTGGGAGCATCACGTGTCTTGTGTTCCCAGGATCCTGTCACCCAGGACAGGAGTTCAGGTGGTGTCTGGAGGTACAGCATGCAGAAGTGTTTGTAGTGGGAGGAGCAGGCTGGCCATGTCTCTAGCCAGCAGACCATGATCCACTATAGCCATGATGCACAGCCAGCATGGAAGAAGCCCTTCCTCTTCTCTAGTGCCCTACAGGGAGCTGTCCTACTGCTGTGTGACGAGAAAAGTATCCCTCACCTCCTTCCCCTTCCAACTCAGCAAGGCAGCACGTGGGATTGCATCCTAAAGTTTACCTTGGGGTGCTGGTGGCTAGAGGGGACATGCTGGCCACAGGACCCCACAGTGGAACTGCAGCCCTTTAACAGGCTGATGGATGACACATTCTGGACATTTTAGATCACGCTTTTCCCTCCTCTTTAGAATTGTCTCAGAATCACTGAGCACCCCAAAAGATTCCTTCCACCCTTTGGAGAAAGGTGTTTTCTTGTAAAAGCGCTAGAGGAAGAGAGAAGCCACACACAGATCTTGCTGCTGCAGCTAAAGCGTATATGGTATTAAAGTTAGCAAATGATATCGCAAAGCGCATGAACATATCTTAGAGGAGGAGGGGGAAAAATAGTCCTTGGCTGGGGTGTTGCTGAATGTTTAGAGTCAGGGCTCAGACGGTGGAGAGTGGGATGGATGGGATGTTCCCGGCTAACTTCCCCTCAACAAATAAATGACTGCGTGGGGATGAGTGATGTAGGGGGAGGGATAGCTCAGTGGTTGAGCACTGGCTTATTAAACCCAGTATTCTGAGTTCCATCCTTGAGGAGATCATTTAGGGATGTGAGGCAAAAATCTATCTGGGGATCAGTCCTGCTTTGAGCAGGGGTGGGGCTACATGACCTCCTGAGGTCCCTTCCAACCCTGCTATTGTATGATAATCTAGAGCCCAAGTGGGCAGGCTGGCTTTCTTGTTTCTACAGTCTCCACTCTCTGACCCTCCCAGCCTTTTGTGCACACATTGCAGTGGAGTTACTCCTGGATTAACTCCCTGGCCCTGACAGCAGAATCAGTCTCAATGTGTTTTATGTGAGAGGTCATTGGAATGGTTATGATTTACAGAATATGATTATCCTATTTGTAGGCATATATCATTTTGGCATCTGAAATTAGGAATATTGTCTATGCATCTATTACAAATGTGTTTACACCTGGGGAACACCCACTAGAAGAATGCAATTAGTCTGGATGGCACATTGGGAAGGGTCATTAAGGAGAACAATAGGTTTTAGAAGATGCTAATCTCCCACCAGCCTTCGTGGGGACTCTGCAAACAGGCTTTGTGTTATGGCTGCAGAGACATGACCAAGTCACATGGTACTGGACTCCATGATAATACTAGTGTTTTTCCACTGACCAGGGGTGGGAATCAAACCGAGAGATAAAGGATTCCCACCATATGCAAAGACTATTTAAGGCAGGGGAGTGACATTATCGTGGTTCGTTCTTCATTGACTCCCTGCCCAAGAAAGAGGACTGCTGGGAACACCTGAGAACAAAAAAGACTGGACTAGAGGAGAAGGGCTGAGCCCAGGCTAGAGGGTTGTCTGGTCTGTGACAGAAATATCTGGAGTTTTAAGCTGCAAGCAAGTGCAGCTCATCTTCGAGAATCTCTGCAATCTGCCTAAAACAATATTTAGGGTGAGAATTTGCTACTTATAACCAGTTTCTTTAGTATATTAAGTTTTTGTTTATTTGCTAGGTAATCTGCTTTGATCTGTTTGCTATCCCTTATAATCACCATAAATCTATCTTTTGCGGTTAATAAACTTGCTTTGTTTCATCCAAAATCAGTGCATGTGAAAATCATAACTTGGAGCAGAAAGCTGTGTATATGCCTCTCCACATTGAGGGAAGGGGTGAATTTCATGAGCTTGCGCTGTCCAGTTCTCTGTGCAACGCAAGATGGTACAATTTTGGGTTTACCCTCTAGAAGGTGGTGTGCACTTGAGAAATTCATTAGCTGAGCATTGCCATGCAGCGCTGATTTCAGTGTCTGTGTGTCCCTACCTGTGTGCTGGTGAAAGTGGGAGGCTGGGAGCATGTCTACAGCTTGTCACAGCATTACAGGGTGAAGGGGAACCCAGGCTGGTGAGTCAGGCAGGCTCCGTGCTGCCCCGGTTCCAGGTGGCACCCCAAAGGTGGGGGGAACCCATCACATCAGTCTAATAGGATTCACCGGTGGTTTAGCTTCTGTGCCATCTGGCAGGTGGCTGGGACTCCCTCGTGCCCATTGATCTTGCGGCATTAGGATGGCTGCTGAGGGCTGTCGCAGCTGGCAAAGATTAGAGCAGCTGTCGGGTGTCCCACAATCAGGGACCTGCAAAGGTGCCAGAGAAAAAGGTGCGTGGCCCCTTTCCTAGCAGTCCTGCGTGCTCTCCAGCTGCAACTGGGGGTCTGGGCCATACTTAGCGTGGGCAGAGAATTCAAGAGTAGGAGTTCCTTCCCAAATCCACTCAGATGCAGGTCAAACTCTGATGCTGAGGGGGGAGGAATTCCCTCCCCCTTGCTCACGTTCCCAAAATTATCACATCCAAGCATCAAAATGCCTGGGAATGGTTAATGATGGCCCACTGTGACCCAGCACCCCAGAGCCTGGGAATCCTGTAAACTGCCTCCAGTCTATTAACCCACTGAGCAACAACATCCAGTGTAATGTGAGTATCACGCAAGTTCTTTGCCTCACACATCTTTAAGCTCAGAAGGCCAGATCCTCAGCTAGCGTAACTCGATTGACTTCAGTGTGGCTGACTGACGTCAGCTGAGGATGTGACCCACGGTCTTTTCAATGCTTATTTTGTGCGCTGGGCTGGGGCTGTGCCAGCTTGTGTCTGGGAGTAGAACCACAATTGTCTGTGTTTTATCCCTCACTAGGGCACGTTTTCAGCACCGTGTTCCATTGTTTGAGTCAGTCGTTGCCTTCGACTACAGACACCCGGGCATTTGCTGCAGCCTCTCCGCTTCACGGGCAGGTTGAGAATGCCATGAATTGCTGTAATTATTGTTAGCATTGTGGTAACTCACAGAAGTCCTGGTTGTGGACTCCAGGGCACTAGGCACGGTACAAATGCCAGACAAAAAGCCAGTTCCTGCTCTGAGGAGCTTGCCGTCTAAGGCCAGGTCTACACTACAGCCCTATATTGGTATTGCCAAGTCACTCAAGGATGTGAAAAATCCACACGACTGACCGACCTAACCCCCATGTAGACAGCACCAGGGCTGGATAAACCACCCCAAAGCCCCGCCCACTGCCTCTTCCTCCCAAGGCCCCACCTGCTGCTTGCATGGAGGAGGGAGGGAGAGGCCTTGGGGGGCATAGGCCGAGCTCGGCAGGGCTTTGGGGGGCAGGGGGAGGGCACGGTCTGGGCCATGGTCTCAGCACACGGGCAGCCCAACATATATCAGGTGTTTTGTATGTATCCCAGCAGGGAGGGTTTTAAGGAGGGATGTGAAGGAAGTCGGTGAGTTTTGCAGATGTTTATGGGGAGCTCCGCCCAAGGGACAGCCCAGGAGAAAGCACAAAGGTACTTGTTGGAAAATTAACAAGCAGGCTATGAAGGCTGGCATCGCTGCCAGGGAGGAGGCAGGCGGCATCCATACCCCGAGGCATTGCTGAAACATACGCACATCTCTTATCAGTTCCAGACACGCTGCAGCAGAACAGAATGGTGACAGTTTCTTTCATTTGCTTTCCAGCTCAGCGACAAAAGGGAAATTCACAGGATTGCTAAAATCTGGGGTGCTGGGCTAAATTCCTTGTAAGCTGTGCAGCCGCGCAGCAGGCTATCAAGAGCCATGCAGGCGTGGAGAGGCGCCCCCGCCCCAACCCAGCCCAGCCCCACTGGAGCTTTGCGGCTCGGGAGAGGCATCTCCCACCTGGTTCTGATCTGCTGTGGTGAGAGAGGGCTGGGGGGGAGTCCTCTCTCCCCACCACAGCCCCAGGGTAGCCTGCACCCCAAACCCCTCATCCCTGGCTCCACCCCAGAGTCCACACTCCCCCACATCCCTCTGCCCTACCCATGAGCCCCATCCCACGAGCCCCCTCCCACAATCCAAACCTCTCATCCTCAGCCCCACTCCAGAGCCCCACCCTCTGCCCCAGCCCTGAACCCCCCCCCCACTCCGAATCCCAGGCCCATCCCCAACACACATCACCTCTGTATTGGGGCATATACCAAAATTCATTCAACACATAGATATAAAAAATGAGAGGGAACACTGGAGTGCTGGGTCACACATGGCCTATATCTAATTCAGGGGTAGGCAACCTATGGCACGTGTGCCAAAGGCAGCACGAGCTGATTTTCAGTGGCACTCACACTGCCTGGGTCCTGGCCACCGGTCCGGGGGACTCTGTATTTTAATTTAATTTCAAATGAAGCTTCTTAAACATTTTAAAAGCCTTATTTACTTTACATACAACAATAGTTTAGTTCTATATTATAGACTTCTAGAAACAGACCTTCTAAAAAGGTTAAAATGTATGACTGGAACGTGAAACTTTAAATTAGAGTGACTAAATGAAGACTCGGCACAGCACTTCTGAAAGGTTGCCGACCCCTGATCTAATTGCTTATCAACACAGCCCAAAAGGAGAAGCAACACCTCATTGTCAATAAAACTCGTTGCTACCATTTGTTCTTTCAACCACAATAGGTGCGGGTCTGCTCCAGGGGCAAACGCCAGTCTCAGACTGCAAGCTCTTTAGGGCAGAAACTGGCTTTTTGTTCTGTGTTTGTACGGTGCCCAGTCCTTGATGAGTGCTCCTATGAGTTAGCACAATACTGCCATCCGCAGCCAGCTGACCCTTATGAGCAAAGTCCTGTACTCATAAATGATTGTCAGCTGGTTTGGATTTGCTGAAATTGTGCATTAGGGCCCTGGTGCGACAAGAGACTTTAGCAAGTACTTAAGGTTAAGCAGATGAGTAGTCCCATTAACTTCAGTAGGATCACTCAAGTCCCGCACTTCTTCTGAATCAGGGACTCATTACATTCGAGTCATCTATTTACCTCTCCAGTCCATCCAAATGTCTGCGCTCTTCCATACAGCATATGCACATCCGACCCTCTCCCATATATTCTTTGTTATCTGATCTCCTTTGTCCTCTCCGATACATAGATAGCCAACGCGTTCCATTCACGCTGTGCAGCCTTGTATGTTAAGATCATCGTTATTAAGAATATTTATAGGTGCCCATGATGCAGTGGCAGGGAAAATATTGTTTTAATACCAAAACCACTACCAGGCTGTACCAGTATTGAGGTCAATGGGAATAGGCACAATAGTGAACCCTACATCTGGGAGTACATGTCCATAAGCCCCTATGCTGCAAACAGCCAATGAGCATCCCCATATGGATAAGTCAGGCATGTACATGTTAGGATCAGGGCCTTAATGAACAAGAATCAATACCAAATCAAAGTCACTGCCAAATAAATGAATTAATACAAACCAATGTAGCTTGAAGGGGAGTATTAAATACTGAATAAATAAGTGAACACTCCATGCAACGCACAACCTGTGGAACTTGTTGTCAGGGGATGTTGTGAAGGCCAAAGTATAACTGAGTTCAAAAAACAATTAGGTACGTTCATGGAGGATAGGTCCTTTAATGGCTGTTAGCCAAGACAGTTTGTGAGCATTCACCCTATGCTCCAGGTGTCCCTAAAGCTCTGCCTGGCAGGAACTGGGACTGGACGACAGGCGATGGATCGTTTGATAATTACCCTGTTCTGTTCAGTCCCTCGGAAGCAGGTGGCACTGGCCACTCTTGGAAGAGAGGCTATTGGACTAGCAGCATTAGCTAACCCAGTATGGCTGTTCTCATGTTTAATAAAAAGCAAGGCTCCAGTCCTGTAATGTGCTTCAAATGAGCACACCCCCTGAGCCGTGGGAATGCGTCAGAATGCAAAGCGGGTCACCTGCGTGGGGTTTATTGGAAGATGAGGGTCTTGATGAATTTAATAAAAATCAATATTTGTTAAAAATTACTGAGAAATTAATAAAGAGCAATACTCTTAACATTAATGGTGGTAAATGAATGAATATAAATTACTACTGAACACAAGTAGTGCAAGATCAGTACAAGAATAAGAGTTAGTGCTGATTAAACATTAATGCTGCAAGTCTGTCATGGAAGGCACGGATTCTGTGACTTTCTGTAGCAGCAGGTGCTGGTTCAGGGGCAGCCCGAGCTGGGCAGCCCCTGGTCCAGCAGCAGCAGCAGTTTGGGTGTGTGGGAGGGGGTCAGGACTAGGGCCAGAGGGTTGCAGGGTGCGGCGCTTGCCTTGGGGTGGGGGCTTTCTGGCTCCCACTGGCATGGCCCTACAGTTCCTAGGCAGAGGGGACAGGGGGCTCCATGCACCCACAGGCCCCACCCCTGCAGCTCCCATTAGCTGTGGTTCCCGGCCAATGGGAGCTGCGCAGCCGGCGCTTGTGGGGGGAGCAGTGCGCAGAGCCCCCTGGCCACCCCACCGCTTAGGAGTTGCAGGAACACACGGAGCTGGATAGGGAGCCCCTGCCAGCCCCGCCAACCCTCTCCCCCAGCACCTGCAGGGGTCCTGGCCCACGCACTGCCCCTTCCCACACCAGCGGGGGCCCAGGCCCCATCCCCCAGCACCTGCGGTGACCCCAGACTGCCCCCCGAACAACTACGGCCCCCACCCAAGGTTCAGTTCGGTGGCCGTGCATTTTTGTTTACCACTCCTGACTTTTGCAAAAAATACCTGTGACTAAAGCCAGGTGGAAATACAAATGGTGTCAGCGCACATAGCAGTGCAATGGAAAGAGGCCTGCTCCTGAAGGCGTCCTCTGGCAGAGTCCGGCTCCCCAGCTCAGAGGAGGAGGAGGCTGCAGGTCTCAGTGGCCATGAGCAATAACCAGCACGAACAGGCTGCACTGCAAACTGTGCACGTGGAGACACCAGTTGTGTATGAATGTAACAGAAAGGAGAAGCCTGCTTACAGCTAAGTCAGGATGGCCGAGCGGTCTAAGGCGCTGCGTTCAGGTCGCAGTCTCCCCTGGAGGCGTGGGTTCGAATCCCACTTCTGACAAAGCTCAACTTTTTGGATTTCACGCTGTGGTGCCCCCGGCTCCCAGAGCGCATAGAAGCGGGTGTGAGACTTTTGTTCGTGCCCATGATGCCCACTTACCCCGCGGCAGAGGCAGCAATTGGCACATTTCAAATTTAAAGGGCTAACGGAAATAAAAAAAACAGCTTTGTCAGAAGTGGGATTCGAACCCACGCCTCCAGGGGAGACTGCGACCTGAACGCAGCGCCTTAGACCGCTCGGCCATCCTGACCGCCATAAGCACCAGCCTCCACCGGGGAGTAGAAAAGCGCCTTCGTCTCCGCGCAGCCGCACTTTGCGTCTTCATCCCCGGGGAACTGTACGCAGCCGCACTCCGCCCGAGGCCGGACTCCGCGCAGCCGCATTCCGAATCCCTCCGCGCTGGCGCGGGGCGCCTTACGGCCAGGGTGCTCGCGGGCCCCGGGGAGGCGAGGCCGGTTGGGTCTGACCGGCCCCTGCCACGGGCTCCCCCTTCCCCGGTCCGGCGCCGCGGCGCCCCCCTCTGGTCCCCGGCGGGCTCCCTCCGCCCCTCTCCGGCCGCCCCCCGGGCTCCCTTTGACCCCCCTCCGGCTCCTCTCCCCTCCTCCAGCCTGGACTTCCCGCCGCTTCTCTTCCCCGCTGACTAGACCCCCCACCAAGGTCCCTCCCTCCCTCTGGGCAGATCGCCCCCCTGCAGCCGCCCCCAGCACGGCCTGGACCCGTGTGTCCCCCCCGCTCCTCATGAGCCGGCCGCAGCCTGGCGCTGGGCTGGGTGTAGCGCTGCTCTAGCCCAGGTGTGGAAGCGGTTTGTGGGTGTCGCTGCGTTATTAGCGCGCGGCTGCCCCAGCCCAGGCGACAGACGGCGGGTGTTGGGCACCTAGTGTAGACGGGGCCAAAGCACCTTTATCCCACTATTGCTGTGGTCTCTCTAGGGGTTGTATTGGTATCAGTAAAAAATCACCTCCCTAACCAACAGTCCTATTGGTATCAAATCTGTGTGTGGAGCAGGCCTCGCTACATTACCCATCACCACCTACCACACTGCAAAGTGATGAAAACGCCAAGCCAGGTCTACACTTGGACATTTTGTTGCCAGAGCTATGTTGGTCAGCGGTATGAAAAAACCACCCCCCTCCAGCCAACATTGCTATGCCAGTAACACCCCCAATGTAGATGCAGCTATGCCGGCAGAACAGAGCTTCTGTGGGCAGACTTTACATCATTCGGGGAGGTGGTGGTGTTATACCATCACAAGGACCCTCCTGTGGGCACAGGTTGTGTCTACACAAGGTGTCTCTGCCTGTATAGATGTACTGCTATAGCTGTAGCGGCAAAGCATGTGTAGTGTTAACCAGCCCATAGTCTTTAAAGCTATCCTCTTCTGTTTCTCAGCTGTTTTTCAGGCCAGGCATCCATTTCCTCTTAGAGATTGATACCTTTCCTTGCTGAAGGTATTTGTTGTTGCATGAACACCTTGGATCTATAGCTTTATTGTTTAATCTGTCCATCCCCTTTCAAAAGTTTGTCTTCCTGCTTCTTCCTTCACATTCCACTGATGATAATATGGCTGACATAGTCAGTTACACTTTCACTAGCCTCATAATCACTTGTGCGTGACCTTTTTTATCCGCTGTTTATTTTAAGTCATTTTTGTATTCAAACACAAGAGCAACGTGCTGGAACTAGACTAAGGAGAGTGTTACATTTCTGTGCTGCAGTGGGGCTAGCGTACCCAGTGAGAACATGATATGCAGCACAATCAGTCTTCTTGTTTGGCAGTTTTGGGCCAAAGAGACATGTAAAATTGTAAGAGAGACAAGGAGAGCTCTGTGAAGCTCAAAAGCTTGTCTCTTCCCCCAACAGAAGTTGGTTCAATAAAAGATACTGCCTTGGCTACTTTGTCTCTCATATCTTGGGATCAACACTGCAAATGTATTATACTTAGATAGCATCAGACATGCTGTAGAAATATTAATTACTTAATTAAGATTATCCCTATTTTTATAGCTGGGGAAAATGAAGTATAGAGCTAAGTTGACTTGCGTAAAAACCAAACAGCTGAGAAAGGAGCCCAGATCTGGTAACTGTGCCAGCCTTTTGATCATTCTTATGCTGTCTCTGTGTTGTTTGCGGCCTCTGCAATATTTGTTAGCAGTTGTATAGTGTGTCAAGCTTCCAGAGATTTATGGGAGCATCTAAATGTTCTGTATTTTTGCGGGCAACCTTCCTATGGTCTGGTCTATACTTAAAAGTTTTGCTGGCATAGCTCTCTCGGTTAGTAATGTGGAAGAGTTAGGCTGGCAGGAGACGTAATGTAGTTACACTGGGGGAAAAAGTCCTTTTGCCAGTACAGTATAACTTATTTCTTTTGGGGAACTGGTGTACGCTTTAAGATATAGTGGCAAACCCTGTCTACTGTGAAGACAAGGTCTCAGTGTCCGTTCATGGCACAAATTATTCTCTCTCTGTTCACCCTTAAGAGTCAAAATCAGAATGGAGGTGCTTGGGCTTAACTGTTGGTGGTAAGTAGTCTCTGTCTGCAGCTCAGTAAAGAGCAGCTGTATGGTAAGGCCTTTGTCTGCCTTTTGTTTGCACTGCCGTATCAGATTTTGTTGTGTTAACTTTCCCATGACAACTAGGTTCCACATGTTACTGAGTCGTGAAGCTTGTGTTGGGAGGTTCAACCACAGGCAGCTGGACAGTGATCACCTGCCAGCAGCTCTGCGATAAGGGTGTCATGTGAACTGATGTGCTAAGTGAGGAAATCATCCACTGGGAAACCCAGCTATAGGACCAAGGCATGCCTCTCCAGCAGCTTGGCTCAGAATTCTCACCCGGTTGGGCATGTCCACTGAATCTGATGACTTCAGCATTGCTCTAGCACAGGGGGACCAGGATTTGGCTTCTAGTCTTTGTGATTGCAAAAACCGACATTTGCACACACAGTCAGAGTAATTGCAAGCATTAGTGAGCCATCAGGCTGGTGCGTACAAATGCTCTGCATGTATAACTGTGGTTCTGAGGCTGCATCTTTTGCATCTGCCTTTGCACATTTAACCTAGAGCGTATAAGGTGAAAAAGGTAAAAGATCCAATTCTGAAGCTCTTGCCCACATAAGTAACCCTGCTGAAGTCAGCAAGGATGTTGAGGGGAGTAAGGAGCACAGGATCAAGCCCCAAGGCTTGGGTTGTAGAGAGCAGGTGGGTATGAAAGTGATGTACCGGGAGGAAGAGAGGCTGGCGTCATTTAGGCTGTAATGATGAATCAAGCAAAAGTATAAACTGTATTGTGCCAGTTGTCACTCACTTGACTTCATAATGCACATTTTACAGCTGCATGTAAATAGAACTCAACTGGTTGGTGTTTGAAGAGCTGTACGGTTAAATCCTTAGGTGCCTCCCATGTATGTGTGTCTCTGTTGTATTCTAGAGTGCCTGTTATTAATAACAGCCAATGGTATATTGCGTTTACACAGCATCTGTCATCAGAAGAATCCCAAAGCACTTTACATACCATATATAGTACACAGCGTTTCTCAAATGCGGCCACCAGGGGACTTTTCTTGCAGTCACAGCCTCCTAGCCTGTGATTATGGGGTTGAGGGTAAAGTAGCCCTCCCTCCCCCTCTCTGTTGCTCCTGGATGCACCACTTGGTGTTGGTTACTAGGGTCACCGGCAGGGATTGGGCCCTGCTCCCCTCTGGAGTCACTTGGGGCATAACGCTGTAGGAGCAGGCAGCCAGAGAGTTCCACACTTTCCCTGGGGTAAGTGGGTTCAGACTTTGAGCTTCAGCCCTGGGGTGGTGCGGTGGTAGGCTTTGGACACGGGGCTTCAGGCTCCAGCCCCGTGCTTTGGCTGCTTGGTGGCAGGCCCCAGGCTCCGTCCACACGGCTTCCGGCTCCGTCCCTGGGTCCCGTCCTCCAGCTGCAAGGCTTCGGGCTCCAGCCCTTGCTGCATCCCCCAGCCCTTCACCCCCATCTCCCCTGACCTCCACTGCCTCCCCCGACCCTCCCTCCAGGGCTGAGTAAGTCTGCTTTGAAAAGTGAGACTTGTATGTTTGTTAATATCACATTTCACAACAGACTTACTAGCTAGCGATAAATAAATTACAATGATTTGGACATGGGTATGTGCATATTTATTTGGTTTCCTAAAGCTAACTAAGTATTTTCAGATAAAAAGTGAGAGCGACTACCAGCTGGTGGTGAGAGAATGAGTGGTGACCCATTTTACCAGCACGGCCACTGTCTGCGGGTTTGCTCCCCTGAGCAGAAGGTGCTTGAGTCTCGTTTAGATTCCCTGAGAGCTCCGAGCCACAGAAGGAATCTCCTCGGGGTGGAGCTGGGCTTGGCATACCTTTCACCACATAGCCTGGTAATTGCTGAGCTGAGCCCATTGTCTGGTTTTCCCTTGGAGCTTCATACAACGCACACGGTGCCCAGTGAAGTTCTGTTGTTCCAAAAGCTGAATCCGTCCTTTTCTGGCCCAACGTTCAAGCAAAAGATCCAGTGTGATGAGTCAGGTTGGCCCCGCGACACCCTGTCACAGCCCACCGGTAATGGAAAGGGCACAGATGCTGCTCTGCAGGCCACAGACAAAATAGTGAGAGAACACAGAGCAGCCAGCAAGTACTGAGGAGTAGCTCTCCTGAGAGGGGTCTGGGGTTGGTAGACAAGGAGTGGAACTGCAATGGAGCTGCTGTGGCCAGCAGAAGAAAGGTCACAGAGCTCAGGTTGGGAGCAAGAAGGCTGATTGACAATCCTTGAGTAGCTTCTTGGCTAGGTTCATACCTGGAGCCCAGCCATCCCCTGCCCTTCCCAATGATTTAAAGAGTATGATAGGTAACATGCAGAAGTGGCTGCAGCTTTTGAAGGGGGATCCTGAGACAAAAAGGTTTTCAAAGTACCCCTTGGCTTGGCCCTCTCTGAGTATCTCAGCCTCAGCAGGAGGGTGTCCCGTTGTGACATTATTGACAGAATCTTTGCTTCTTGTCCTATCCTCAGAGGTTAAGAACAATTATTTCCCCCCTCTTCTTGTACCCAGCAAACCATAACCTTGCCTTAGACACATTATTTGACTCCCTTTTACAAGATCTGGTACCACTACAGGACTTCGGTTGCAACAATATGGTTACAGATTCTGTCAATAACGTCATACCCGTGTTGGAGCAGCTCAAAGTATTTCAGAGGGCACAAATTAGCAACATTTTAGGACACGCCTTTGTCAGGTCCTCAGGGCTGAGGGATGAGTAACAGCCTCGCTGGAATTTCCCCTCCCTGGGCTGTGTTTTCCTAGCTGTCAGGTGAACAGATCAATTGTCATGCCTGTCTCCATGCTAATGCAGGGAGCTGGCAGCTCGCCTGTCTAGGCTGCACAGGTGAGGCAGGCAGAGGTCAGAATTCATTTTAAGAGATGATTATTTTTCTTACAGGACAGGAAGTGACATATTACTGGGATCGGGGGCCAATCCCATTTGTCTGGAGCAGGTAAAGCTTAGATCATCAGAGAGCCAAGATATGTGCTCCCCCCCCCGCAGATGTTACCCTCAGCCACCTAACCATGCCATGCTCCCCACTGCAGCTGGCCTAGTCGTCCATAACTCTGCCTCTGTGGCACCTCAAAACAGCCTGCTCACATCTTTAGTAGCATAAGCACTAGCGAGACACATGGGATCACATTCTTGGCCCCAACATGACTAGTCTGCATTGCTAAGGTGGCTTGCCTGGCTAGTGCTGGAATCCCCAGGTGGCACAGAGCTAGCAGGGCGGGGCAGTGGCCAGAGAACGTTACGCCAGCTCTGTGCCACAAAGGGATCACCATACACTGGGGTAAACCTCTCAGCTGGTTCGAAGGCCAGATCCTGCTGGAAGTGTGACATACAAGTCAAAGCTGTGTGAGCTGCAGCCAGCCACACCTTGTTCTCTTACCAGTATTGGTTATATGGCAGGGGGACCTCAACGCACCCCCAGTCCTGGATTCCCCACCCCCTCAGAAATATGTGTCCTGTACTGCTCAGCCCTCTCCTGTACAATACAAATTCATCTAAAGTCTCTGCTTCTTTCATGGAAATAATATCTGCATCTTGTAACCCAAATGGAGTTTCCCCAGACACTTCAATTTAAACAGACTGGATTAGATAAAACAATAAACCAAGTTTATTAACTACAAAGAGATTTTAAGTGAGTACAAGTAATGAGGCATAGAAGTCAGAAATGGTACAGGAAAAATGAAGATGAACTGCAACTAGTGCCTAATTTAAACTTAAATTCAAAGCAAAGTTTTTCTCACCACATGCTCTGAACAGTCTTCCCAAACTTCTTAGCTCAGGACCCCTTCTTCAGTTTAATGGCTGCTTCCCTTGTCCCTTCTCGTGCAATGAACTGATGGGCAGACAGACAGAAGGGAGTACCTGGGGGTATTTTTCTCCCTTTTTATAGTGTCCTCATTTCCCCCTGGGAAAACATTTCCATCTGAGATTCGGGAGACAGTCTCCTGCCACTCTTCCTCACTTGTAAGGCCTTCTTTTGTTTCCCTTCCTGCTTGAGGACACTGTTTGCTGCTTAAATGCAAATTAAGCAGAGCCCGCCATGGGCGGCTGGTGTCATAGGCTGTGGGAGGCTGTGCCTCCCCCAAATAACCAGGTGTGGCCCTGCACTCGCTCCCCCTGGGTGGTGGCCCTGGCCACACAACTCACCCTCCCGAAGGTTCAAAGATTACTACAACTGGATAGGGTGTGGACACGGGTACCCACCCCCTTCTCCATGGGAGTCACATAGGAGGGCTGCCCCCCCACCCATCCAGCCAGAAAGTGACTCACTGGTGGTGGCAGGACCTGGCAGGCTCCATCCCCAGTGTGGCGAGAGTGGACCAGGCCTTCTCGCCCCCTCCCCACAAGCCTCTCGCTTCCACAGGCTTTAGGGGTTTAAATTATATAGGGCTGTGGCCAGCTGTGTGTTTGGGCCAGGGCAGGGCAGCAGCCAGGAGTGTGCACAAGGAGTCTCCAGCATCCATAGGGGTGGGTGGGGGGTCTCCTCACAGTTTGAAAACCGATGGCTTAGAAGAGAAATGTTCTTCCTTTGTTGTTAACGCTCTTTGACATCAGCGAAGTTTTCCAACCTAATATATTTTTCACTAGTTGTTTGTCTCATGCTTGGCTCGTAGCTTGAATGATGCCACTAAAAGAATCAGTTTCACTTTTGGGTCCCACAATGGGGCGTCTGTGTTGCCAGCATTTCAGAACAATGTGTAGAAGCAAAGGAAAAATCACCTGGCTTCCACCAGAATTTAGGTGGGGTGGTGGTTCAATCCTGGACTCATTTCAATAGCTGTTAGGTTCTATAGACCGGGAGTGGCCAAACTTACTGACTCTCCACATACAATAATCTTCAGATGTTTGAGAGCTGCAAGACACTCACAATGTTCCCCGAGCTGCCCTTGCAGAAGCCCTTAGCCCCATCAGTCTGCCGCAGGGCAGAAGCCCCAAACTCCCTCCCCCACTCTGGTAAGTGGAGAATGAAGGGGGGCCTCCGTGAGCGGTACTTTAACTATATGAGAGCCACATGCGAGCCGCGGTTTGGCCACCCCCACTGTAGATGCTTGTTTTTCCCAAGTCTAAATTTGGGACCTACTTTGACTTGATGGTGTCCCCTGAACTAGTTGTTAGGGGGCTTATTCCTTCACCCTTTTACTTCCCTGGTCCTTCTTGCATGAACAGAGAGCAACAAGACCCGAAGTCCAAAGGTGCAAACAATTCGATGTTTATTGGGGTGAACTTCCAGCAAGCATGATTCCAGTTTCCTTCCTTAGTGTCCCCCTTCCCAGCTCTGACACCACAGAGCCTTGTCCGTGTCCCTGTTTCTGTTCCCATCCCCTGTTCCCATTTCCCCCTTTAGCAAAACATGATCCCAATTCCCCCATCCCCAGTCCCTGTTCCCATTCCCCCCGCCCCTTATTTCCTGATTGACTGCAGACTATATAGCAGGGGTAGGCAACCTATGGCACGGGTGCCGAAGGCGGCACGCGAGCTGATTTTCAGTGGCACTCACTCTGCCTGGGCCTTGGCCACTGGTCCGGGGGGCTCTGCATTTTAATTTAATTTTAAATGAAGCTTCTTAAACATTTTAAAAGCCTTATTTACTTTACATACAACAATAGTTTAGTTATGTATTATAGACTTCTAGAAAGAGACCTTCTAAGAATGTTAAAATGTATTACTGGCACACGAAACCTTAAATTTAAGTGACTAAATGAAGACTCAGCACACCACTTC
The DNA here is from genome assembly GCF_007399415.2 of Gopherus evgoodei. NCBI lineage: Eukaryota > Metazoa > Chordata > Testudines > Testudinidae > Gopherus > Gopherus evgoodei. Next base: position 7,861,081 of record NC_044333.1, on the reverse strand, counting down.
TGAAAGGTTGCCGACCCCTGCTATATAGTAAAACTTGAATTCTGCTTAACTATACCTTAACCAATTATTTTACTGAAATTTAACTAAGCAATCCTAACAGATTGTAACATGGTTATTTAACCAATTATACCCCACCACCTTAATTGGTTTACACCCAACAAAATTAATTATACAACAGACAGAAACAATTACAGAACCAGACAGAGACCATGCAAATAAACATACAAAACAATACAGAAGTGAAGATTTCACAACTACATCTATACAGACATAAGGGTTTTCCAGCTGTGTCTATTGATAAGTGAGTTCTTGCCAGACAGGATGCTATCTTCTAGGCTCTTCCCTTTCTTGTATTCCTAATAGCCCAATAGCACCTTATTTCAATGTGACAAGTTTGGAATGTGAGGATGTGACCATACACTTCCCAGCTTATGGCTGCCTAACTACATCGTAGCTGAAGGCCTTAGCCTGTCATAGTAAGAGAAAGCCATTACAGAGACAGACAGTGATTTTTGATTCTTTCTTTTATACCTCTATAACTAGCTAAGTGATAAGAATACACCTAAATTCTTAAAGTATAGGCCTTTTCAGACAAGCCTGAATATCTATATCCTAACACTAGTCATGCAAGAGACTCTTTGGAAACTCTCTGGATGTCTTGGGAAGTTCCAAAACCTGTGCTTTCCTCTTTGTAGGGGGGCGATGGGAGTAAAACGAACCTTGCAACGCCTGACAGCAGCAGCTTGAGAGAGGAAATGAGTGCAATAGGATCTGTTCCAAAGCACACCAGGCATGGAAATATGAGTCACCGCGTTCCAGAGTCCAGTGCACATTCACAATGCTCCTTAGAATGGATTCTATTACTTCCCACCCCCGCCACCTGCCCTGATGCAAGTCTCAACCCCAGTGGGTCTATTCGAAAGGGCCTTGTGAGGCCCAAGAGGGATAGGATATAAAATGTTTTGGGGATGCCAAACTGAGACAGGCGGGGATAGAGGGGTGGCTCAGGGTTGCTGCTATAAGGCTGAAAGATTTGATGGTGCTGCGTATAAAAGTTCAGTGGTAGGGTGCAAACCGGTGTGGGATGGAAGTGACAGATGATTCAAAGCTCGTTAATAATTGGATTCCTCGCTGCAGGGAGTGATTTAGACAGCGCCTGCTCTTTTCTGTGCCCTCATCTCCTTTGGAAGTGAGACGTTTGGATTCCGAAAGGGAATTGCTTCCTATTATTCTTCAGCATTAATTAAAGGGCAGCCCTGGGAAGGAAATCTGTTTGTTTATCTGCTCCTTTTCCTTTGTTATCTGGCACCTCATTGTCGCTCCAGAGCTTGCATGGAATGTGGCGTGTGTTGTTTTAAAGAGACCTTAGAAATAGAAAGTTTCATGTTTGGTTGGGGGGGGGGGGGAAATGGCCCTACTGTTAAACTGTAGATGATTGAAACTGAGGAGGAAATGAAAACCCTGGGCCTAAATGGAGTTTTCCTCCTATTGGTGCAGTTTGTTTACCTGTTTCACTTTCTAACCTATTGTTAGACTCAGTTTCACTTTCTCTTTCTGCTCAATTTCACTTCCTGGTTTCCATGCAGGTTGTGGACCCTGCAGTGTTTGCAAATCAAGCACTGTGAGGCAGGGGAGGTTAAATCCACAAATTTATTTGCATCCCTTGAAGTTTTATATCTCAAAAAAATCAGGAAAATGTTTCTAGGAATATTAGTTTGTAAAGTTAATTTTTGCAGAACAAAATTTGGGCCAGAAATACTCAGTGCTGCCCCCGTACGGCTGTGGTGGAAGCTGATTCGGCATGTGGCGTGGTTGTGTTGCAGACAGTCATGAAGTAACATGGAGCTCTTGGTCTAGCTGCTGTACAATCGTGAGCTAGGTAATTTTCCCAGCACCAGTGAGGGAGGTCAATACCATCCCCTTTTTAATGGCTGGAGAAGCAGAGGCATACAGACGTTAAGGGAGCTGTGCAGCAAGTCACTGTGGCTGTGTTGGGATATGAACTCGGGATCCTTTTGTTTGTAATCCCATGCGCCATCCACTAGATCCATTGCCTTGTAAGAGGCTATTGTAATCACGGATGAAGATAATAATGCATGCCAGGCACTGTATCCAGTTTTGTCCTTTAGGGTAACCGTCTATCCCTTATTTTAAGTTTGGGAACCACTGAGTTAGGGTAACCCACAAGTTAGAAAAATGTCATTGCATATCTGGATGGATGCAGATGCTGCAATTTGTGCAGTTTTTCTCATATTGTGTAATATTTAAATGTTACCTGGCATCCAAGTTGGAAAAACAAATAAACTCCCCCAAAGGGCCTTGACTCATAGAAAAATAATTTAATGTTCACCAAAACTGGCAGAAGGCTTCTAAATACAGTTGATACTGTAAGTGTGTACTCGAAATAGCAGTGTCTTGGAAAGGCTGCGAAATATAGATTAAGCTTTGATTTGACTGGAATGGAAATGGAATGGACTGAAATGATCATGTAGGGAAAAACAGAGTACTTAGTTTTGGTCCGTTGCTTATTTTGCTTTAAATAGTCGTGTGTGTTGTTTTGTTTTCTTTGCATGTGCAAATGACTAATTAAAAAATATAATACTGTACCTTCTCTGATTTAAAGCAATTAGTTATTGGTATTATTTAACCAGTGATTTTTGCCCAGCTGTTTGCATTTTCTTATTGTTTTTATTGTTATGTATGTATTAATTGGCTTCGTTTTTCTCCCCTATTGATTTTCTGTGAATAAATGTTGCCCCGGTGAGCTTCAGTAGATGGAGTTTAAAACCGACCTGTCTGTATATATTTTCATTCTCCTTTTGAGGATAACAGAGATAAAACACACGTTTAAGTGCGTATTGTTAAATAAATAACTCAGTACGTGTGCCCAAAAGATGGATAGTGCAGCCCCCACCCTCAATGTTATGTCTAGCCCACTTCAGCCCCCCACACCGGGAGGAAGCTGGAGCTGACCCTGCCCTAGGGTAAGTGCCCGTATCACTGAACAATGGGCCGTTCTCTGAGGGGCTGTTGCACTTTTAATTAAAACCCCAGTTCAAACCCCTCCTCCTTAAAGGAGTTTGAACAGGGGTCTCCCCCCTCCCAGGAGGGTCAGAGGTGGGTGATCCCTGTCCAAATCCCCTCTCTGTCCCAAGAAGAAAATGGCCTCTGGAGAGCAAGAGGGGATGTTCCATCTCGGAGGACAGCCACCTGGGAGGGAGGAAATCCCTGTTCAAACCGCTTCCTAACAGGCAAGGGGGAGATTTGAACAAGGCCCAAATCATATTTAATTCAGGTGGAACAGCTTCAGTAGGCACGACTGAGGGATGCCCCCATGCCCAAAGAGTAGGGCGCCCACCTGGGCAATGGGAGAGCCCTATTCAAATCCCTTCTCATCGGGGTGCGGGGAGTGAAGCATGGGTGGCAAGTTTGTAGAAATTTTGTGGGTTGGGACTCAAATCGCCCAGAACTCGCCCCCCAACTCTGCCCCCCCAAACTCCACCCCCACCTGCCTAAGGCTCTGGGAAAGGTTTTTGGGGGAGGTCTGAGGTGCAGGTCCTGGGCTGGGGATTAGGGTGCAGGAGGGGTGCAGGCTTTGGGATGGAGTTTGGGTGCAGGCTCCGGGCTGGGGCAGGGGCTGGGTGTGCAGGAGGGGGTGAGGGGTGCAGGCTTTGAGATGGAGTTTGGGTGCAGGCTCTGGGCTGTTGGTGGGGGTGTAAGAAGGGGGAGGTGGTGCATGCTCTGGGAGAGGGTGCACACTCTGGGAGGGGGGTTGGGGATAGGAGGGAGTGCAGGGGTGAGGGCTGTGGGGCTGAGGATGAGGGGTTCATGATGTGGGGCATCTCAGGGCTCGGGCAGAGGGTTGGGGTGTGGGGTGAGGGCTGTGGGGCTGACGATGAGGTGTTCATGATGCAGGGGGGCTCAGGGCTGGGGCAGAGAATTAGGGTGCGGAGGGATTAGGGTTGGGACTGAGGGTGGGGGGTTCATGATGCAGGAGGGGACTCAGGGCTAGGGCAGAGGGTTTGGGTGTGGGGTGCAGGCTGTGGATGAGGGGTTCATGATGCGAGGGGCTCAGCGCTAGGGAAGAGGGTTGAGGTGTGGGGCAAGGACTATGGGGCTGAGGATGAGGTGTTCATGATGCAGGGGGGCTCAGGGCTGGGGCAGAGAATTAGGGTGTGGAGGGATGAGGGTTGGGACTGAGGACGAGGGGTTCATGATGCAGGGGGGGCCTCAGGGCTGGGGCAGAGGATCAGGGTGCAGGGGAATGAGGGTTGGGGCTGAGGATGAGGAGTTCATGATGCAGGGGGGCTCAGGACTGGGGCAGAGGATCAGGGTGCAGAGGGATGAGGGTTGGAGCTGAGGATGGGGGGTTCATGATGCAGAAGGGGGCTCAGGGCTAGGGCAGAGGGTTTGGGTGTGGGGTAAGGGCTGCGGGGCTGGGGATGAGGGGTTCATGCTGCGGGGAGGGGGCTCAGAGCTGGGGCAGAGGATCAGGGTGAGGAGGGATGAGGGTTGGGGCTGAGGATGATGGGTTCATGATGCGGGGGGGCTCAGGGCTGGGGCAGAGGATTAGGGTGCAGGGGGATGAGGGCTCTGGCTGGGGATGAGGGGTTTGGAGCATTGGAGAGGCTCAGGGCTAGGGCAGAAGGGCAAGGTAAGGGCAGCCTGCCATGCCATTATCGGATGGCAGGCGCTAGGACCCTGGGGTACCAGACAGAAGTTCTGCAGGGATCCACTCTACTCCCAAGCAGGCAGGGCAGAGGCACACACTGCTTTCTGTTAGGCAGGGACGCGGCGGGGCAGGGGACGCGCAGGGGGTATGGTGGCAGGCGGGGGCTGGGACCTGGTCCAGGCAGGGCCAAGGGAGAGACCCAGGTCCAAATATTGCTGGAGCAGGGCACCTGGCCCTGAATATTCCTGGAGCCCGAGCACCGCAAATGTATATAACCTGCCACCTATGGAGTGAAGCACAGTGTGTGGGTACCCCAACCGCTGCGTAAATGTAACACAGGACAGAGGCCTCCCCCTCCTTCCCCCTCTCCCCTAGGCTGCTTTGCAGGAATTAGGCAGGAACCTGACAATTGCACAATAAACGATTTCGGGGTTCCTGGCTGTGGATCGCAAGCCGAGACAGGCACCGAACTCCTTGAAAGGGACGGGGACTATCACAACCCCTCTTACTGGCATCTCCCAGTGGCTGGCACAGGCGGTTCCCTGCCGTCTCTCCTGGATCCCATTCTTTGGTGCCCCTCTCTCCCCATGCCTTGATGAAGGAGTCTCAGTGCCTGACGCAGGCTTGGGGAACCCGTAGTGGGATGCTTAGATGTCTCGAGACAGCTGAAAGTTAGGGCTGGCGCTGCTGAGTATTGTCACCCGTAAGTCCCTTTGTGAACCTGTGCCACGCTGCTGAGACAAGGGATGCTTGGTCCGTATTACAGGTGAATTGCACGGTGATTGTGAGAGAGCTGAGAATGGGCTTGCTTTGTCAACGTCGCAGGTAGTGAGGTCAAGGTGGGGAATGCAGAATAGACCCCACTGATGCAGGTCACCCAAGCCGGGGTGGGGAGTTGGGAACAAGCATGTCCTAGACACAGAGCCTTGGGACTGGGGATTGTGGTGGGGTGTGAGAGGCATTCTGGAGCTCTCCTTCCCCCTCCACCTCCTGTTGCTCGGGAGGAGAAGAGCTTTAATCTCCTTCTCCACCTACTGCTCTGGTGCTCAGCCGCTATCTTCAGCCATCTCTTTCCCCCTATGCCACTGAAAGCGGAAGTAGACTTTCATCCACTGAGGGCACGAATGTTTGGCAGCATAAGACACCTGTCCGTTCCCAGCTCCATAGCCCCTCTATGCACAGGACTGACTCTCTTCTTTTCTCCGACACCAGCTTTGAAATAGCAGTGATCTACCCCACAGCTAGAGCAGGATCTTGAGCACCTCGATGCAACAGCTGAGCCCAAACTCAACGTTAGCATCCTGTTTACACTAAGGGCTTGCTTTGCATGAGCAAACATTCCAGAACATGCGTGATTCTGCTTCCTTGTGATCTGCTGCCCTGCTATTGCAGAATGGCTGCCAGGCGCAACTTTGGCTGTTTGGGTGATGTCATGAAACCCGCCAGCAAGGCTCTCTTCACAGCCAGGGACAATCTCTGTTCACGTTTCACAATCCAGGGAGCATCCTTGCAATCATAGAATCATAGGACTGGGAGGGATCTTCAGAGGTTATCTAGTCCAGTCCCCTGCACTCATGGCAGGACTAAGTATTATCTAGATCATTCCTGACAGGTGTTTGTCCAACCTGCTCTTAAAAACTTCCAATAATGGAGATTCCACAACCTCCCTAGGCAATTTATTCCAGTACTTAACCACCCTGACAGTTAGGAAGTTTTTCCTAATGTCCAACCTAAACCACCCTTGCCGCAGTTTAAGCCCATTGCTTCTTGTCCTGTCCTCAGAGGTTAAGAATTTTTTTTTCTTCCTCCTCCTCGTAAAAACCTTATACATAGTTGAAAACGGTTATCATGTCCCCTCTCATTCTTCTCTTTTCTAGACTAAACAAACCCAGTTTTTTCAATCTTACCTCAGAGGTCATGTGTCATAAACAGATAGGTAAGGGTTAATGTCTCTTTTACCTGTAAAGGGTTAAGAAGCTCAGTGAACCTGGCTGACACCTGACCAGGGGACCAATGGTGGGACAAGATACTTTCAAATCTTGGTGGAGGGAAGTCTTTGTTTGTGCTGTTTGTTTTGTTCGTTGTTCGCTCTTGGAGCTAAGAGGGACCAGACGTGCAACCAGGTTTTCTCCAATCTTTCTGAATCAGTTTCTCATGTTTCAAAATAGTAAGTAATAGCCAGGAAAGGTGGATTAGTCTTATGTTTGTTTTCTTTCAACTTGTGAATATTTTTTCCTTTTACTGGAAGGATTTTTACCTCTGTTTGCTGTAACTTTGAATCTCAGGCTGGGCGAGGGGGAGTCCCTCTAGGCTATTTGAATCTGAATACCCTGTAAAACATTTTCCATCCTGATTTTACAGAGATAATTTTTACTTTTTCTTTCTTTAATTAAAAGCTTTCTTTTTAAGAACCTGATTGATTTTTTCCTTGTTTTGGAATCCAAGGGATTGAGTCTAAACTCACCAGGGATTAGTGGGGGGAAAAGGAAGGGAATGGTTAATTCCTTTTTGTTTTAAGATCCAAGGAGTTTGGATCAGTGTAGCCTCTTAGGGTAACCCAGGGAGGGGAAAGTCTGGGGGGAAAAAGAGGGGGAAGGCTAATTTCTCCTTGTGTTCAGATCCAAGGGGTTTGGGTCTTGGGTTCCCCAGGGAAGGTTTTTGGGGAACAGGAAGTGTGCCAAATGCTATATTTTTGGCTGGTGGCAGCGTTATCAGATCTAAGCTAGGAATTAAGCTTAGAAGGGTCCATGCAGGTCCCCACTTTTTGGACGCTAAAGTTCAAAGTGGGGGAAAAACCTCGACATCATGTTTTCTAGACCTTTACTCATTTTTGTTGCTCTTTTCTAGACTCTCTAATTTGTCCACATCTTTCCTGAAATGTAGCACCCAGAACTGGACACGATACTCCAGTTAAAGTCTAATCAGCTCAGAGTAGAGCAGAAGAATTACTTCTTGTGTCTTACAGCACTCCTGCTAATACATCCCAGAATGATGTTCACATTTTTGTAACAGTGTTACACTGTTGACTCATATTTAGCTTGTGGTCCACTATGACCCCCAGATCCCTTTCTGCAGTGCTCCTTCCTAGGCAGTCATGTCCCATTTTGTATATGTGAAACTGATTATTCCTTCCTAAGTGGAGTACTTTGCATTTTTCCGAAGTGGAGAACTTCCTAAGTGGAGTACTTTGCATTTGTCCTTATTGAACTTCATCCTATTTACTTCAGACCATTTCTCCAGTGTGTCCAGATCATTTTGAATTTTACTCCTATCCTCCAGAGCACTGGCAGCCCTTCCCAGCTTGGTATCATCCGCAGTGTACTCTCCATACCATTATCTAAATCATCGATGAAGATATTGAACAGAACAGAACCAGACCCAAAGCCAATCCCTGCAGGACCTCACTCATTATTTCCTTCCAGCATGGCTGTGAGCCACTGATAACTACCCTCTGGGAACAGGTTTCAGAGTAGCAGCCGTGTTAATCTGTATCTGCAAAAAGAACAGGAGTACTTGTGGCATCTTAGAGACTAACAAATTTAATTAATTAATTAATTAATTAATTGTGTTCCATTCTATGCATCCGAAGAAGTGAGCTGTAGCCCACGAAAGCTTATGCTGAAATAAATTCGTTAGTCTCTAAGGTGCCACAAGTACTCCTGTTCTTTTCTCTAGGAACAGTTTTCCAACCAGTTTTGCATCCACCTTATAGTAGCTCCAGCTAGGTTGTATTTCCCTAGTTTGTTTATGAAAAGGTCATGCGAGACAATATCAAAATCTTTACTAAAGTCAAGGTATACCATATCGCACAGGGGAACTGGACTGGTTGCGGCTGGGTGTTGGTTAGTGTTCCGTAGAGTCATGAAGACCTTGGCACGAGTTGGCTCCTGGTCTGCCAGCATCACAAGGGGCATTTGGCTCCCATCAGTAGCCCTGGGGAGATGTGTGCAGCTTAGTTGGCAGGCTACCTTTGAATGAATTATCAGAAAGGAAGGAAGGCAGGGTGTGGACGTGAGAGTGGATTCCATGCTCTGGGAAAATAAGGGGGTGACCATGGAGAGTCTCTGAGACTGGTTATTCCCCCTGTTTTTATGAGAGGAAAGTCCAAGTTGCATTCATGCTTTCAGACTCTGTCTCACCGGTAATATTTAGAAGGCATTGTTCCTTGTTAAGCAGGATGTTTTGAAAACTGCAGCCAGACCTCATCTCTTATGAATTGACATAGTTCAGATAAAATAATTGGATATGTACATCAGCTGAGAAGCATGTTTGAATTGCTCACATGGTGGGACTGTGAGAAATTCCCACAGACAAAAATCTTTGGGGAATTCCCACACAGGGTAGGGGATTTTAGGGATGTCTGAGGCCCACTTGGGTAGCTTGGAATTTAGGATTTCTGTGCTAGGGACATTATTTTACCAGTTTTCCAGTTTCAGGTTAACAGAGTGTGTTTGGGGTCCTTTCCTCAGGAGCAGAGATCTGGGCAAAGCTTTGGCTAATACTGTAGAAAAGAGGGCAAGGGTGAATTGCACAGAAAAGATGTTTAATGCATGGAACCTTTCCGTTACTAAACAGAACTGGCTACATGATGGCACCATTAGCCGGAGCAGCAAAGAGGATCTGCTGTTCACCCTTATGAAACAGGAGTCTATTTTTAGCGCATGAGTCTCTAGCTTCATTTCCCCAAGGAATAGAAAGATGTCTGCTTATTTATTGAGATTTTGTTTCTTTAAAAGAGCAGCCATAGTGTAGGGACTATTCCATGTATGAAATGTAATTTTAATTCATGGGATACATTGTGTGTGTGTATGTCCGCCCATCCATCCACCCCCCCTCTGCCCCCCACAACAGGGACTGTATGCTGGGGATCAGAGAGGGGGCTTAGCAGAACGTGGGCTGCCTGGAGAGCATCCTGGCGAGTGGAGGTTTCAGGCACTGAAGAGGGCAGTTTTGTGGGGAGTGCTGTGCTTCCAATCCCACAGGGTTTTTCCCACAATCTCATTGCTAGTCTACATGGAAAACCCCCCATCTAGGGGCCCTCCCAATTCACCAGCATACTGGAGAATGGAGAAAGATGCTGCATGCAAAGGGCTGCCTGGGGTCTCAGTGAAATAATGGAAATATGCCAGTTTATGCCAGCTGAGATTCTGGCCCGGTGTGAAGTAATCAGTGAGTGTAGTCCTTTTGAACCGGCTGAAATGCTTCAAGTCTTTGGGTTTAATGGTTCTGAGTGCTCTGGGAGGGTCTGCTGCCGCTTTGAGTTGGTGTGTCCTGGTCTGTGGGGAACTTGCTTCTGATGATGAGCTCAGAGAGGCTGGGGGGTTGTTTGAAGGCCAGAAGTGGGGATTCAGGAAAGATTTCTTTCAGGATGGGGTCCCCATCGAGCATGGGTCATAACTGTTTGATGATACCCCAAATGGGTTTCAGTGTGGTGTGGTAGGTGACTGTGATGGGTTCAGTCACAGAGAGCCCCTTGGGACTGTCACCTGACGTGCTGAAATTACCTCTGAGCCCTTTTTCCCTGCCAACTCAGGACTCCAGAACCCTGCCTTGTTGAGCCAGACAAGCTAGCCTGCTACTACACAGACCCAGGTCTGGTCCACGCCCGCAAAGCTGCAGACTTTAACCAAAAACTGCTCAGCACGTCACCTATCTCCAACACCCAGACACCCAGCTCCCAATAGGGTCCAAACCCCAAATAAACCCATTTTACTCATACATTGTCTGCCCTCTATAATACTGATAAAGAAATATGCACAGCTGTTTACCTCCCCCCCCCCCGGTTTTAATCACTTAGTCTGGGTTCATTGATAAACAAAAGTGATTTTATTAAGTATAAAAAGTAGGATTTAAGTGGTTTCAAATAATAACAGACAGAACAAAGTAAGTCACCAAGCAAAATAAAATAAAACACACAAGTCTAAGCCTAATACATTAAGAAACTGATTACTGGTAATATCACCTCCACAGATGTTTCAATAAGTTTCTTTCACAGACTAGACTCCATCCTAGTCTGGGCCCAGTCCTTTCCTCTGGTACAGTCCTTGTTAGTTGCAGCCGACATCTTGGGTGAAAAGCAGGGGCTTTCTCATGACTGGCCCCACTCTTGTCCTGCTCCACCCCTTTTTATCTCTTTGGCTTAAGGCGGGAATCCTTTGACTCGCTGGCTCCTCACCCCATCTTCTAAATGGAAAAGCACCAGTTTTAAGATAGATTCCAGTATCAGGTGACATGGTCACTTGTCACTGTAAGACCTCATTCTTCATTACCCACAGGCTGGGCTATGCGTACACAGGAAGGCTTGCAAGTAAACAGAGCCGTTTACAACCAACTGTCCTTGAAAGTAAACAGAGCCATCAAGATCCTAAACCACCATTAATGGCCCACACTTTGCATAATTACAATAGGACCTCAGAGTTATACTTCGTATTTCTAGTTTCAGATACAAGAATGATACATTCATACAAATAGGATGAACACACTCAGTAGATTATAAGCTTTGTAATGATACCTTACAAGAGACCTTTTTGCATAAAGCATATTCCAGTTACATCATATTCACACTTATAAACATATTTCCATAAAACATATGGAGTGCAACATCACAGTGACAACTCGGGGCGTGCGGTCAGAGGGGGGTTTATTTCTGTATTGAAGCAAGTTCTCTTGGGGTGTTTGGGAAGCCTGTTCCATGATGGGATCTACTTCTCTGGTAGAGCATCCTTGTTTGGTGAAGGCGATTTTGAGTGTGTTCAAGTGTATATTCAGGACTTTTTCCTCAGAGCATATTCTGTGGTGTCTGAGTGTCTGGCTGTAGAGAACAATTTTCTTTGTGTGTTTGGGGTGGTTACTGGATCTATGAAGGTAGGACCATCCTGGGAGTTTAAATTCATAACTTTGCAAGCCACTAAAAATCATGGACAGAACAGAGACACTGGATTTATGGTTTATTACAACAATCTGTAACCCACTAATCCCTTCTTTTATCCTATGACTGCAGGGGTATTTACAGGCCACTCTACCTTGAATAAAGCAGCAAAGAGTCCTGTGGCATCTTACAGACTAACACACATATTGGAGCATGAGCTTTCGTGGGTGAATGCCCACTTTGTCAGATGCATTCAAGGTAGATGAAGCGAGGAGAGCTATATAGCCTTTTCTTGTCATGTCCCTACCTTGAATGGTGCCTTACCATATGTGCTAACTACTTATGCCAAACAGTCGGTTCCACCTTTAGCTGTGACACTCAGAGTACCTTTCCCAGACCTGAGGAGGAGTTCTGTGCGACTCAGACGCCTGTCTCTCCCATCAGCTTGAGTAGCTTCAAGAAAAGATACTGCCTCACAGATTGTTTCTCTAAGGATTTGAAGGGTCATAGAGATGAAGGCCTTGTTTACACTGGGGATTTGCCTCGATTCCAGCCACTGGTGTAGCTGCAGAGATGCAATCCCGTAGCTCTGGGAAACTATGATTTGCACTGGTACAGCTTACCTCTGCTTGGAACCGGGAGAAGCTGCGCTGCTGAGATCTGCTGCTTTGCTTGTCTGCTCTAAGGTTTTGCATTAGAGCAGCTGCAGCAGTTGCTGGCCACTGACGTCAGCATAGACAAGGAATTGAGCTTCTCCGCTCCAGCTCTGAGGTGGCCACTTTGATGGACATTGGCTGGGCAGCATGTGTGGGAATCTTACACTGCTGTTGCTTACGGTTTCCTCATTTTGTGGAAAAACAGAGGATCTTTGTATTTAGTACTGTCTGTCTGGCACCTTTCACCAGCACAAAATTCATTATAATTACGTAAAGGCAGTAACTCTGCAGAGAAGCTACAATTACGCTGCACATATGTGAAGTTTCCTGGCATTTTCGGCTAAGTGAAATAATTTCCTTTTGAGAAAAAAGATCCTACTTTTAGAAAACCCAGAAGAGGGACTTTCACAATACTTAGAAGGGAGACTGAGCTCAGCTATCGCTCATTTCCTGCCTCTTTCTCAGATTGAGGCTTTGCAACTGTGCGGAATAAAAGAAGAAAATTCTATTTCTGTGGGATCCTTCGCAGAATTTCTCCTCTCCTTTTCCCTCGAAAAGTCGATTGGTTTAAATACAATAGAAATGGAGGGTAGGAAGTGTGAGTTTCTCAGATTGATTAGCTCATGCACTGTTGTTCCACATTTGTAAAATTCATCTCTAGAAGCAGCTGCAGAAAAGTGCTGAGATCAGGGCTTGCTGATTTTGCAATAAAGGGGCCTCTGATTTTAAGGGTCATTTAGTGGTTTAAGTGCGAATACACAGAACGGAACATGTACAAACAAGCAAGTATCCTAAGAAGTAAATTACATGAACTTCTTTCTATATTAGTACAGAAGGGACATGTGCTATCTTGCTAATTTGATACACATGGAGTACAAGTCAGCATTCGTCTCCTATGAAATCAAATCCAACAGGAGATTATTTTCCTGGTGGAAGATATTGGATCCATCAAACCCTCCCCATCCCCTGATCTCTGACCACTCTGTGGCAGACCCATCACACCTGGATCCTGAGTTCAAGTAAAGAATTCCCAGATAAATCACTTGCCGCTCCCAGATGCCGATGACCTGGTCATTCTAACACCTATGCGAGTGGTTTCCAAAGGAATTTATGCCTATTCAAAACATACTTCAGGGCATGGGCTTGACATGTCAGCTTGGATGAAAACAAGAATCATGCTATTTCAGAAAAAGCCCCACACAAGCTAACATTTGTCACAGAGTTAGCGACAGGGAACATACTCTAAGTTATATGTAGCAGAGTCTTGTAATGAATGCACTCTGGTGCTTCAGGCTGACCTTAGGGACATGACAAGAAGAAGCAATAGCTCTCCTCGTTTCATAAATTATTATTTATATTGCAGTAGTTCCCAGAGGTGCCACTGAAAGATCAAAGCCCCGTTGTGCTAAGTGCATTACACACGTATAACAAACGAAGATTGCTGTGTGACCCTGGCAGGCCAGGGGCCAGCTCTAGCCCAGGCTGCAGGCATTAGCTAAGAACTGACAAACTCTAGCTGGAGATCAGACCAGTTCACTTATGTGGTGGGGTTGCTCAGAACAGGTATTAGTCTTATAAGGATATATTTAAAGTGCAGAGTCTGTGAAATGCTTGCAAGTTGCTGCATGGATTAATCTCACATGGAATGTCTCTATTCCATGCTATATGGCAATATGTAAGGTTTGCTTTATAACTTTGAAAATGTTTGCTCTAAACTTGTGAACTCAGATGGGAAGAGTGTTTCCCCATGCCCGGCCAGGAGGACTATCAAAATCAGGTAGGACATCAAGGAACATTGCACTACAAAGGATTGGTTATTGGCCTTATTGCACCTTGGAAATGCTACCTGCAAGGAAGCTTGTTCTTGGGAAGCTGAATGAAGGAAATAAAAGACACAGGAAATTTTTCCACTTCTTTGCTGTTTGAACTCTCCCAGGGCCAGAGACACCAAACTGAAGTCAGCAATCTCCAGTGGTTACCTTTGGGGTCTGCCCTAAATGACACTTTGAATTGACAGATCACTACAACTCTGTCACTCTTAGGATTCAGATTGAAATTCATTTGTGTGTATATGTTTGCTTGCTTTAACCTGTCAATAACTCTCTTGTCTTTTTCCTAGTTTATTACAGGATTGGCTACAGGCATAGTCTTTGGTGTGAGATCTAAAGTGACTGGTCTCTTGGGACTGGAAACAACCTGAATATTGTACAACTTTTGGTGTGTCACCATTTATTACGCAGTCCAGCTTGCCTGGGTGGTAGGACAGACTGGAGAGTCTTAGGGCATGTCTACACAGCAATGTAAGCCCAGGCTCAAGCCTGATCCCCCTTGTGTCCACACACCAATTGTGCTAACCTAGGGATTGGACCTAGGGTCCCAGGACCCTGCAGGGCTGCCGGGTCTGAACCCATGTTAAGCTGAGACGTGAGGTCCAAGCCCTGTTGCTTTTCTGTGAGCACATGACCCCAGCTTGACTCTGGTCCCGGAAGTGCTCTGGATGTATCCCAGAGTTCCTGGCGACAGAAGAGCAGCACTGAAGGCAGCAGCTGGAGGTGCCTCTACTGCCTTGCTGAGAGCGCTCCCTGTTCCTGTTCCTCTTGTGGGGCTGGCAGCTCCTGCTCCGGCTCTTCCTCACTGCTGTGTGGAGTTTGCCCAGAGCGGGGGGCAAAGCTGACAGGAGGGAGGAGGCGGGAGCCCACTGCACCCCAAGCCCTGGGGATGCATGTCACTGCTCCACAGCCAGCAGCAGCCAGGCAGGGGTGTGTGTGTTCACATGGGGGCCTTGAGAAATTATGCAAAAATAGGGGAATATCCCATTAAAAAAAAGCCTTCAATCAAGAACCGAGAGCTTTGCTCACAGTCTTTGCCCCAGGAGCAGTGTCTGAGCACCCAGTGCCACAGACACCTCTGCAGTGCCTGACACTCCGGATAGCCCAGGAAGAGTGTGAGCCCCAGATACTGATAGTGGAACTCCAGCTGAAGGAGAAGAAAGAAACCGAGGCAGCAGAGGAGATGCAAAGCCAATGCTGAAATTGAGGCCGAAGCTTTCCGCAGGTGCATGGAACAACTAGAACCCGAGGAGAGAACTTGACCATTGCAGCTCAGAGTACTGGAGCAGCAAAAGCAGCAGCCTTAGCCACTGAATCCAACCCCCCAAGGCACCAGGCAGTTTATCAAGAGACTGATGCATAGAAATGTTTCTGTCCACCTTCGAGAGCCTGCGTAGGATCCATAAGATTCCAGAGGAGACGTGGATGTCTAGCCGCTTGACCAGATTCACTGGGAATGTGAGACAAGTTTTTAATGTTATGGAGGAGGGCGATGCCACGGTGTATAAGACATTTAAAGAAAATGTACTGAACACGGGCATTGACTTTCCAAAGTGCCAGGGGGTGCTTGACCCCTCACTCTGCCCCAGACCTCACCCCCACTCCACCCCTTCCTCCAATGCCCCCCCAGACCTCACCTCTTCCTGTTTCTGCCCCACCCACCCCTCCTCTTCCTGCCCCTGCTCCATCCTTCCTCCAATGCCCCACCCAGGCCCCACCTCTTCTCGTCCCTGCCCCACCCACCCCTCCTCTTCCTGCCCCTGCTCCATCCTTCCTCCAATGCTCCCACCAGGCCCCACCTCTTCCTGCCCCTGCCCCACCTCACCCTACCTCTTCCTGCCCCTGCCCCACCCTAACCCACCTCTTCCCGCCCCACTCCACCCCTTCCTCCAATATCGCACCCTTGCTCCACCCATGCCCCCCTCTTCCCGCACCTGCCCCACCCCACCCTGCCTCTTCCCACACCGCTTCACCCCACCCTGCCTCTTCCTGCCCCTGCCCCACCCACCTCTTCCCGCCTCATTCAACTCCTTCCTCCAATGCCCCACCCCTGCTCCACCCACGCCCCACCTCTTCTCACCGCGCCCAACCCCCACCCTGCCTCTTCCCACCCTGCTCCACCCCTTCTCCAGAGCACGCCATGTCCTTGCTCCTCCCCCATCCCTCCCAACCTCCTGCACGCTATGAAACAGCTGATTGCGGTGGATGGGAGGCACAGGGCGGGATGGCGAGGTGCTGATCTGCTTGGACCACTGGTGGGCAGGAGGTGCTAGTGGGGAGATGTGCGAGAGAGCTGATGGGGGGCTGCCGGTGGATGCTCAGCACCCACTGTTCCCCCCCCATGGGTGCTCCAGCCCCGGAGCACCCATGGAGTCGGCAGCTATGGTACTGAAAAGGTTTAAGATTACCCCTGGGTCCCGTCAACTGAAATACAGAAATCTTAAAAGGTTTGACAACGGCCCTCATGTCATGAAATGTGTCATGCTATGAAAACACGGATAAGAGGGGCAGGGGCGAGAGGTAACGATGAAAAACGGTTTGATCTTTTGGCACCTGCACAATTGTTGTGGACGGTCACTGATGAGGTAAAAGTGGCCCTCTGTGACCAAACACCTTCCCCAGTTTTGGAGGCAGCAGAAATCGCTGATGAGTCAAGGGCTTACGGGGGGCAGAAGCCCCAGGAGAAGGGAAATCCTCTTGTTCTTCAGGTAAAGAAGAAAGAGGGGTCTGGGAATAAACCTAATCCCAACATTCTTAAACAACCCAAAGGGAGCCTGGATTTTAAAGCCCCTTGCCCTAGGGGAAGGCAGGCAGTCTGCCCTTACTGCTGGGCTCCTGGCCATGTCAAACCAAATTGCCCCAAACTTAAGGCCACCCCACAATCTGCACCCACAGCCTCCCCCCAATGAGTGCCAATGGCACCACTGTGATCCCAGGGGAAATTGTAGAGGAGGATGGAGAATGGCCTCATAAACAGTATTAGGACTGAGTCTTGGGAAGGTAGCGAAGAACTGAAGAGTGCTGGAGTGAATAGCACTGAATGTACAGGCCGGAGAGACGCGGCATCGCAAGCCACTTTGGTTAAGGAAAGTTTGGGAAGGGAAGAGGACAGACTTCCTGGCAAAAGTCTAAATATTCTAGCTTTGGATAAATTTTCTGTGACCGCGCCCCTGGCTAACGTCCACCTGGAGTGGGCGGATTTTAAGGGGCTGTCAATCGTAGGCATCAGAAATTTGCTGCCTGCTGATATTTTAATCGACAATAACATTTTAGCCAGGTCTAAGCAGCTTAATATCATAAAATGCAACCAGAGAGAGTATGGCTCTGATTCACCTGCTTTGGCTGTGGACAGCGGGGAAAGCTGCAAAGGGAGGAGGCGGGGGTGGAGGATGACTTGTCTGTGCTGAGAGTGGTAGCTTGGCTTCTGAGGAGGAATTTGAGGATTTTTCTGCAGTGCCAGAGTCTGCTCTAACCGTAAGTGAGGCTACTGTAATACTTCGGGAGTTCTCCTTTAATACTGGGTTGGTGAAATCCAATTGTACCCCTATAATACCACCAGTTGGGGTATCGGCTCTGCTTTTTGACAGTTTTCCCTGAGCTCATGGTCATGACTCACTCCAGGCAGCATGACAGAGGGAAACAAGGTTTGGTTCTAAGAATGCCCAAGCTCAGCTTTCTGCAGAACTGCATTTAGAGTTCTCCAAACTCCAGGAAAAGGGTGAATTCCACATCTTCATGGCCAGGTTTAAATTTTGCAGCTCTGTCCCAGGCTGTCAGTTCATCCCAGCCATCCAGGGAAACAGTCCAGGTCCAAAGCTCTCCAGCCAAGGAGAAACCTCCCAGAATCATGAACAGCCTGACGACAGCTCTTCTGGTGATTTTCCTTCTAGGGCTTTCCTTTCAGCGCATCCGTGCAGGTCAGTGGGAACCTATGGCATTGCCAGACCTTCTCAGCAGAGATCTGTGAGGAGTGGGGGGAGATGCCTTTGGGGTCATGGTGAGAGAAGGCCTCATCATACTTCCAGGGCCAGATTCGATAACCCATTCTGTCTGCTTTGTGATGCAAAGATTTCAGAAAATGGCCAGATCTCCCCAGTGGGTGTTGTCAGGCCTCTTGTGCCACCCTTCCTGCAGCCCCCAGAGTAGGGACAAAGGAGGGGCGTTTCAGGGGCGTTCAGCAGCATGAGTAGCAAAGCATGCTAGGCAAAAACCTTCTACCAGGGAAATTGAATTTGATACTCTCTCACCTGCTGTTTTGGGGCTCCTGTCTAGAAAGATGCTGTGTAGTTGCAAGTCATTATTGTCTTTGAACAGAATTCGTAGCACGGGCTCTTTTCCGTCTACATTAAGGTGGGGATGCTAGAGAGATGTAACATGTGTGAAACTGTTTCTCATTTGGTTTCCTTTCCCCCAAAAGCTCCACAAGGTATCCTGGAAGACACAACCTGCTGCATAGGCGTCACTAAGGGACCCATTCGTTTTAGTAACCTGAGGAGTTTCTACAGGACCTCTCCGGAGTGTAGGAGACACGCCGTGGTGTAAGTAGCCTTCAGTCAGTCAGGCTTCGCTTTAGGGTGAGGAGAGGCTAGGATAGGTGTGTGTCAGGGACATGCAGCGCCTGCCAGTGTTAGGGGGAAGGATCCCATACTGTGGTCACTTGGCCAGGAAACTGCACTATTCGCTGAGTAACGAGGAGCCTGATTCTGATGTCACGCTGGTTTTGCAGCCGTATGACTCTAGTGGAGTTGCTCCTCATTTACACTGATTAATTTCAGCAGAGTCGTTCCGACTTGACACTGGTGTGACCAAGAGGAGAATCAGGCCCCAAGTGTAAACCAAATAATTATTGTATTAATTGTACTATAAAAATGCAAATGTATGGAGCATATTTCGAGGGGCTGGCATTGATTCATTCTTATGCTACAGAGAAAAGGCTGGATCTGATTGGCTGATGACCATGTGGCTAAGCAGGGTAACTGCTCAGGTCAAGACTCACCAGTTACCAGAATGAAGTGGGACTTGATGGGAGTGACTTTACCCTCTAGGCTGTGCAGCGCTGTAGACACTTGAGCTTCCCAGCTGGGTGCCTCATGCATTGTGATATACGCTGAGCCCTGGAGGCGTCTGATATGCCCACCCTTGGCCTTAGCTCCCTTCCTCGCTCAGAAGGACACTCTTTAAATAGCAGTGCAGTAATGACAGTTTACACGGAAGCTTTACATAAAACAAAGCAGGGAATTCAAGCCAGGCTAACTCCCTAATCGCCACCCCATCCTCCTTGTCTATTCTGAAGGCACCGTCCCAGTACACAGGGCTGTACAGTAGGGGATGTGACATGCTTTTGCCCTGAGGCTCTTCAGAGGTGTTAAAAGGCACAGCGAGTGGAGACACTCCTGACCCAAACAGCGCAGAGAAAACGAAGAGGGTGCATGCTCATCATAGCTGGCCCCAATTCAACGGCAGCGGCATTTTCATATGTAGTTATAGATTCTTCTTTATTCTGGCTTCCCGATAAGGGGGGGCATGTCAGATCAGACTGAAGGGCTTGAGGAGTAGAATAGAGGTGCCCTTTTTGCAAGATAAGAGTGTTAACCACTGCATCCCAGACAGACTTCAATCCGACTTCTTCTGTTCAGCCTGCCTAAACCAGCCGGGTAATTTCACTCAGCCATAAAGGACCCAATTCTCCTTTCACATGCACATGACTCCACAGACTTCAGTGGAGTTACTCTTGATTTACACCCAGTGTCTGTGACGGGAGACTCAGCCCCTAAGATGATGCTTCTTTTTCTTTCCTGAACAGCTGTGTGCTGAACTCAGCTGCTGGAATCCAGTAGTGGGAGTGTATTTATATGTGATGACGCATGTTGGGACAAGAGGTGCTGCATGAGCTAGAGACTGTTATAACTAAGAAGCTGTCAAAGCATTGCCTGCTGGCTTGGGATGAAGAAACACTGCACTAGCTGTGGGCAGGTCCCGTAACCATTCTTTGCCTCAGTTTACCCATCTGTAACTACAGGACTTCACAGGGGTAGCGCAAAGTCTGCTTTGAGATCCTTGGGTAAAAGGAGCCATAGAAATGCAAAGTATTTTAATGTTACCACCTAGCAGCCAGGGAACTTCTTCCCCTTCAGTCCTCTGCAGACACTAGCCAGGTCACAGCTGTTTAGTGCACCAGGTACATGAGGCAAAAGACACCTCCCGGGCTGCCTCATATCAGTATGCCATGAGCAGCACAAATATTACAGCAGAGGCTGGTAGCAAAGCTGTAAAACTGATTTATTCAGACCTCTTCAGGTTTCCTTTCTGGGGTATTAATTGAATTTCGTGGGAGTCACTCCCTGGATGTCTGCGCAACCCTTTGTAAAGTTGACACCAGGGTATGACACTGCCCGACCTCGCTCACCTGTTAGTAACAGGGCTCCCTAATGTTTCCCCATTCAGGTTTGTGACTCTCCAAAACAGAGAAGTCTGTGCCGATCCAGAGGCTATGTGGGTACAAGTTGCAATCCGGCGCCTGAGGAAAAAGAAGTAATTTAGCACAGCCCTTAGCAGGGCTGGACTCCCCGGGGCCTGCTGGCCCGGCTCTGTTTATGTAAAAGATCCGTGACTGTGAAATGTATTCAATCTTTAGTTTTTTGGAACCAGTTGTGTCGTGTGTCGTTGTGTTGCTCTGCGTACAGTGCGCGCTGACCAAGAGTTTTCAGGCCCAGGTTTGTCCTCACGGAGGGATTGTTGCAATTGGGTGGGTCATGTGACCTCTGGGGGCTGGAAGACATTGAGAGGAAACGTTCAGGTGCCCCTTAGCACTGTGCAAAGTGCTGGGTCCCCAGGCCTGGAGACAGAGCGGGAGCCTCTACAGGATAGGTACACGGGGTGACCAGGGGACCCGAACACCCGGTCGAAAAGGGATCCCGGTGGTTCCGGTCATCACCATTGGCCGGGTCCGTGAGTGTCCAGTTCGCCGCCATGGCTCCTAGCCTTAGGGGCTGCCGGGGGGGCCCGCTGCTGCCCCGCCACCTGCCTGCAGACGCAGCTCCCATTGGCTGGCTCGGGAGGGAGGAACTAGCACAACGGCCACGCGCGAGCGCTCAGCGGGTGGCTGTTGAGGGGTCACGTGGCGCGCGCCTCTCCCACTGCTGCCCGGCCCCCCTCTCCTTGCGCTGCCCCAGGCCTGGGCTCCAGCTGCGGCGTGTGCCCTGCGGCCACCCACCGTCTGTCTGTCGCCCCCTTCGCCGGCACCCAGGGCTTGGAGGTGTGTGTCTCCCCGCCTCTGAGCGCAGGGAATGGGGCTACATCCCCTCCCCCACACTGCACCCCCATCCCCCGCACTGCAACCCCGCACTGCATCCCTACCCGCCCCAACCCCCACGCCCCATCCCCTCATTGCCTCCCCATCCCCACACTGCATCCCTACCCACCCCAACCCCCCGTACTCCCATCCATCGCACTGCACCCCATCCCCCACACTGCATCCCTACCTGCCCCAACCTCCCGCGCCTCCATCCACTGCACTTCACCCCCTCCCCTGCACTGCACCCCATCCCCGGTACTGCACTCCCACCCCCCACTGCATCCCTACCCGCCCCAACCCCCCGCACCCCCACCCCCTGCACTGCAACCCATCCCCTGCACTGCATCTCTACCCACTCCAACCCCCCCACACCCATCAACTGCACTGCACCCCATCCCCCACACTGCATCCCTACCCCCCAACCCCCCGCACCCCCATCCATTGCACTGCACCCCATCCCCCACACTGCATCCCTACCCGCCCCAACCCCCCACGCCCCCATCCACTGCACTGCACCCCGCCCCTGCACTGCACCCCATCCCCCTCACTGCACTCCCATCCCCCATTGCATCCCTACCCACCCCAACCCCCGCACCCCCATCCCCTCATTGCCTCCTCATTCCCCACATTGCATCCCTACCTGCCCCAACCCCCCACGCCTCCATCCACTGCACTGCACCCCATCCCCCACACTGCATCCCTACCCACCTCAACCCCCAACGCCCCATCCACTGCACTGCACCCCCTCCCCTGCACTGCACCCCCTCCCCCGTACTGCACTCCCATCCCCCACTGCATCCCTACCCGCCCCAAACCACATGCCCCCATCCCCTCTTTGCCTCCCCATCCCCCACACTGCATCCCTACCCATCCCACCCCCCATCCACTGCACTGCACCCCCATCCCCTGCACTGCCTCCCCATCCCCCTCTCTGCAATCATTACCCACCCCAACCCTCTGCTCCCCCACCCCCCTCACTGCATCCCTCCCTGACCTAACGTCCCGTGCCCCCACCCCCTCACTGCCTTTCTCCCCACCCCAACCCTCCACACCTCCACCCCTGTGCAGCATCCCTCCCCATCCCTACCCCCCTGCACCCTCATTCCCCTCACTGCCTCCCTCCTTGTCGCACCCCTCCATCCCCATGACTGCATCCATCCCCATCCCAACGCCCCTGAAGCCCCATCTCCCTCACTACATCTCTCCATGGCCCAACCCCCCCACACATCTCCCTCACTGCATCCCTCCCCCATGTCATCCCATTCTGCCCCCATCTCCCTCACTGCATCTCTCCCCGCTCCAACCCTCCTGCCTCCAGCATGGCAGACCTGAAAGGCCCATCGCTAGGGGTCACAGGGTTGTTTCGTCTGCTTGCATCAGTAGATCCATGGCTTTTCTGCTGAGGCTGCCCGTGGGGAGGATAACTGGTTCCAGCTGTGCAGTGACATGAGCACTGGTTCATATGACCTGCATCTGGATCTGGTTTTCCTGGCTCTTAGAACGCTGGGTCTGAACGCTCACGAATGCTGGTGCCTGAAATCAGGAGCCAAACCAAATGTACCCATAATTCCTGGTATTTGGCAGTGGGGTTTAGCTGAGGCTGAGCGTACGAATAAAGCCGCAAACTCGCATCTGGGTCCATTCCCAAGGGGTTGGGTAAGACCCAGCTTCTCACATGCATCTGACAAAGTGGGTATTCACCCACGAAAGCTCATGCTCCAAAACATCTGTTAGTCTATAAGGTGCCACAGGATTCTTTGCTGCTTTCACTAGAATAGAGCATGTGTCCCATTGCTGAATGGGTCAGGAGGGCTCGTAACACCTAGGTTTTAAAAGTCTAAATGAGGACAACAAGCTAGACCTGAGGGGATGTACGCCACCAGGCTGTGCTAGAGGGAACACTGATAGAGTAGCCAGATGGCAGATGGGCGTTTGAGGGTTTCACTGGAGCCCAGGGATACTTCCTGACATGCATGGCCTGGTCTGTTGAGTGCATGGTCACTGGGCTGGTACCAGGGCCGGCTCTAGGTTCCCCCCCCAAGCAAAAAAAATTTTGGCTGCCCCCCCGTCCCAGCCCTGGGCTTTCCCCCCCTGGCCCCAGCTCTGGGATCTCCCCCGCCACATATCCTGTTTTGCCCCAGCCCTGGGCTCCCCTCTTTCCCCCCACGAGTGCCCCCCCACCCACACACCCCCTGCCATCCCAGCTCTGGGCTCCCCCCTTCTCCTCCACCATTGCCCCCCCCCCACACCTCCTGCTGCCCCAGCCCTGGGCCCTCCCCACCACCACCTGCATCCTCCTTCTGCCGCAGCCCTGGGTCACTGGTAACTCACTCCCAGGGTGGATCATTCAGCAGGAATTTTGGATGTGCACAGAACACAGACAGGATTGCTTCCCGTATGGTTACAGAGCTGCAGTAAAGTGGAACAATTTTCAGTTTGTGTGATTGGAGGATATCTGGATGCATATTATAAAACCGTCCTCCATAAATAATGAAAAGTTGAGGTGTCTTTATTATTCGTTTGTTCCACTCTTTCTTTCTATGGGGAATTTGCCAATGCAATATCACTGTCTTCCTTTTAAACAAACAAACAAACAAACAAACAAACAAACAAACAAACAAACAAACAAACAAACAAACAAACAAACAAAAATAAAAGCAATGGCTGTTGAAAATAGCAATTCCAGTCCTAATAACTGCGGGGAAGAATTTCTTGCTCAATTTTATCCTACTTTTTCTACAGCAAGTTACAGTGGATCAGTGTATTTGATTTGGGAGAAATGAAGTAAGAGCTGCCCAAACTGAGCTTGAGCGCTCCTGAATGTTGACGTGTTCAAATCTGGAAGGCAAGTGCTAGATTCCCTTTCTGAATATTAGCTAAATCTGGAAAGGAAAAGTCAATTTCTGCTTCCATGGTTCAGAAGTGGAAATCCTCCTACGTGCCTGGTACTGTATCTAAAGCTGCTCAGGTCCAGAGCCTCCTCTCCCTTACTTTTCGTTTTAAATTCTAGTGGGATGCACGTACCTCCCTTGCTAGGCTTCAGATAGAGAGGGGCACTGTCCATTTAGTCCACTCAATTCCTCCTTCGGGGGCTGCAAGGTGAGGTCACACCAGTATCCCTAAGCCAGTCTGGGGATGTCTTCTGAAGGGGATATCTGGACCAAAGCCTTCTCCTTGGGCATACTACTAGGATTATCATACATCCATATTTTCACAGACATGTCTGGCATTTGGGATTTTAAATAGCCATCCGTGAGGAACTTGTAAAACTCTCAAAAGGTCCAGGATTTCTCTCCCAATGAAGAGCGCAGCATAGCTGACAGGGCGGCTTGGCCAGATTGAGCCGCTCGCATGTGTCTCCATCAGCCACAACCCCTCCACTGGCCCCCCTCCTCAGCCTCAGCACTCCAGGCTGGCAGCGTTCTTGGGGGGGGCTGTGGGCTTTGCAGGGGAGCATGGCAGCATGTATGCAGCAGCGTGTCTGGTGCTGCACAGAGCCAGACACGCTGGTCTGAATATCATGGTAAGGGGGCTGGGGGGTTGGAGAAGGGGTAGGGGGTTTCGGGGGGGGCAGTCAAGGGACAGGGAGTGGGGGGGTTAGATGGGATGGAGGTTTGGGGGGGCAGTCAGGGGACAGGCACCATTTGGATAGGCATGGGAGTCCTGGGGGTTTGTCAGGGGACAGGTAGGGGGTGGGATCCTAGGGGAGAAGTTAGGGTGGGGGGGGTCTCAGGAGGGGGCTGTTGGGAACAAGGAGAAGGGAGGCTTAGATAGGGGGTGGGATCCTGGGGGGCAGTGGTCCCAGGAGGGAGTGATCAAGGAGCGGGGGGGGGGGTTGGATGGGTTGGGGTTTCTGTGGGGGGCAGTCGGATGGAGTGGATGGTGGAAGGGTTGGAGCTGCCAAGGTACAGAAAATGGTCCACATTTTCCAGAGGTTCTCCACTGATAGTGATTTGTGAAGTACAAAGAGTAGTTTGTGCAGATGAGGGATGGTAGAGTACCTTGTTTTTCCCAATGTTGAGAGAGAGACTCAGATTGCGATAGGCATCTACAAAAAGATTTAGGGTTCTTTGCAGCTTGATTTCTGTGTGCGCAAGAATGATACCGTCATCTGCATACTGAAGGACCTAGTGATGGCAATTCTCATTATCTTAGAGTTTGTTTGGAGACATCGAAGATGTATGGATGGCGAACTCCTCAGATACTCAATCCTGATTCCATCAGGAAGGTGGTCGTGGATGAGAATCAGGATCACAGCAATGTAAATGGAGAAGAGTGTTGGAGCAATGAGACAGCCCTGCAAATGGTGAATGATTCAGTCTCTGAGCCGTTGCACAGAATGCTGGCAGTCATCCCATCATGGAGTAGTCTGAATTTCTGTGGACAGCCAAACCTACACAACATCTTCCATAGATATCATGATAGATAGAGTCAAAGGCCTTGGTTAGGTCAATGAATGCCATGAACAGTTCTAGTGTTGCTCTCTGCACTTCTCCTGGATCTGTCATGCCATGAAGATCATGTTGGTTGTGCCTCAGGACGGCGTGAAGCCCCACTGTGATTCGGGGAGGAGTTCTTCGGCAAGGGGGAGGAGGCGATTTAGTAGGATCCAGGCATGGATCTTCTCTGCGATGGAGAGGAGAGAAATACCTCTGTATTTCCTGCACAAAGATTTGTCCCCTTTCTTGAATATTGTAACAATGTTGGCGTCCTTAAAGTCAAGTGGAATTTCTTCGCAGGTCCAAATTTTGCCAAGGAGTTGGCAAAGTTTGTGCTGGAACATTGTTCCACCAGCTTTAAAAACCTCAGCTGGGATGCCGTCTGGGCCTGGAGCCTTGTGATATTTTGTCTGGGTGATAGCATGCCAGATTTCCTCAGAAGACGGGAGGATCAGCAAGGAGTTCCATTGCTGAACGTTGTGGAATAAAGTTGATGGTGTCTTCAGAGATCACGGATTCACAGTTTAGTAGGCTCTCAAAGTGCTCCTTCCAGCATTGTTTAATGGCTGCATTGTCCTTGAGGGGGGTGGAGCCATCCTGAGAATGTAATGGGGTTGAGCCTTTGAAGCTTGGTCCATATATAGCTTCTGTTGCTTTAAAGAAGCTTCTCATATCATCCTGGTCTACGAAACCCTGGACCTCAGAAGTCTTCTCTTGTCACCACTTGTTTTTGATGTCATGTAACCACCTTTGGACTTTGGATTTAAGCAGGTGATAGGCCTCAAGTTTTTGTTTGTTAAAGCAATAATTTTGCTAGTTACAAAATGTATTTCTTTTGTGTTGAATTAATGATAAGATTTCCTCATTGTTTTCGTCAAACCAGTCTTAGTGCCGATGAGTAGAATACTCTATGGTTTCAGCACATTCATTGTGAATGGTGTTTTTAAGTTGATCCCAGTGCTCTTGAATGTCAATGATGTTTTCAGGCAGATTAGAGAGTTTTTCAGGCAGATGTTGCTGGAATGTCTCACAGCTGGCTTGGTCTTGAAGTGCTTTGACGTTGTACCACTTTTGCTTAGTCTTTGGGTGTTTGTGATGTGGTGGAGCAAGCTGCAGGTACATGACTGATCTTACTAATTGATGGTCTGTCCAACAGTGATCGGTACCTCTCATAGCTTGTGTTATACGGATGTTGGTATAGTCTCAGGCTCTGACTATAACATAGTCAAAGAGGTGCCGGTGTTTGGACCGAGGATGTTTCTAGGTGATCTTAAATTTGTGACTCTGCCTAAAGATGGAATTTGTGATGAGCAGGTCATGCTCCACTCGTTTACTGAGGAGGAGAATACCATTGGGGTTTACACTTCCCACCTCTTCATTGCCTATTGTGCCTCTCTAGAGTTGGGAGTCCCATCTGACTCTGGCATTGAAATCTCCTAGGAGGATGAATTTGTCTGCCTTAGGTGTGACTGTGAGTTCTATAAAACTGCTCCTGATTGTCTTCCTCATCATGGAGTGTTGGGGCGTACGCGCTGATAACCGTGGCATATTGGTTGTTGCTGAGCTTGAGCTGAAGAGTCATGAGACGCTCGTTGATCCCCACAGAAAGCTCCAAAAGCTGACTGGTGATCTTATTTTTGATGGAAAAGCCGATCCTGTGACTTCATCCCTCTTTGGTGGCTTCCCTTTCCAAAAGAAGGTGTAGGCACCTCCATCCACTTTTACTTGGCCCTCATCGGCCCAGCGTGTCTCACTAAGAGCTGCAATATCAATTTTGAGTCTTGCCAGTTCTCTGGCAATTATGGCAGTTCTTCTTTCTGGGCATTTGCTGCTCTGAGAGTCCATAAAGGTGCAGACATTCCAGGTGACGAAATTCATTGTCTTCTATCTCTTGTTTCGGCTGCAAAGTTGAATGATCCCACTGGATGCGGCCATCCAGTCGTAAGAGTGAGAGACAGCCTATGTTTGGGGCACCTTTTCTAGCCCCTTCCCTATTTGGGGTGAGCAGAGGAGATCCCGAAAAGGCCATGATTAGTCACAGCTGCTGCTGCCGAAATGCACTTCTGTCTCAACCAAGCACAAAACGACCATCACACAGCTGCTGCCTGCATGCAGATTTGTGACTAAAGACACCCAGAGATCACTGCTCCTGTCTTCCCTGCCACTCACGCGTTGCCGCAGGACTTTGTGCAGGTGTGAACACTTTGGCAGAGGCCTGCGCGTGAAATCTTTTAATGTGGGGAAACGCATGTGCGGGTGGTAACCACACGAAACTTGACAGGAGGAAAACTCTGACCCAGTGGCAAGGAGATCCAAGCCAACCAGGGGCCTCCCTCCTGCTGAAACCTCCATCCGCCTTCACAGTCGCAGAGTACTAGAAGGTCCTCTATGTGCACCCGATCCACCATTGGGGTCTTGTGACATTTGGTCCATGGTTAGTCAGGAGCCTCGCCTCAGGCCTGCTCACCAAGGGGTCCCTACCAGGAGTATAAAAGCTCCGGCCTATGTAGCTCTGAAGGTCTTTAGCCCACTCAAGCCTCTCCACCACCACAAGGTTGCGGTGCATTAGAAAGAGTTGATTTCTACAGCAAGTATTAGATGGCAATTGAGCTTTTGTAAACCTAAAGTGCTCCACTCCCCTACCAGCCTCAGTGGTAACCACTGCGAGAGTGGGCGTCTCAACCCCACACCAGAGGTTAAGGTTTGCAGCTTGCTAGAGTAACAAACCACAGCAGCAGCAGTGCTGAGGTTTCCAATGCCATGTGGCAAGGTTTCAGTGCACAGTCTCAGTCTGACACCACAACTGTCCAGCAACTCTGACAAAAAAAACCCTCAGAATCTGCGTCAAAGCTGCCCTTTCTTTGCTGGCCTGCGAGGAGGGAGGGAATAAGGACATGGGAACGGGAGAGGGACGAATCATGGAGAGAGAATTGAGAGAGGAGAACGTAAGAGCTATCGCTGGTATAAATCAGCTTCGGTCCATTGGCTTCAGTGCAACTCAGCTGCTTTACTCCCCTTGAGGATGTGGGCCAATGGTTCACCTTAAAAGCTAACAGCTCGTGTGTCCAATAAGCCAGGCCCCTCATCTTTTTCAACACGTAGGTGGTATGTTGTATCCCTTCCCCTGCCTTTGTGCCCTTAGGCTGTGGGCTGTACGGCTGGGATTCTCAACCTTTTCCTTTCTGAGCCTCCTCCAACGTGCTATAAAAACTCCCAGGTCTACCTGTGCCACAACTGGTTTTCTGCATAAAAAGCCCAGGGCTGGCATTGGGGGTAGCAAGCAGGGCAATTGCCTGGAGCCTCATGCCACAGGGGCCCCCACAAAACTACATTGCTCAGGCTTCAGCTTCAGCCCCGGGGTGGCGGCGCTCAGGGCCCCAGGCTTCAGTCCCATGCGGTGGTGCTTCGGCTTTCTGCCCTGGGCCCCAGCGAGTCTAATGCCGGCCCTGCTTGCCGGAGCCCCTGAAACCTGCTTGCAGCCCCTGGCCCCCTGGTTGAGACCCACTGCTCTATGGGGCAGGGACTGCCTCTTCCTCAGTGCATGGCATTCACCCGCAAGCCAAAGAATAGAGCTGGCTGGAAACTTTTCAGTGGGACATTTTGTTCACTGGAAAATACCCTTTCCTTGAAATCAAAACCGTTTGCAGGAACATGTCTATGACAGTGAATTTTCCTTTTTGGAACCAGCAGGGGCGGGGGGGTGGGGAGAGAAGCATTTTGCTCAGATCTAAACATTCCATTTGAGCCTCAGGTGCGGCTCAGTTTGGCATTTCAAAATGACTTTGGTTTGCAATTTATCCAGCGTGACCCTGGAATCACAGCAGTGTAGGGCTGGGCAGGACCCTGGAGAAAGCAGCAAATCCATCCCCCCAGGCTGAGGCGGTACCAGGTAAACCTGACCTACCCCGTCCCTGACAGATGTTTGTGCAACCTCCAGTGACAGGGATTCCACCCACAACCTCCCTTGGAGAAAACAGGGGAAGAGGGAGAAACACTCTGCTTTCCACTGAAATTGGAAACGAGGTAGCGAGCAGAGAGCAAGGAACAGCAGACGGCTTCAGATTAATGACACTGGGCCACGAGGTCACTTCCTATAAATTAACTCTGCTCCTTCGGCGCCAGTGGAGCCCCATCGGTTTATACCAATTCCCGTTTTGATAGTGCCCTGCTACCTGCTGTATACAGAAAAGGTTTTACAGCTTACATAATTGACACACTGGGAAACTCCTGGCTCCGTTTGTTCTGCCGCCGACCCACATTCCCAACCCTGGTTTTCCCTTGCTCACTCTGTCACAGGACAGGAGCGGGGGTGGTAAATCCAGCCTGCACACTCACGTAAAATCAAAATTGAAACCACATGTTCAATAAAGGCTGGGCATTGCATCGTGCCTCTAGCCCTTGGGACGCTGCTGCGGCTGTGTCCAGATCTGAGAGGCAGCCAAGCATAATTCTTGGAACTAACTGCCTGCTTAACAGCCTCCCTCTTGCTGCCATTGGCTCCCGATCGCTGGAAGATGAAGGGCACTTCTATCGCTTCTGTCTTGCTGCTGGCACTGGTGGTGCCCTGGAATGTGGAAAACCGCGTCGAAGGTGAGCTGCTTTGAAGTAGAAAGAACTGGAGGAAAGGCTGGGTTTCCTGGGATGGTGGGGAAGACCTGCGGGTGAAGCTGATCCATGGTACTGCTCTGCGGTGTTATTTCAGAAAGCAAAGATTCCTTTAAGGAAGGAACAGGCCCCGTGTCCTGGGTGTGAGGCATAACCTGCCCAACAAAGAAATCCAAACAAGCCCGGGCTGCAGTTTGTTTTCTGAGTCAGGCGAGGGAAAGAGAAAGGTTCAGGATTAGCCAGACCCCCCGCCCCCCTCCCGAGCATCAGAGCTACACACTGTATCAGAGCTATACCCAGAGGCAGACAAAAAGACAGTTTAGCCCAGGCTTGTAATGTTAAACAGAAACTTTAAAAAAAAGGTAGCTGATAGATTGGCTAGAGCAGTGGGTTGCAAACTTTTTTTCTGGTGACCCAGTTGAAGAAAATTGTTGATACCCACAACCCAACGGAGCTGGGGATGAGGGGTTTGGGGCGTGGGAGGGAATCAGGGCTGGGGCAGAGGGTTGGGGTGTGGGGGGTGAGGGCTGTGGGTTGGGGCCAGGGATGAAGGGTTTGCGGTGCAGGAGGGGGCTCAGGGCTGGGGTAGGGGGTTGGGGTATGGGAAGGAGTCAGGGCTCTGGGCTGGGGGTGCAGGCTCTGGGGTGGGGCTGGGGATGAGGAGTTTGGGGTGCAGGATGGGGGGGTCCACATTTGCAGGGGCTCAGGGCTGGGGCAGAGGGTTGAGGTGGGGGAGGGGGTCAGTGCTCTGGGCTAGGGCGTGCGGGCTCTGGGATGGGGCTGGGGATGATGGGTTTAGGGTGCAGGAAGGGGCTCCAGGTTTTGAGGGGGGCTCAGGGCTGGGTCAGAGGCTTGGGGTGCGGACTTTCCTCGGGTGGCTCCTGGTCAGCGGCTCAGTGGGGGTGCTAAGGAAGGCTTCCTGCCTGTTCTGGCACTGTAGACTGTGCTGAGCCCCAGAAGTGGCCAGCAGAAGGTCCGACTCTTAGGTGGAGGCGCGCAAGGGGCTCTGTGTGGGTCTCGCCCACCTGCACTGCCCCTCAGCTCCGAGTGCCCCCCCCCCACCTAGGA
This sequence comes from Gopherus evgoodei, assembly GCF_007399415.2. Lineage (NCBI taxonomy): Eukaryota > Metazoa > Chordata > Testudines > Testudinidae > Gopherus > Gopherus evgoodei. The sequence continues at coordinate 7,829,650 of NC_044333.1, read as the reverse complement.
CTTGCTGCTGGTCACTTCTGGGGCGCAGCGTGGTGCCAGAACAGGTAGGGACTAACCTGCCTTAGCCGGGCAGCCCCGCTAACAGGAGGTTTAATGGCTCGGTGAGCAGTGCTGACCAGACCCGCCGGGACCCAGTGCCTTCCATTCCGTGACCCAGTACTGGGTCTTGACCCGCAGTTTGAAAACCACTGGGCTAGATATTCAGCTCTACCCTGGGCAAGAATGAGTGTGCATCTGGGTGCCTAAATAGCACCTAGGCACACACATAATTAGGGATAACTGGCCCTCTGGGCATTCAGTTGGCACGGTGGTGTCCACAGCCATATTGCCTGTGCACAGGCTCTTGGTAAAGGCTTGTATTTGTGCATCCCAGGGTCTGAAAATGTGGCCCATTATTTGCATAAGAATATTACAGGACAGTAAGGTGATATGTTACATGGAGGCTGGTGACATCTGAATGTGGGTATGAGTCGAATCTATCCAACATACAAAAATGAACATGGATTGGGCATGTGCACACAGACCTATAATTGCCTGCCTCTCTCCGTGGTGGGACACTCTGTTAGAAATGAATTAGGCTGAAGCCAATAGCGATCTATAGAAATATAATAGATTTGACGAGGCAGAGTTCTCTGCTGGGCTCAAGGCTGGTTTCCTTGAGGAACCTTCTAGAAGAAGGCGTTGCTACGTATCACACAACAAGGGTAATCAGAGACAGTCCTAACTCAACAGGAATGGAGCCTAAACTTTTACCGGGGGCCCCCGCAGAAGAGCTGGTGTAGAGACTGAGAAATAACAGGACCTTTAGAATCCTCGGCTGCATATAATGTTACACCTCTACCCCAATACAACGCTGTCCTCGGGAGCCAAAAAATCCTACCGTGTTATAGGTGAAACCATTATATTGAACTTGCTTTGATCCACCGGAGTGCACACCCCCCCTCCCCTCCCCGGAGCACTGCTTTACCGCGTTATATCCGAATTCGCGTTATATTGGGTCGCGTTATATCAGGGTAGCGGTGAACATACTAGACTATTACTTTCGCTTAGGATTGCAAAATCTGTGTCCTGCTAGAAGTAGCAGGAATCTCTGTGATACTCCTCATAGAGGCTTTTCAATAAAGAGTCATTTTATGGGCTCTATCTAGGATTTAACGGGGAGGTTTATCTAAACCAGTGATTCTGAGCTATTCGCTTTTCCATCCCAAGACCCCCCCCCCAACTAACTGGGACCCCATCTAGCAATGGGGCCTGGGCAAGGCAGAGTGGTCATGACCTCCAGGTTGGGAATCTATAGTTTGAACCGTTCTACAGCAGAGGTAGATTTCTCTGTTCAATAAGACAGTTCAAAAACCTTATAGAAAGGTTCTCATGTTCTATTAAATTCTGCAGGACTGTTCCATAAGGCTTTACCCAGTTCATGTGGATGGGCATTAGGTTTTGTTTTGCTATAATTATTTTTAAACCTTCCATCATCTTGATCTCCCACTTTTCTCATAATGCAACTTCTGTCCTTCTTGGCCAGCTGGAAGTGGCAGAAGACTGTGCTGTGTCTGACTTCCCTTGTGAAGTCTCCAGTCAAGATGTTTATAATCAGAGGCGCAAGCTGCCAAGTAGGGATGTGAGTCAGGGTAAGAACATGTCCAAAGCTGGGGGATGTCATAGCCAGCGTTTTTGTTTGGCCCATTGCAGAGACAGGAGCCAGTACAGAATCAGAGCCGCGCTTTCCTCAAAGAGAAACTGCTGAGCTTCAGTTCATTTGCAAATTTGACACCATCAGCTCAGGATTAAACAAAGATTGTGAATGGCTAGCCAACTACAAAAGCAGTTTCTCCTCCTTTGGTGTTCACACCTCAGCTGCTAGAAGAGGGCCTCATCCCAGGGCCAGCTCTAACATTTTTGCCTCCCCAAGCAAAAACAAAGAGCGCCCTCCCGCCCCCCAAGCGTCACGTCTCCCCGCCCCTGAGCTTCACCCAGTCCCTGGTCAACGAGCGTCGCGTCGTGTTGCCCAAGTCCTCGACCCACCGAGCGTCGCGCCACCCAAGTCCCCCACCCCCCCCAAGCGTCGCGTCGCACTGCCCAAGTCCCCCACCCCCCTCAAGCGTTGCGTCGTACTGCCCAAGTCCTCCCCCCAGAGCACCGCACTGCGCCGCACAAGTCCCCGACCTCCAAGCATCACGTTGCGTCGCCCAAGTCCCCCGCCCCCCGAGCATCGTGCCGCCCAAGTCCCTGCCCCCACAAGCATCACGTCGCGCCACCCAAGTCTTCGTCCCCCCGAGCGTCATGCCGTCCAAGTCCCTGCCCCCCCCGAGCGTCGCGTCACCCAAGTCCCCGCCCCCCCCAGGACAGTGACAGGCTTCCAAAGCCCCCCCCCCCACCCGTGCTGCTTGGCCGAACCAAAAAAAACCAAAAACAAACCCTGAGTGCCGCCCCTTCCCAGAGTGCTGCCCCAAGCACGTGCTTGGTAGGCTGGTGTCTGGAGCCGGCCCTGCCTCATCCTCCCGGATTGAACTGACCTCATTATCTCTAGACTGATTCTTGCCTGCATATTTATACCTGCCCCTGGAAATTTCCACCACATGCATCTGATGAAGTGGGTATTCACCCACGAAAGCTCATGCTCCAAAAAGTCTGTTAGTCTATAAGGTGCCACAGGACTCTTTGTCACTTTCCCCAATGTTCGCAGAAGGGGAAGGGTCAGATCTGGGGGTTGGGTCAGGCCTGTTTCTACTTAAGATAAAAAGAATGGCTCAGATTCTGGTCCCCCACTGTTCAGGGGGTGTATAATGGCTGTGAAAGGCTGCAATGGCCCCAGGGAGGATCCCTCTGGCATAGGGTTGCCAGGAGCAGGCCCAGGAGGGGTTGGGAAAGGGTGGGGCTGTAGCACTAGGGGAATTGTGGGGGTCTTGGAGCAGCCCACTGGCTACTAACCCCTGGAGCTGGCACTGTCCAGGCAGTTTAGTTTAAAGCCACCTTTCCTTCTCTTCTGTCGGCGCAGCCACTCCTGGAAGGCCCAGCACAGACCCAAGCTCAGTGGGAGTAACTGTGACTAGCGACACAAGTTTCAAAACAGCCCCAGTAATGACCTGCTGGCTGGGAAGGGGGGAGGGCGGCAGATTCATCTATACTGTAGTGTCCCCATGCCTCAGTGGGGCCCAGCTGAGAATACCAGATTCAGGACAAACTGCTGAGCAATAGGACAGACTCACCCCAAACTGGTGGTTATTCTAGCATTAGATTACACCAAGCCAGTAGCCAAAGGGAACTTCTCTCTCACCACACCAGTTAACAAACATCAAACATGCAGTCGCCTTCGGCATTCCAGCCCCCGGCTCTCCACCCAGCTACTGGACTTTATGGTGAGTGGTTACTGAAAACCAATTTAATCAGATATCGGGGCCTTCCAATCCCAAGGGATCAGGATTTAGCCAGGTCAATATATAACAGATTACCCAATAATCACGCGGATGCCAGTCCTTTAGTAACCAAAAACTAAAGCGTTCATAATATAAAGAAAGAAAGAAAAAAAGCAGAGACTTATTGAATGGTGAAAGGAAACATGTACATGCAAGTGGTTGCAAAGGCCTTAGATCAGGTTTGTAGCCATGATGGAATAAACTGCTAGTTTGCAAAAGTCTCTCTGGAATCGTTCACACAGATGGGGGTCATCAGTCCTTGTTAGACATCCAGTTCAGAGAAACAAAGCAGGAAATGAAAACAAAATAGCGATGTCTCGGGTGTCTTTTAATCTCCTCTGCCATGTGCATGGAAAATTACTGTCCCAAACAAAGCCCCACACCCCCAGTTTGTGGAAAGGTACAGGCCCAAAATGGAGTCCAGGGTCACAAGAGCATGTCACATGTCCTTGCATGGTTGGCTGATTCACAGAGCTTGGCCACTGGCCCACTTGGTGTCTGAGGCATCCTCAGGGCGAGCTATCTGGACAGAATGAATTTCTTTTATAGCCCATTGTGAGAGCTGAGTGTTCTTGATGGGCCATCAACACAGAGCTATCTAGTCTTGATGTATATCTCTTTGAGAGGTGTCACCCAGGAACAAACACATCTGAGATGCAAATACATTAATAACTTTACATATAAAGATGAGACATGGATTTAAACAGGATCATCCTACTTAGCAAAGCATTACTTTTCCATTGACACCTTACATGACATACTTTGCACAAGATTTGTCGCAACTGTGTAACAGGAGTTGCAATAATGATTCACTGGTCATCTTTGCCAATACACCATCACACCTAGAGCTACCCACTGGGGTCTATAGACTGCAGAGTGCTTATGGAGCAAAGCTCAACTAACCAGATATATCTTGTTGAGAGCAAACAGCCCAGCCCCTTCGAGTCCCGTCCCAATGCGAATCCCCTCCCCCCCTTGCAATGCGTACTTTACTCTCTGGGCAGGGCTGGCTCCAGGCCACAGCGCGCCAAGCGCGTGGTTGGGGCGGTACACCGTGGGGGGCGCTCTGCTGGTTGCTGGGAGGGCAGCAGGCGGCTCCGGTGGACCTGCCGCAGACACGCCTGCAGCAGCTCCACCGGAGCGCAGGACCAGCTGACGGTAAGCAGAAACACCTGCGGGAGGTCCACTGGAGCCACGGGACCGGCGAGTGGCAGCAGGGCCAGCTTTAGGCTGATTCGCCCGATTCCTGGGAATCGGGCCCCGCGCCTAAGAGGGTCCCGCGCTTTAGGCGCCTTTTAAATTTTTTTACTTACCCTGGCTGCGGTCTTCCATGGCCCCGCTCCCTTGACCAAAGCACCGGTGGGAGAGCGGTTGCCCCATTGCCCCGCTCTCCTGGCTGGAGCTCTGACCAGAGCGCGGCAAGCCCCGCGGCCCCGCTCTCCTGGCTGGAGCTCCGGCCGGAGCGTGACAAGCCCCGTGGCCCCGGCTGGAGCTCCGGCCGGAGCGCGACAAGCTCCGCGGCCCCACTCTCCCGGCTGGAGCTCCGGGCCCTTTAAATAGCCCCCAGAGCCCTAGGGTAGCATGGGACTCTGGGGGCTATTTAAAGGGCCAGGGCTCCAGCTGCCTCTGCCACCCCGGTCCTTTAAATAGCCGCCGGAACCCCGCCGGAGCCCCGCTGCCCCCATGCATTCCCACGGCTATTTAAAAGGTCCGGGGCGGGGTAGAAGCAGGGGAGTCCCGGGCCCTTTACATAGCCCCCAGAGCCCTGGGATAGCGGGGGCCTTGGGGGCTTTTTAAAGGGCCGGGGCTCCAGCTGCCTCTGCTGTACCCCCTGCCCTGCCCGCACCAGCCCCGCCCCCCGCTGCCTGCAGCCAGCTCTGCACCCTCCGCCCATAGCCAGCCCCTACCAAACCCCCTGCCCTGTCTCCAGCCAACCCCTGTCACACACCCCTGCCCGCATCAGCCCTGCACTGCCCGCCCTACCCTGTCTCCAGCCAACCCCGCTGCACCCCCCGGCCTGAAGCCAGCCAGTCCCATACTCCTGTCTCCAGCCCTGCCAACCCTTGCTGCACCCCTCTGCGGCCCTGCCTGAAGCCAGCCCGCCCCACATTCCCCTGTCTCCAGTCAGCGCCACACCCCTTGCCCTGCCTGCAGCCAGACCCTACCTCCAGTCAGCCCCTGCCCTGTCTCAAACCAGCCCCATGTCCACTGCTGCCCTGCAGTTCCCAGGCCAGTAACCTGCACACCTGCTTCAATGAGGGGGGGCAGGAAGCAACGGGGACCCACACATGTGCACACCCCCAGGGAGTGGCGGGGACCCACACATGTGAAACGGCAGTCATTAATAACCAATCAACAGCATATATGGTGCAATGTACATAATATACAATTTTATTATTTATATAGTTATGGAAAGTAAATAATACATGGAAGAAATGGAAGGCTTTTTTTTACACTTTTTTCTTTTTAAGTCATCCCTGCCAGGGCCCCGCCAAAAGTGTTCGAATTGGGCCCCGCACTTCCTAAAGCCGGCCCTGAGCGGCAGAGCGCCCCCCGCGGCGTGCCGCCGTGCTTGGGGCGGTGAAATTGCTAGAGCCGGCCCTGTCTCTGGGCATGCACTCGGAGTATGTACGCAGAGCTGGCTCAGGCTGTAAAATTGCTGTGTGGATGTTCAGGCTCAGGCTGGAGTCTAAGGTCTGGGACCCCATAAGGGGGGAGGATCCAAGAGCCCCAGCTCCAGGCCAAGCCAATTTTTAGCTCTGCAGCCCGAGCCTGAGTTGGCTGACCCAGGCCAGCCACAGGGTCTTTCATTTCACTGCAGACCTACCTCACTGGCTAAGGGTCAGACGCTGCCCTCCTCCCACCTTGCTCCTGTGGAGTAGCACGGAACTCTGTGAGTAATCCTCTCGCTTGCCAAAGGGTCGCTCACTGCGGTTGCAGAATGTGGTCCTTGATGTTGAAGGTTTGGTGATTCTATTCCACTTACTACAGCAAATATTTGTATAACTTCCCTGAATGGGAGAAACCAGGCACCACAGCCCGGCCCACTTAGTGCTGATTATGAAGGGAGACCCTTTGGCCTCCTCTGTAATTCATTAACTAAACCACAGGAACAAAGAGAGAACTCAGGAAAAAAAATACCATAAGGAAGTTATGGGGTGGAAGCAATGATTTTAATTTAGCTAAAAGGAGCATGGAAGACATGCCAGTCCAAACACGCTCCAACGCCAAAGCACGCAGGGAAGAACGTAAGGCTTGATTGTGCAACCCCTGCTTACAGTGGACGGGCAGTAGCCTCAGTGAAGTCAATGGGCTCACTCGCAGGAAGAAAGTCTCCCCAATGTGTGGAAGGATGGCACCATTTGGCCCATATTGAGCAAGATGCTATTTTTGCAGAAGGATGTTTTCAGTAGCCATGTCTTAGAAAGGCTACCTGGGATGTGTCTATGGCTCTCATGTTAATATCTAAGCACGGGGAATAGTTATGAGAAAACTCACAGAAGTTCTCCCAAGGTGTTTTCTTTGCACTTTTCCCCAACTCCCAGGAGGTGCTCAGAGACTGAGCGTATGTCCACACAGCAGCTGGGCAGGTGCTCTGCTTGAGCTAGTGCACTAAAAATCGCCGTGTAGTCAGAGTGGCACGAACACCTTCTCAGGCGAGCCACCCAAGTGCAAGTCTGCCCAACCCTGGGGGTATGTACTCGGCCGCTGCAGCCCCACCCCTATTTTTAGCACACTACCTGGAGTGGAGCTAGCACCTGCACAACTACTCTCTCTGGGAAGCACCTTCCAGCTGCTTTGCAGACATACGCTCTATGGCAACAGGCACCTATGTACAAACTCTATGTTAAGCGACAAGGTGGGTGGAGTTTATTTGTATGGAAGCCATTGCTGGGGAAAAGGCTATGTACAGGATGGGCAGCAATAGAGCAAGCTTACCTCATAGTGCCCCATCAGTGACAGTGCCTCAGCCCTGACCTGTAGAGCCACTCATCCTCTGCGACCTTTGTGCTGAGAGTGCCAGCAAAGGGGCCAACGAACGACCGCTGCAGCAGTTGCTTTTGTGACAAAGACACGAGCCACCAGGACCTGGACTGAGACCCATTAATTTGTTTCACAAATGCCACCAAACAGACAAGGTAGGGGAGGTGATATCTTGTATTGGGCCAGCTTCTGTTGGTGAGAGAGAGAGAGAGAGAGAGAGAGAGACAAGCTTTGGAGCTTACACAGAGCTCTTCTTCAGGGCTGGGAAAGCGTCACAGGTAAATACAAGGCAGAACAGAGTGTTTGGCATAAGTAGTTACCGCATATCTCAGGGAACCATTCAAGGTGAAGTGACCCATTAACACTACTCCAGTCAGAGGGAGGAAAAGGGCCAGGGGAGGGGATTGTTAGTGAGCTATAGATTGTTGTAATAATCCATAAATCCAGTGTCTCTATGCCGGGGTGGGCAAACTACTGCCCGTGGGCTGCGTCCGGCCCGTAAAACCTTATAATCCAGCCCCTCAAGCTTCACTGCCCTGCTCCAACTAGGATGACCAGATGTCCCGATTTTATAGGGACAGTCCTGATTTTTGGATTTTTTTCTTATATAGGCTTCTATTACCTCCCACTCCCGTCCCGATTTTTCACACTTGTCTGGTCACCCTAGCTCCAGCACTCTCGTCTGGGAGCAGGGTTGGGGGCTTGGTCCGCTCCGCCCGCCCAACGCTCCGACATGATGCGTGTGAGGACACTTGTGTTACTCCAGTGTCCAACTCAAACACACCTCATGCACCATCAGTGCCTAGAAGGTGCAAGCCCAGGTGCCTGCTACTTGTTGGCTTAGGTGACTTTCCTACCACCCCAGGCAACTAGATTGTGGGCTGTCGGGACCTACCTGGGAGGAGATTTCTGAAAGCAGAGAGCTGGTGAATCTCAGCGTGTTCCTATGACTGGAAGCTGATGCTCGACGAATCCAGGCTAGAGAGAGGGCCCAGTTTTTTCACAGTG